>NC_057710.1:133035382-133101418 GCF_004010195.1 Chiloscyllium plagiosum | reverse complement strand
AGGAAGCACACACAACGGGACCGCCGACAAGATGGAGAACAGAGGTTCCCCTTCCTTCTCCTTGAAGACCTTCAGGAGCTGCTCGCAATTCTTCACACTCCTGAAGGTCACATCGAAATAGCCTGCCGCAGGGAAATCCTGCAGGCAGTACACGTCCGCTGCTTCAAACCCGCAGCACTCCAGCAAAATCTTCTTCACAAACACCGTCCAATCGACCGGTGTGCGCTCCTCCATCTTCTTCACAGTCACCCTGACTGTGTTGCGAATGCCCTGGCCAGGGCTGCGAGCGGCTGCTGAGGCCATAGCTCTGCGGTTGGCTGGTATCTGAATTGGCATTAGGCCGAAGCCAGCATAAAGATCCACCAAGAGCAGGTCAGCACAACCAAACGATCTTCCAACGTCCAATCACGATCCAGCGATGGTCTCCAGCAGCTCCGACGACTCGCAACACGATCCCCATGGTTTCTCCCCCGCCAGCACACGTCCGCTGCGTCGAACCAACAGCACTCGAGCAGAATCTCTTCCTCTGGTCCTCAGGAACTACACATATTCCGAGCCAAAAGGCCGAGAAGCGTACCTGCCCCCTGCTCCATCCATGATTCCTAATTGCTTCTTTTATGAATTGATTGCTTCTACTAACTGGTTAGTTTGGGGCATACCGTTGCTTGACACTAGGTTCTTCCATGATCTGCTGTTCAGTCGTGGTGACCGAGTTGACTTCTCCCAGAATGCTCTCTGCTGTCCTGAATTGTCAGAGATATTTTGCTGGTTCCTTCCAATTTTCAAACCAATATTGTACCTCAAAGAAATGTCTTTCAATTTAATCTCCAAGATGAGTTAAGTTGAAAGTTAATTTAGATGTTCTAAAATAAGAAAAATCCAACACTTCCCTCAGTCTCAAAAGAACACCTGCAGCCCAGTGTGACTTTTCCTACCACCATGCTGAGTATCTAAACATGTTGCCAATTTCAAGGTAGCTTTCTGCAGCTGGCCTGTCTCCAGTTGTACTGAGTGCCAAAAGCATTGTGTGTGCATTTCCAACATGGAGGAAAAAAATGGCTTTCTTTACTCTGTCTTGGTTCAGTGAATTTTCAGAGGTAGAAGCTGGCAACAATGCTAACACAATACTAATACTAAATCTTTGGCTGGCAAACACAAAAATGGAATTAATACTGTTTTCTCTGAAGGTCAGGATGCGTAAAATTTGAAATAACTGTATTGATCCATTTCAACACAGAAGAGTACTTGATGCGTGTCCTTTGTAGAATGGATGCAGCCCCATTACCGATGTAACATATACAGCATGGAGAAAGAATAATATGTGATTGCTGTTTCCTCCATTACTGTGATTACCTGTTTTAGATTCTTACTTCTGAAACACCTGACTATAAACCTGTGTTCAAATCAGAGAGAATTGCTTTAAAAATAGCATCAATTAGCAAACAACATAATGGTCCAGAATTTGCTGTGGCAAATTTAATAGGCAATTAATGGGCAAACATAGTATGCTCCTAATAAAGGAGACTCTATAACAAAGATGCTTGCAAAGCTAAATGCAGAGTGGCATACTTCAGTCATCACATTTTTGATATTTAGATTCAACTGTGCATTTGCTGCTCCTCTGAAGTTGCTTTACTCATTATCCACAAATAATGGTGAATATTATAGCTCTGTTGTTATTTTGAAAAATTGTTTTGCCCATAATTTAATTGTAAACTTCATGTTTTGTACTAAGTGAGGATAGATTTGGTGTTGAAAGTATGTACTAATCTCTACAGGTTTTTCTGACCAAAACTGGTCTTCTCAAATGTGTAAAAGTTGCATACAAATGCTGGAACTGATAAGCCAAACACAAATGATGTATATGGAACAAGGATAGGAAATATCTAGTAACAAATTAATCTATGAAACTTGTATTTTTTTTCTTGGTAGGCAAATGTACATCATGGCCAGCTGTAAGATAATACTACATCAAATTCTGCACAAAATAACCCACACACATGATAAAAACACACATGGCCAATTGAGAAAGCAGTATGGCTAACATAACAAGCTACTGTTCCTAGTGGTGAGCATCACTAGATAGGAAGTTTCATTATCATCCCTACCCTACCTCTGAACAGTGTTCTGTCCTATCAAGGCTCCATGTCAGGAGTAGAGCTTCACAAATTATTTCCTGAGAAACAGAAGGGAATGAATAACAAGAATAGAAAATGAAAGAAAAAAACTAGAAGAATATGCGGGTGTATCATTTCTGATTTATATGGGCAGATATGTGATAAGCACAATATTAAAGACAATTGGTCATTTGTGTAATAAGAACAAAGCAATTGATTCAGACAAATTGTTAAACCATTTATTTTCACAGTCACTTGCGATTAACTTGCTCCTCTTCAATTTATTCTCCAAAGCATATCCTTGTAAGTCCTAGATTTTTCAAAAATTATCTCATTTCAACTTGAATTCCTGCACTTCTCACTAAATAATTCAGAATGATGAGCTTTAGTTCAGTTCTTCGTTGATAAGTGACATTGCCTGACATCAGGGGCAGAAAGACCGACAAACCTCTCACATGAGCTATATTGAATCTTCGGAAAGACATTACAGCATTCAGTGTATGTCCATAGCCACCTGGCAGACGTTCAATGCATTGATTTTAGAAGAATAGTTTTTGTGATAGAGAAATAATGCAAGATGATAAATTTCTCTAGAACTGACACTGACCATCTAGTGCAAAGGGATAAAATCATGAATGAGTTATGGCCAGCCTCTTAAGTGGTAATATTTATCAAGTCTAGACACTGGCTGTGACATTTTCCATTTCTGCCACATAAATAAAATATTCAATGTTAAAATGAATACATATGTCTTAAAGGCAAACAAATGTGAACGAAGTGGAGGAAAAAGAAACTACCTAGTTGCCAGGATACGTAGTTGTATAGAAACTGCATCCAATGTCTCCTCTTTATTTCACATAGTTACAGTAGCAAGCCATCTTCACTCCAAAAAATATATTCTATTACTAAGATTTTGCAAGATTAGTTCTTAAATTTCACAAAGAAAAATTGTCATGTACGGTAAAACTAACAATATCTTACCATTGTGTACATGTGACTATGTTTTTCACTGCTATAAAACGGTATTATTGTCTCCCTGTTCCTCATTTATGCTATATTCTAAGCATGCCTGTTAACTAAGTAGCAGTTGTTTCCTCTGTCCCCTAATGCAGAAGGGATTTACCCCACTACATGTCGCAGCTAAGTACGGGAGCCTAGATGTGGCAAAGCTCCTTCTGCAACGCTCTGCTTCTCCAGACTCTGCTGGCAAGGCAAGTTACTAATGAACTTCTAAAAGTTCAGGCTGGAAATACACATATGATTTTAGTTTTGTCTACTATGGGAAGATGAAACTAACGCAATTCTGGCCGTCTAAAATTTTGAACTTTGAAAATAAATTTGCAGTTTCTAATTAGAAAATTCATAATTACATTGGTCTATGCATAAAACATTACTCATGGATTCCAAAATTTATGACAAAATCTGGTCTTTTAGGCCACTGACGGAAAAAATGATATTTCATTTGATAAAATGCTGAAAAAAGTCATTTCGATTGAAGCTAATTTTCCAGTAGCTTGACCTAATTGTCTGTTTTGCATGTTAAAATATTACCTGCATAATCCTTTTCCTCACCCATGCTCACTCTGAAGATGATCCTTTCTAAACCTAAAGCACTTCTGTCCTGAACCTAAACCATATTGGATTGCTGCATGAACAGAAATGGTTCTGATTCATGTTACTTTTTTGCTAATGTGCTCCTCTAATATTCTGTCTGCTTCTGTCTATTTCCAATTGTTCAAAAACAACAGCTTTTTCCAATTTTGAGGAGCTGTTTCACAGAAGGCTTTTATATCTCAAAAAGCCTTCTGCTTCTGCTCTGATGAGATGAGGTTTTCTTATTCCTGCCATCAAGTGAGAGATTGTTTCATGGTAGGAATAAAAAACAAATTAACATTTGTCCTCCTGTCCCCTCTGCAGACCTGAAACACTTGGCTGTGTGTTTTCAGGGTAGCAGAGGAAATGATCATATCTCAAATACATCACAGTTATTGACCTATCATCTGTTTGCATTTATGGGAGGAATGCAAAGTAAATTTACTTTGGACTTTCAGGGTGAAGATAGAGCCTCCTGTTATAAGTTATTTTCTTCCAAACATCTGTTGAAGATTTATTAGTTAACAGCCAGAATGGACAATGTTTAGCAATGGAATATTTAAAAGGCTAAATCTTTGCATTTCCGTTAATTATTATTTCCACGCAGCACAGACTGTGCAGGGCTCCCCACCCCACCCTACCCCTTCAATAACATCCCCTCCTTTGAGAGATTTTCACACAAATGACTTATTCTGCGTGTGAGAAGAACATTCCTTAGAAGTGCTTGCAACAATATCTTTTATGCTGACCCTGACTTGAGAGGAGGATGAATGGACCTGAACAGCAGCAATGCCTTTTGTGATTTTTTTTTTGTCTAGAAAATGGACACTTGATGCTGTGTGTAGTCATTCTACCTCAGTATTAGAACCCCGAAAGTATTCAGATTGTGTGTTTTTGTTGTAGAACGGAGCAAAAGTTGTTTTTGCAAAAACTCATGCAGTGATAAGATTTTGATCTTTGTTCATTCCAATTATGAAGAATACCTTTACAATTTACTGAATTATAATTCACATTGTGAAATTCTGCTGACTGATGGAATGCAACGGAAGCTTTGCGGTTTGTCATTGTGTATAGAAACCATCTATTTTAGATGGTAAGTCAATGCTGCAGGATCTGCATTAACGCCTTTCTTATTTCCATCTTTTGATTGATGTATTTGTGCAGATAAGAAACTGTTTACAGAAGCTAACAAATCTTCCTTTATGAACAGCACTAGCACTTACTAACAAAGTCAAATTCTTACAGAATGGCCTAACCCCACTCCATGTTGCTGCTCACTATGACAACCAGAAGGTGGCGCTGCTGTTGCTGGAGAAAAGTGCCTCTCCCCATGCCACTGCCAAGGTATTAATTGTTACCAGTTAATAATTCTGTCAATAATCTGAAAACAAAATGTTGTAGATGATTTGATTTTTTTTTTCTGTTTAACAGTAATGTAACTGACAATTGTGTTATGCAGAGCCCTTATTAACACATTTCAGTTTAACCTTTCGCACACATTAATGCCTTTATGTGTCTTAACACTGGTTCTTTTTACAAGGTTACTATGCCCTTGGGTTTTTCCAGAAAAGATCTAACGACCCAAGGTTCCCTCATGTCTGAAGTTTGACTGATTTATTGAGGCCCTTTGTTACTCATAACGAATAATACCTCCAGCCCAAGACTTTCACGTATTAAAAAACTGGAATAATCAAAGGGCAGTGTGCATAGCTAGCCTTCGTTTAGATTAGAGTTCTTTTTATTCAGTTCAGAACTTTTAGTGAGTTCAGTGGCAGCTGTGTGTGGGAAAGGCTGCAGGGTCTTCTCTCTCTCCTGTCCTTCTGACTTTGCAAACTGTAGGCTGTTTGTGTCATTTTTACTCTTTGTGCTAAGGGATATGTGTATCAGGATTGTTGGAAGGATTTTCGGAGCAGCATCATGAAGTCAGGTTTAGATAGGACAAGTTGTCTGGTATTCTGTTTTCTGTTCTTTGTGTTTTATTCCATCATTTCGTAAATAAATTCTGTTTGTTTGAAGCTTGGCAGTCGAACCAGCTAATTTACTCCAGGAATATCCACGATATACGTAGCTAAACCAAATAGCAAAGTTATGGTCTGGGCTACCTGCTTAAAAATATTTGGGTATGTGTGGCCTAGTACATACCATATGAAAAAGTCCATGAAAACTGAAGAGGTGAGATGGAAATTTCTAACCCCTATTTAACTCCCTACTTAACCTCTAAAACCATATGCCCTGGTCATCCCGCGATTAAACCGTGTTTCTGTACTGTCAAGTTATATGACAGAAGCCAGAGCAGCATTCTTATCAATGCAACAGATTTCATTACCTGATAAACAGAAATTGTTATTTCCTTATTCATTCATGCGTGTGGGTACCACTGGCTAGGCCAGCATTTTTATCCATCCCTAATTTCCTAGACGACAGTTAAAGTCAACTCCATTGCAGTCGGCCTGGAATTACATGTAGGCCAGACCAGGTAAGGACAACAGATCTTTTTGCCTAAAGGGCATCAGTGCACCAGATAGGATCGACCACAACCTCTTGATTATTATTATTGAATTCAAATTCCACAGTCTATCATAGCGGGATTTGAACATTACCTGGGTCTCTGGATTATATTGTTCGGTTATTGCCTCCCCAGTAGGAGCATTAGAAGGCCAATAAGCCTCTTGACCAGATACACCATTCAGTTCAATGTATTTTTCTGTACCCATTTACCTTACTGACAAAGTCACTATTGCCCCAGAGGACTACCCACTCATTATAGAGGAATACCTGTAGTGAGTTTACCCTGAGGGTCACCATGCCTCCAATGGTGAGGTTGAGAAGGTGGAGTCTTCCCAATGATCTCAACTAGTACAGGATTTGAACCTATGCTGTCAGTGTCATTCTGCATCTCAAACCATCCATTCAGCCAGTTGAACTAACCGACTCACTGCGATATCAAGGGTTATCACTCTCACCTCACCTGGAATTCAGCACTATTGTCCATGTTGGAGCCAAGACTGTAATGAGGTCAGGAGCTAAGTGGCCCTGGCGAAACTCAAACTAGGCATCACTGAGAAGGTCATTGCTGAGTAGGTCATAGAGTCATAGAGATGTATAGCGTGGAAACAGACTCTTCGGTTCAACCTGTTAATACCGACCAGATATCCCAACCCAATCTAGTCCCACCTGCCAGCACCCGGCCCATATCCCTCAAAACCCTTCCTATTCATATACCCATCCAGATGTCTTTTAAATGTTGCAATTATACTAGCCTCCACCACTTCCTCTGGCAGCTCATTCCATACACATACCACTCTGTGTGAAAAAGTTGCCTCTTAGGTCTCTTTTATATCTTTCCCCTCTCACCATAAACCTATGCCCTATAGTTCTGGACTCCCCGAGCCCAGGGAAAAGATTTAGTTTATTTATCCTATCCATGCCCCTCATGATTTTATAAACCTCTATAAGGTTACCCCTCAGTCGCCGACGCTCCAGGGATACCAGCCCCAGCCTGTTCAGCCTCTCCCTATAGCCCAAAACCTCTAACTCTGGCAACATCCTTGTAAATCTTTTCTGAACCCTTTCAAGTTTCACAACATCTTTTCGATAGGAAGGAGACCAGAATTGGGCACAAAATTCCAAATGTGACCTAACCAATGTCCTGGACAGCTGCAACATGATCTCCCAACTCCTGTACTCGATACTCTGACCAATGAAGGAAAGCATACCAAACACCTTCTATACTATCCTATCTACCTGCAACTCCACTTTCAAGGAGCTATGAACCTGCACTCCAAGGTCTCTTTGTTCAGCAACACTCTCTAGGACCTTACCATTAAGTGTATAAGTCCTGCTAAGAGTTGCTTTCCCAAAATGCAGCACCTCACATTTATCTGAATTGAACAGAAACAACAGTGCTGTATTGGAATCAAAATGCATTGATACAGCTTATGTTGTTGCAATTCTAAGAATATCTAGTGGTCTACCTCTAGCAGGACTCACTCCAGCTCATTTCTAAGGGAGAATGACTCTTTTCTATTTTAATACTTCAGTGGGCTTCAAGTAATTAAAATTTTAACTACTCTGGTGGAACAAGAGAATCATGAATCCAAATTAACTTCTTCAAGTGCTATACCATCTCTGATACAGCTTTAATTCCTTTTCTTCTTATTTAAAATTCAAAGTATTACTTCACTTCTTTTCCATCAACTGTTTTGCAACACTCCAGTCCGGGAGTAATAGTAAATTCTTATCCTAAGATAATTTAATTACTTTTAAATTCTTTCCTTGGGAACATATGTTAGTCCATCAAGAGACTTCTCAGCACTTCGGAGGTTAATATATGGATCTCTGTTTTTAAAAATTCTCAAGGTCAAGGACCAGGCTCGCAGGAAAGTAGTCTGACACCGAACAAACAGCCAAGAGGCGAGTCTGCTAGAATATGGGCATTTTATTCCCCTCAGCGTCGCCACAACCAGGTCTCGTACTTACAACGGGTCTGGTTTATACTCACTCTACGTGTTACCGGAACTGGGAGCCGTCAGTTCTCGTAGAGCGGTTGCCAACAACCCACGCTCGGCGGTTAAACGTAACCCCGGAGCAGACTCCTGGGTCTGGCTTATACTCACTCTACATGTTACCGGAGCTGGGAGCCGTCAGTTCTCGTAGGGCGGTTGCCAACAACCCACGCTCGGCGGTTAACCGCAACCCCGGAGCAGACTCTCCCGAACTGGAGACTTTTCCAGCTGATATACTCTTTTCGAGATCTAAACATTCATGTGAACAGCAGAGCAAGGCTGAAAAACACATTCCATTCTGGTCACATACAGATAAGAAGATTCACACGGGAAGGTGTGTAATAAGATTCACACGGGACTAAGCGACACCTTCCATTTTCGGTTAGATTCACACATGTATTGGGACACAATTTTAACCCTTTCACCACAGTGCTCCAGTTTCCTCCCACAGTCCAAAGATGTGCAGGTCAGGTGAATTGGCCATGCTAAATTGCCAGTAGTGTTAGGTAAGGGGTAGATGTAGGGGCATGGGTGGGTTGCGCTTCGGCGGGTCGGTGTGGACTTGTTGGGCCGAAGGGCCTGTTTCCACACTGTAAGTAATCTAATCTAATCTAAACTTGCCCACCACCGAGTCAGTTTCTTACTATCTTTCTTAAATAGTGGCACCGCGTCAGTCAACCTCCAGTCTTCTAGCACCGCACCTGTGACTATCAATGATCTAAATATTTCAGTAAGAGGCCCAGCAATCACTTCCCTAGCTTCCCACAGAGTTCGAAGGTACACCTGATCCGATCCTGGGGATTTGTCCACTTTTATGCATTTCAAGACATCCAGCATTTCCTCTTCTGTAATATGGACATTTATCAAGATGTCACCATCTATTTCCCTACATTCTATATCTTCTATGTCCGTTTCCACAATAAATACTGATGCAAAATACTCGTTTAGTATCTGTCTCATCTCCTGCGGCTCCACATAAAGGCCGCCTTTCTGGTCTTTGAGGGGCCCTATTCTCTCCCTAGTTACCCTTTTGTCCTTAATGTATTTGTAAAAACCCTTGTATTTCTTGATAGCACTGTTGATGATACTTTCCATCACTTTACTGATGACAGAGAGTTAATGGGATGGTAATTGGCTCGGTTGGGTTTGTCCTGCTTTTTGTTTACAGACCATATCTGGACAATTTTCCACATTGTCGGATAGATGCAGTATTATAATTGTACTGGAACACTGTGGCTAGGGAAGTGGTAAATTCTGAAGCTCAAGTTTTCAGTGCTATTACCAGAATATTGTCAGGGACCAAAGCTTTTGTAGTATTCAGTGCCTTCAACCATTCTTGATATCACGTGGAGCAGATTGAATTGGCTGAAGACTGGTATCTCTACTGCTGGCAACCACTTGAGGAGGCAGCACCGAGTCATCCATCTCTGGTTGAAGATTGTTGTGAATGCTTCAGCCTGATTTTTTCTACTTGCGTGTTGAGCTGTTCCATCATTGAGGATGAGGATATTTGTGCAGCTTCTCCCCCAGTGAGTTGTTTAATTGTGCACCACCATTCGTGACTGGAGGTGGAAGGACTGCTGAACTTAGATCTGATTTGTTGGTTGTGGGATCACTTTGCTCTGTGTGTCCCTTGCAGCTCATGCTGTTTAGTTTAGGTAAAAGTTAGATTAGTTAGTTAGACATGGTTACTAAGAGTCTTGGGATATGCATATAGACCTATATCTAGATGATTTATATCGATATATATATTCTGTTGCCTTCAAGATCAATTTCTCCACTTGAGACTGTTTGCATCATCCCAATGGGTGGAGTTTACTGCAGTGTCCCAAAATTAACCCATTCAGAACCATTAGTTCTTACAACTTCTTAATGTTGATATTCTGGAGATTTAGCTAACTGTGTGCCAAGAACATGGAAAGTTAGCATGCAGGCACAGCAAGCAGTTATGAAGGCAAATGTTGGCCTTGAGTACAATAGGATTGAAGTACAAAAATATAGAGTATAAGTCCAAAGGTGTACAGAATAAGTGTGTTGACCATGTTAAAATTGTCCGTGGTGTTCAGAGATGTGTAACGGAGGTGGATTAGTTGGGAAAAATAGGGTTACAGGTATACAGAAGGGACCTGGGTCTGGGTGGGGCGGTCTTTGAAGTGTAGGTGCAGACTTGATGGACCGAATGGCCTGCTTCTGCACTGTAGGGTCCTATGGTTCTGTGATCCTATGAAGGAGATGGTAAGATCACACCAGGAGTAGTGTGTGCAGTTTTCGTCTCTATGTTGAAGCAAGGATATACCTATATTCAAATGAGTTCAGTGAAGATTCACTACCTTAGTACATGGCAGGAGGGTGTTTTGTTGTCTTATGCTGAGATGTTATGGTACAATTGCAACATTTAAGAGGCATTTGGGTGGATATATGAATAGGAAGGATTTGGAGGGATATGGGCTGGGTGCTGGCAGGTGGGACTAGGTTGGGTTGGGATATTTGGTCGGTGTGGACAGGTTGGACCGACGGGTCTGTTTCCATACTGTACATCTCTATGACTCTATGACTATGTTGAGCTATATTGAGTGAGCGGTAATCTCATTCTAACATATGAGATTATGACAGACTTTATTGGGGTTGATACATAAAGATTACTTCGCTGCTTGGAAATTAAAGCACAGGAGCTCAATCTGAAGACAAAATGCCAATAATTTTGGACTGCAATGACAAAAACTTTCTTTATTCAGATGATTAAGAATCTTTGGAATCCTCTATCCTGGAGATCTGTGGATGATAATTCATTGCTTATATTTATGGCTGAGATAACTCAGCGGTTGAGATTTGATTTTCATCTTGAGGGTAGGATTCCAGGGATTGGGAGATTTTCTGAAGTCACAGTCCCACCTGCTAGCTGATTGTATTTTCATGGCTGGGAGGTAAGAATGGGCTGGAGTGAGGCCTGCCAACTCTGGCAGCACATCTAAGGCCTTTAAAGAGGCAGACCAATGCCAAAACAGCCAAGTTAAGAAGTCTGCCACAGTTTGTAGAGACACCATTCCAGTTTTGGAGGTAGGTTTGAGGCCCTGTAAACTTCATCCGCCTACGCCTTCTTAGTCCTGCTTAAACCATCACCAATGCACTCACCCATTACCCACCTTAAACAGAACTCACTAGCCATGTAATGCTCTTAAGCGTACTTTAATATCCACTTCAAACAAAGCTATAATTCTCCTAACAGCTCACAATTATGCCAAAATAATCAAGTTCCAACCAACCTTGACATTAGTATTGATAAACAAGCAAAGCAGAATACACTGTTGAAACTTTATTGCTGGAACAGCACAGCAGGTCAGGCAGCATCCAGGGAGGCAGAGAGCTTCTTCAAGGAAGGCATCCTTGTAAGAGGATTCGCAGTAGGTTGAATAATTCTCCTAACAGCTCACAATTATGCCAAAATAATCAAGTTCCAACCAACCTTGACATTAGTATCGATAAACAAGCAAAGCAGAATACACTGTTGAGTTTGGTATTCAGGCATGCACTTATTATGAGATTCCATTGAACAACTGTGTCAACTAATCCTCTCAAGCTTAATACTTTAAAGCTTTTGAAGACTGATATAGATCCAGCCAAAAGTTGAATCTCTGTCAAAGGTTTTGTCTCAACCAAACAGATATCCTCCTGAACATCACAGAGAAAATAATCAAAGCTCTGGACCCATTTAATACTATCATTTCTCGAATTTACTATTATACAGTACAGAATAAAATGTTATGCAGTAGATGGTGTAATCAAATTAACCTGAAAACATTTTGCTTTCACTTTGCTGTACTGCACATTGCCTTCATAGCTTTCTGGATGTCTGAGGTGACAACCGGATGAACCTATTGTTTAATGGTCACTTTCTTGCTGACATCAAGACCTTACTGTTAGTCCCTAAAACATGTACGATTTATGAAGCAAACTTCTTTATTAAACTTGAAGCCAGCAGCACTCCTTCCGCTTGTGTTTTGTATGGTTCCTGAATCCAAATGATGACTCCCCCATTGTTCACAACATTTCTGTGTTGGGGTGAAATACCTCACCTTTCAAAGCTATCCTTGTTCCTGGAGAAGTGAAGTGTCTGAAATTCCCACTTAGCAATGGTGGTGCCAGTATCAGTATGTTATGGGCTCACAGCTTACCTGTCACCTCGCGATGCAGAACAATGCTGTCATGGGAATGGCACCTTGGGAAAGCTGAATTCCGTTCCCATAAGCCATTTTCTAAAGATTGCTTGACAGACTTCACATTTCAACACCCTTACCATGTTGGGATGGGAAAATTGAGCCTATGGTATTTCAGGGCTTCAGTCGAAATGGTGAGTGGGCAGGGAAATAGAATTGAGGCAGGAGAGCATTTAGAATGTCAGACAAGGTTTAAAGGTACTATCTGTTCTATTCTTTGCTCCTATTTCTAATGTTCTTATGTACTAATTTTTATTCAGCCTTAATTTCATCAAACCTTTTTTCTCTTCATACTCTGAAATTAACAAGAAATTACCATTTATGCAGAATTATTTTTGTTATGACCTTAACTTGAAGCCACATTTTTGATGCTTTCCTGTAATTGCCAAGAATGTTACCTAAGCTATCGAGAATGAGGACATTTTTTTTTCAACTGAAGTATAAAACTAAATGGTAAAACAAATTCAATGACAGTGGATAGCTGAGAAGATTTTTCAAAGGATCTAAAAATGCGATACTTAAATGGTTACATAATTGCCTATGACTATAGGTCACACTAGTGGAATGGGAAGTGCCACATCAAACATTCATACTTTAATAATGTAACTAAATATCTAACAATGTTTGGTTTTTAGCATGAATACTTTGAAAAGTATGTGCGAATGGAACTGGTCAAGATATTTTACTTTAGAAAATCTGGTTAAAACATATTAGATATATTTGGATCAGTGATACTGAAACTAGGAACCAACTAAATTAGGAGTTACATGTTAATCAACTAATTAAGCTAATAGTATGATAGCATTGGTCAGAACATGGCAAAGGCTAACTGCCTATGGTCTAAAATTCATGCTTTTCCAGAATGGCTATACGCCTCTGCACATTGCTGCCAAAAAGAACCAAATGGAAATTGCCACCACCTTATTGGAATATGGAGCTCAGACTAATGCACTAACAAAGCAGGGAGTGACACCCCTCCACCTGGCATCGCAGGAGGGACATGTGGAAATGGTTTCAAGCTTGATGGATAAAAATGCCAATGTTAGTGCGGCCACGAAGGTAACTGCAAAACATTATTGTGTCAGAGACATTTACCATTCTGTTTCTGTTTACTAGTGTGAAGGAAACAGTGTTTGATGCTGAGTACAGTAGCTGAACTGCCAGATACTTTGTGCCTTTAATTTCAGAATATTTATTTACCCATTGTTTAACATACACCTTTGCATTTTTGTGTACATTTTCTGATAGAGCATCATTTTGTAAAATGAAATTAATTAGCAGATTTTGTCTTCCTGTGTATGCACTCAGAGGATTTGATTATAGCAATGTTCACTGTTTGAAATTTTGTCGATCCTCGAGTTGGGCAAAGCGTTTTGTTCTCTATTATCAGCCATGCATGAAATGCATGAAGAAGTAATTTATCTGTTGCACATTTGTACACTGTGCAGAAAGCTCATTAAGTCTGCAAGTTTATTAAAAATTGGCTCCTAACCACAATGTAGACTGGAGAGTTCAGACACTTTGTGGGAGGTTTATAAGACCTTATCTGAGTAAGGAGTTGAGGGCATTCAAAATAATGCTGCTAACTAGACCTCACAATGGGAGATATTTAGCAGCCTGGATGCAATCTTCTGGTAGCTGACCTGAGATGTAACACTCCAGATATACATCAAAACCTTTCCAAATCTCATGGATTTAACAGATTAGATTGTCCTGTTTTGTGGCACCTTTACTTATCTACTGCTGATACTGTGCTGCTCAAACTGGAGGGCCTCTGATTGCCCTTAAGACTTTGAGATCCTGTTCTGACATGAACGGATGGTGAGCCATGAAGTAGCCCATCTGGAGAATGTCAGGTGGTAACTGATACAGAATGCAGAACTCTGATCTCCCGTTCAGCCCAATGCTGGTTTCAGAAGCTCAAAGGGAAAACAAAATCCTCCTCTCCGACCTTGATTTTTCTCGGCAGGTCCAAAAGGAAATGAAGGTGCTGATAAGAATGAGCTTTATAGGTCATACCAAATTTAATGGCAGGTTTTTGTGATCGTTTTTTTACCTCTGTTTTCCGTCTGGTAGCTAGCAACATTGACAACCTGACCTGCTCCTGCATAGGGGTTGTAACAAGAACCCTGTGGGGACATTGCCCAGCACTGGGAAGGTGGGAAGACTGAATATTGGGTCTCTCAGGCCTGGGGAGAGGACACTGATAATGGCAGCAGCAATCGAAATTGACAGGACAAGTCTAATGCTGAAACTTTATTGCTGGAACAGCACAGCAGGTCAGGCAGCATCTAGGGAACAGAAGATTCGACGTTTCGGGCACATGCCCTTCTTCAGGACAAGTCTAATGGCTTTCTTGAATGACTGGGCATGAGCACTCCCAGTATTCTTGGCCCTCAATAAGTGTTTTAAAAGCACTCCTGGTGCAGTCATTATGTTCAAAGCGTCGACTCTCCTGCTCCTCGGGTGCTGCCTGACTGGTTATGCTTTTCCAGGACCATTTTGACTCTCTGATCTCCAGCATCTACAGTCCGCACTTTCTCCTGCTGTAAAAGACACTCAACTTGTGTAGCTGGCAACTCAGACCTCCTTTTCATCACGTGTTTTCTGAGTCCTGAGAAATTCATGTAGCAAAAGAGAATTTTAAGTTGGGCTTGGAATTACATCATGGGAACTCGTGATTTGAATGTGTTAGTGAAGTGCCTTGCCCTTTCAAGAAAGGACAATTGCATGAAGCCCATCACTGTACGTTAGTATTGTGTTTCACATTATTGTATACACAAATAATTGCCATTGCAGGGTAACTAGGTGTTGCAAGCTTTTCCATTGCTGCTGTCAACAACGATAACTTGTACATTTACAGCGTTATGATTGTCATCAAATATGTCCTGCCACTACTTAAGAGCACTACCAAAAGACATTTGACACCAAGCCAAGGTTTGATCAAAGGTTTTAAGGAAATCGAAAGGTCGAAAGCAGTAGGAAAGGAATCTTGCAGGAATGTTGCCTTTGGCCACCACCATTCTTATCTGAAAATGGACCCTCTCAGCCATGGTCCTTCTGGTACCAACTCACCCAATTATTTGTCCTTCCCATCACCTTGCTTGCCATGGAGGGATACATTGCTTCTTTGCTGTGAGATAAGATATGGACAATAAATTTGGAGAAGGCCTCAGGTTTATAATTGATGATGGATCACTTTTTTTTAGAGCATCTTGTTGTAGGGCTCTCTACGAACAGACAACTCCGGAGTTGGTGACATGTAATGAGGCATACTTGATTAGGGAGTGTAAGGTGAATGAACCCTTGGGAGCATTGACCATAATGTGACAGAATTTACCCTGTAGTTTGAGAGGGAGAAGCTGGAATCAGATGTAATGGTATTACAATTGAGTAAAGGCAACTACAAAGGCACAAGGGAGGAGCAGGCCAGAGTTAATTGGAAGGGGAGCCTAGCAGGGAAAACAGTAGAGCAGCAATGGCAGGGATTTCACAGGAGGCATAGCAGAAACTCATAAGAAACCTACAAAGGTGAGGGTGAAATAATCATGGCTGATAAGGGAAGTCAGAAATATCATAAAAGCGAAGGAAAACGTATACAGAATGATGAAGGTCAGTGGGAGGTCAGAGCATTGGGAAGCCTTAAAAACAGCAAGGGACAACTAAAAAAGAAATAAAGGGGGAGAAAAGATGAAATATGAGGGTAAGCTAACTTGTAATATGAGAATATTGCAAGAGTCTTTAGAAGAGTGGACATTGAACTGGAAAATAAGGCTGGAGAAGTAGTTATGGGGAACAAAGACATCACAGAGGAACTGAATAGATACTTTGAATCAATCCTCACAGTGGAAGACACCAGTAGCACACCAGAACTTCAAGATAGTCAGGGGACAGAGGTGAATGTAGTGACCATCCCTAAAAAGAAGGTGCTGCAAGTCATGTTGCAGCTGTATAGAACTTTAGTTTGGCCACATTTGGAATATTGCATACAGTTCTGGTCACCACACTATCAGAAAGATGTGGAGGCTTTGGCGACGGTACAGAAATGGTTTACCAGGATGTTGCTTGGTTTGAAGGAAGTTAGCTATGAGTAGAGATTGAACAATCCTGAACATTAGAGTCTGAGCGGCAAACTGATAGAGGTTTACAAAATTTTGAGAGATGTAGATAGAATAGATAGTCGGAGTCTGTTTTTCCACCAGAGTTGAAATGCCAGTTACTAGGGGACATAGGTTTAAGGTAAAATCGAAAAAATCTGATGAAGATGTGGGAGGCAAGTTTTTTTTCCACAGAGGGTGGTACGCGCCTGGAATGCATTGCCAGAGAAGGTGGTGGAAGCAGGTATAGTAGCAACATTTAATAGGCATCTTGACAGGTACATGCATAGGCAGGGAATAGAGGAGTATGGACCACGTGGAAGCATAAGACTTTAGATTAGAAAGGCACCAAATGTTGGCACAGACTTGGTGGACTCAAGGACCTTTTCCTTTGTTGTACTGTTTTGTTCCTTGGAAATGGAAAGATCTGAAAATAGACAAATCACAAGTACCAGATGCACCCCAGAGTTCTGAAGGAGATAGCTGAGGAAGATTATGGAGGCACTAATAGTGATCGTTCAGAAGTCAGAAGGCTGGAAAATGACAAAGGTAAAACTCCTATTTAAAATGGAGAGAGGCAGAAGACAGGAAATTATAGTTTAGTTAGCCTGATCTCAGTCATTGGTAAGATTTTAGAGTCCATTATTCAGGATGAGATTGCAGATTACTTGAAAGTGCTTGGTAAAATAGGGTTTTGTCAATGGGAGGTAATACCTGAAAAATCTGTCAGAATTCTTTCTGGAGGTAATGAACAACTTAGACAAGGGAAAGCCAGTGGACATGATCTATTTGGATTTCAAGAAGGTCTTTGACAAGGTGCCTCACAAGAGGCTACTAAATAAGACGAGTTAGGGCAAGGTACTGGCATGGACAACAGATTGGCTGACTGGCAGAAGGCAGAGAGTGGGAATAAAGAAGTCTTTGAGGATGGCAGCTGGTAACTAGTGGAGCTCCTCACTGGTCATGTTGGGACCACCACGTTATACATTAGTGGTCTGGATGAAAGAACTGGTGGCATTGTTGCGAAGTTTGCAGATGACGCAAAGATAGGTGAAAGGGCAAGTGGTGTTGAAGAGGCAGGAAGGCTGCAGAAGGACTCAGGTTTCAACAGTAGGCAAAGAAGTGCAGACGTGATATAATATGGGAAAGTGTGAAGTTATATACTTTGGTCAGAAGAGTAGATGCATAGGCTATTTTTTTTTGAATATTGAGTGGTTTTGGGTCCTCTGGGAAGATGTGCTGCTGTTGGAGAGGGTCCAAAGGAGGTTTACAAGAATGATGATGAGCTTATCATATGAAGAGTGTTTGAGGCCTCTGGGTCTGTACTCAATAGAATTTGGAAAGGTGAGGGGGAATTTCATTGACAAAAGTTACAGAATACTGAGAAGCTTGGCTAGAGTGGATGAGGAGAAGTCGTTTCCACTGGTAGGAGAGATTAGACACGAGGGCACAGCCTCAGAATGAAGCGATGACCCTTTAGAACTGAGATGAGGAGGAGTTTCTTCATCCAGAGAGTGGTTTATCTGTGGAACTCAGCTACAGAAAGCTGTGGAGGTCAGGTCATTAAGTGTATTTAAGACAGAGATAACTAGGTTCTTGATTAGTTAGGAGATCAAAGGTTACAGGGAGAAAGCAGAGAATGGGATTGAGAAACAATCAAATGGTGAAGCAGATGCGATGGCCCAAATGGCCTAATTCTGTTCTTATATCTTACAGCATTATGGACCAGAGGCTGGTTAGATGTCCATTGGGATCATCTAATCTAGAGGAAACAAGACCATGGATAAAGTGTACAGCAGCAGATAACCTGAGGTTGGGGAAGATTTGGGCAATGTTAAAGGGATGGAAATAGGCAGTCATGGTAATGTTGTAAGTATGTGGTTAGAAGCTCATCTCCGGGTCAAGAATGACACAAGATTGCAAATAATCTGGTTCAGCTTCAGTTAGTTGTTACGGAATGGCAAGGAATTGATGGCTAAGGACTGAAGACAAGAACTTTGGTATTCACAGTATTTATTTGAAGTAAATTTCTGTTCATCCAGCAGTGGATGTCAGTCAAGCCATCAGGCAATTTGGCAACAGAACAGTCATTGAGGAAAGTGGTACTGACACAGAGTCTATGTCAGCATGTGTGTGGAAGTGATGCTGTTTTTTTTTTCCTGGGTTACATAGTTAAATGGTAATACCTTGATAAGAAATAGGATGTGGCAAGGAAATACCTTGGGGGATATCAAAGGTAACAGGAGGGGTATAGGAAGGGAAGCCATTGCAGTTGATTCCCTGGCTACCATTCAATAAGTTAGAATGGAAGCAGGTGAGAGTAGTCCCACTGTGCTGTGTAACAGTGAAAGGCCTTGCAGGGCCGTGATGTGATTAACCTGACCGAGGCTAGAAACAGGTTGAAGGGGATAAGGAGGGAAAATTTACCATTGTCACAGTCATGTAAGAAGCCATTTGTGATTTTGATTAAAACAAAGTAGTTTTGGTATTCTGGTGGCTGGAAAGCTGTATGGAGGGATTTGGACATGAAATTCTGGGAAAAATGAGCATTAGATTTTGGTGTCAAGGACTTTCCAAGGGAGCATTCTCCCACTACCTGGCACCCAATATTCAAATCCTTGTCTTTATTTTATTAGGCGATGTATTCCGCAAAAATATCCCTGTTTCTAGATTTCACATCACCGTGTGTTGTTTGTTCAGCTGGAACGTGGCCATTGATCACATTTTTGGTCCCATAATGAAAAATGATGTAGAAAATAAAGAGTAAAAATCTATCTGTGGCACTCACTTATACCTTTTAAGATATATCATAGCAAGAAGTTTAAGTAGTTATTACATTCTTGCTACCAGCAAGTCCTTGACTGACCTTGTAGGTGAGGTGATTGAGCAGGACCACTTTGCATCATCCCCAGGGCACTTATCTCTCCCTTCAATAGCCAGACCATTGACAACTGGTGAAACCAGCAGTCTATTATGTGAATCCCAAGAGATAATACCAGTCAAGATATTCAGCCTTATGCTTCCATTGGGACTGCAGTACCCCAAATTTATAGCTTCAGGTATTTTTTTAAAATTAAAACATTGGTTTGTAATACATATTTATGAAAACCATAATGATTTTAGAAAGATGTACAGCTGACACTTAATGGAATGCCTTTGAACAAGTTTATTGCTGTCATTTGTCTTGCATGAGAAAATTCAAAACAACTGGAACAGTTTGACTTGGAGGTCGCCCTCAATATCTGGCATGAAGAGTCCATTGAAATTTCAAACTCTGAGGAGTCAAATTTTCAGAATAAAAATGAGAGCTCATGTGTAACTTCTTTGTTTTAGAATTCACTGTTTAGAAGCTTTTGAGTGTGAATAAACAGGAAAGTAGGTTGGTTGTGTTATTAAAATCAATCAATTTGTCTTTTCTTAACATTTGATTAAATTATTCCATTCTGACTCCAAACCTTTCAGCTTTTTCTAGTCAGCTTAAAGATTATTAAAATGCAAATTAAGTACAAAGTGCATATTCTTCAGGGGCATATCCTGTAAATCTTAATGAAAGCACTGTGGCTGAAAGATTAAACTTCTGACCTTCTGTTAAGTCAATAACTGGATTGTGTGCTTAATTAGAGGAGTATTTATAGGAATGAATCATCTGACTTACTGTACTCCTCATCATCTTGAAGATAAAACCAAAAGGTGAGCAACTTTCTGTTGCAATAGTTTCAAAACATCAGCCTACCATGCCAAAATTTTGAAATTCACTCATTCATCCCTGCAACCCCTGATTGTGTTACCATTGTGAACAGAGATTTTTTGTTCACTGTCATATTCTTCTTAGGCTAGTTAGTGTTGGTCTAGTTATTCCAGGCACCGCTCCCAGCTTCACGCACGATTGGCTACCACCCATAATGTGTCCATCTGCTGCTTTTGGACGAGAATGATAGGTGCCAGAACTGACAGATTTTCTGATCTGCTAAATTGCAAGCTGCAGTGGAAAACCAGTTTGGCACCTTAGTAAAATCTGAGGCCTGAGTATTTTAGTTGTCTGTTACTGAATTTTTCAAGGAAAACATGGATTACTTCTTGAAAAGATTGTGATTTCTTTATTTCAGCACAGCTTGTGGGCCAAGTCAAAAGGGAGTGTATCCCCCAAAACCAAAACAAAGTTATTAGCCTGTGCAGAAATTATAGGTATTCTTGATCATCAACCACACTACTAGAATTTTTGCCATACTCTTTTATGGATATCTGTCTTTGATCCATGCCAATCTTCCTCAGATGCTCATCACTGCCTTTGATTTCTCCTCATTCCCAATCAATCTCCTCTTTGACACAGCAAATCGTGCTGTATCCTCTCTCCACCTCAGTCATGTTATACTTACCTGCTTCTGGGCTGCACCCTCTTTTGCAATGTTCCCACCATTACAGAGCGAAGCCTGTCAATTCAGCTGCCTCAAAACAGTAGTCATAGTTAAACAAGTTATGCCATCATCAGAGGTGAAACTCCATGTCCATAAGTTCTAAGGACATTACCAAGTCTCCTCTTATTACTACCATCCTCAACCCATTTAGTCTGTAAGTCCTGTCCTGTAAAAAAGAAATCAGTACCATTACTCTGATCCTCGTAGTTGTATATTTCTTTCCTCACTTGTCTACATTTCTCTTCCTGTATCACATCCACTATTCACCTGTCTATAGTGAACTCCCAATGGAGAAGTGCCTGCATATGTTGTTTGAACGGTACAGATTCCTACGGTAAATGTGAGAAAAGGTTGTTCTCAGCTGCCCTGGAGGATGACCTGAATAATGCTTTCAATGATTGAAGCTATGGGACTTCTATGTGATATGCAGGAAGTAAACAAAACAGCAGAGATAGCTTTAGAAAATTATGTGATGGGATCAGAAAGGGAATAATAAATCATTAAGCTTATAAAGGAATCCTAGGAGCCAGTTTTTTTTAAAATAAAGTGGTCTCTTGCTTTTTAAGTAAACTAATCATGACATTTCTTTCATGTGCCTATTCTTAGAGTGGATTGTCAGCACTGCATTTGGCAGCTCAGGAGGATAAGATCAATGTTGCAGAAATTCTGGTAAAACGAGGTGCAAATCTTGATGCACAGACTAAGGTACTACAGCACGGAATTTATCTTCTTAATTTGTTTTATCATTGTTTGTTTTCACAGCTCTTCATAATGTTTTAAATATGCTATAGGTATCGGTAATGGTAGCAAACTTCTGAACATAAATAATATACATTTTATATAGCCTGATATAGCCTAGTTGCTTATTCTCTGTCTTTGGCCACAATTTTTCTGAATACTGGGAGCAAGGTCCTAATGTGTCTGTCACATTCTGGTGCCACATTCAAGTTATAATTCTTTCTGTGAGAGTTTTGGCTGTTAGTGGAATGAGAGTGTCATTGCTATGCTCCATCCTTGTCTTCCTCAATATTTCCAAAAATAGTCCAAACTGATCCAGCCTCACTTCATATGTCAGTCCTGCCATCCTAGAAATCAGTCTGGTAAATCTTTATTGCACTCCCTTCATAGCTAGAACAAAACTGCACATGATATTCCAGGTGTAGTTTCACCAATGAATCTGTGCTCCTGTACTTGAAACTTCTCCCTACGAAGGGCTTCTTTATCATCTGCTGCTCCAGCCTGCTTACTTTCAGAAACTGGTATAAAATGATACCCAGGTCTCATTGTACCTTCCCCTTTCCTAATCTATCACCATTCAGATAATAATCTACTTTTCTGTTTTTGCTATTAACGAGTATAAGATCACATTTATCCACATTATACCTCACCTGTATTTTCCCACTCACTCAACTTGACCAAATCACACTGAAATAGCTCTGCATCCTCCTCACAGCTCACCCTGCCCCCTCCCCCTCCCTGGTTTGTGTCATCTGCAAACATGGGGATATTACTATTTAATTCCCTCATCTAAATAATTAATATATATTGTGAAAAGCTGGGTCCAAGCTCTGATCTTTTGAATACACTACTGCTTGCTACTCAGCAAAAAGACTCATTTATTATCATTTGTTCTTTTGTCTATCAGTTTTGTATTCATATTAGTATACTCTCCAATCCTGTGCACTTTGATACTAATCTCTTATGCAGGACCTTTTTCAAATGCCTTCTGCAAGTCCAAGTAAACTGCATTTACTGGGTCCTCCTTATCAACTACAGAAGTTATATCTTGGAAAATCCCACTAAATTTATCAAATATAATTTTCCTTTCATAAATCCATGCTGACTCTGTCTAATCTTGTCATTGTTTCCAAGTGCTGTGCTTTTTAATCTTCTATAATCGACTGTAGCATCTTTTCCACTCTCGATGTGAGGCTAACCAGTCCAGCAGTATTTGTTTTCTTCCTAACTCCTTTTTTAAAAAAAATTGTTGGGTTACATTAGCAAACTTTCAATCTGTAGGAAATGTCCCAGACTCTATAGAATCTTAAACGTTATGCACAAGTGCATCCATTATTTCTAGGGCTACATTTTTAAGAACTCTGGGATATAGATAATCAGGCCCTAGGTATTTATCAGCCTGTAATCCCAACAATTTCACAAAAACCATTTTCTTGAGTTTCTGATTTCCTTCAGTTCCTCCCTCTCTCTTGACCCTGTGTTCCCCAATATTTTTGGGACATTACTTGTGTTCTCTGTGGCGAAGGCAGAATCAAAGTATCTATTTAATTAGCCTACTACCTCTTTGTTCCCATTATAAGTTATTAGAATTATAGTATGCTGATTGAAAATGGTTCATCCTTTTCCCTTTTTCCTGTAATTTTATATTTCAGAATCCCTGTAGCTGCATTCTGACTAATACTTTCCTTTTTCAGGTTGGCTACACTCCACTGATTGTGGCTTGTCACTATGGAAATGTTAAGATGGTCAATTTCCTCCTGCAGCATGGTTCCAATGTTAATGCCAAAACCAAGGTAACACCAAGAGTAATTTTTCTTCACAAAACATAATCTTTTTGAACACTTGTTGCTGAGATGCAGATGACACTGACAAGTCTTTATTTGTTTAAAATCACTATTTGACAATTTTTAATTGCCCAGAAAAGAGGATGGTCATTCACTGCGGCAGATGCAGTCATAATAGATTTTGTATTGTAATATTGGATCCAGAATTGTATGATTTTGATACAGCAGTGGTGAAGGAACAGGAATATGAATACAAATCAGAGTGGTTTGTGTCTTGGAGGGGAATTTGGACTTTATGCTGCTTCCATGATCTTTTTGCTAATCTCTTGATGTGTGCACTCACAGGGCTGGGAGCTGCTGTTAGACGATACCTAGTGAATTGCGCCGTTGTATTGTACACAAAACATAATGAAGCCAATCAATCTGTTGTGGTGCGATGGTAGAGTCCCTGTCTCTGAGCTAGGCGGGCTGTGTTAAAGCTTAAAAATGTGTTGCTGGAAAAGCTCAGCAGGTCAGGCAGCATCAAAAGAACAGGAGAATCGACATTTCTGGTATAAGCCCTTCTTCAGGAACCTTATGCCCGAAATGTCGATTCTCCTGTTCCTTTGCTGCCTGACCTGCTGTGCATTTCCAGCAACACATTTTTAAGCTCTGATCTCCAGCATCAGCAGTCCTCACTTTCTCCAGGCTGTGTTAAAGTCCCACTTGTTTCAGAGGTGTGTCATAGTATTACTGAAGAGATTGATTTCAAATATCCAGGACTGTGGGACTGTGCTAAGTATCCCTAACTCTGAGTCAAAAGGTGAGGTTCAGGTCTCACTCCAGAGGTGTGCCAATAACATTTAAAAATAGTGAAGCCACAATGCAGTGGGTGGTTATTAAATCAAGCAGCCAGGACCAGATTCTCTTGTGGGCTGGCAAGATCTACTGTATTAACAGGAGTTGGGAATGGAGGTAGACAATGTACGGTGTCCTTGGATAATCTCAAGTCTGACATTGTTTAAAACTTAAACATTGATTTGCTCTGAGGAATTTCAATAGTATTGTAATGATTGGCTTTCACTGATTGGCTTCCAACAATCATAACCAGTTTTGTGTTTGTCATGTAAATTTCCCTATCCCTAGAACTTTACTATGCCTCCTAGTCAATATTTGGTCAGTATTAAGTGATACAATATGAAACAGCATAGGAACGGGGACAACTGACCCACAGATTGGAGTCTTCACAGTCGCTTGGATGCAGTCTTAAGTCCTGACTGGGAGCAATTTAAGAGAAGCCCGCAATAGGAAACTATCTTATTCTGTTTCCACCCCTGAGTAGAGGCAAGAGCATACCGGTTGCCTATCCGCCAGCACTAGGTATGCAATTAGAAGCTCAATTTGTTGTAAATTGTTGTTGGGGTCTGCCCTTCAGTAATTGAGCGACTGCTAAGACCTGGCAGGTGAGTGAAGGTGTTCTCCTGAAAGCAGTGCAGAGGAGCCTTCAGTGGCTCTTTATTCTAAAGCCTTAGGGATCAAAGAGGCATAGCTATAATCACTAATTGTCTTGTGGGTAGGTTCAGAAGTATTCATAGGATGCCTCTATTTGGAGCACCTTCACAGTCTCTGTATTAATAGAGCTACTTCTCTAGGGTTGGGGGGATCTCTCTATCATTGGACGACCTGTCTGCAATATTGCAAAATGTCAGTACATGTGTAAGTGGCCCATTATTTGACCATTTCATTGAAAATTGCTCATGTTGGGCTGGAACTTCGTCACCGTCCAGGCCAGAACACCAACGTTGATCAATGCCTGAGAATCTTCTAAGTCTAGAGAAATCTGCCTGTACAAAGTTACAGATAGGGACTTCAATGAGTATTTCCCCCAGCTGTACCATCGTATGGCCTTGGACAGACCTGAGAGTCCCTGTATGCACTGTTCACAGGTCAGCCCTTTGAATGACTATATGTGTGGAACAGCAAAATACTAAAATTACCTGTGCTTTCCTAAATACATTTAGAGGGAATATTGGCTTTAATGTAGGTGAGAAATGGAGAGAAACGAGTCAAGTTTGTAATTGAATTGGAAGAATATGGAATTAAATGTTCAGCTCTGGATTGAATTAAGCAAGTTTCCAGGATTGAGATGGTATCTGTGACAAGAGAATCTTTGGAGGGGATTAGAAAAAAGAGCTGAAATGTCCTGTGAGCTTCAGGAATCTGATCTCAGGATCAAATATGAGTTCCCATCCCATACATTTTCATAGAGCCCACTGGCCTTATGACATGGGAACCAGCAATTGACAGGCATTCTCCATTTCTAGTAAGGGATATCAGAAGGATGTGGAGGGGGAGTTTCAGACACATGCAGCCGACTGCTCAGGGAACTGGCTGTCCCTGGGGTGTGAACTGCTTCAATCCAAGACATAGAAAAAGCAGCTGAGACATCATAAAGCTCATGGTGATCAGGACATCAATCCCAGTGCAGTGAGATGGGAAGACACTAGCCTTGCCATTTTCTGTTGGCACCAGCTAAATCTCAATCATCTTTAATTAAGCTGGGAGCATGATGGATGAGGACTGTACTGATTTTCTTTCTACGCACTGGTTAAAGCTGTGCATCAATGGGATGGTCTTCCTGCCCCCTCACCATTCAAGCCCTAAGAGGGCAGTAATGCCCTTGTGAGGGCTTCATCCTACTGCTGCTATTATTAACCAGTGGTAGTGGGGGTATTGCTTGTATGCTGTTGGAATTGTGAGGGAAGGAAGGTTGCTTGTTCAAAGGCACTTGGTTCCTGATTGAGGACCTCATCATTAGAAAGGACGTGGTCTGGTGAGATCCACTCTGCCTGTTCTTACAGTTATCCCCCTGATCTGCTGTGCTCGTGGCGCTATCGTTCAGTTGAGCTGCCCAGTTAGGCTTCTGCCTCTGGGCTTCTTGATCCTGGGTAAGTCTCACCACTGTCCTGTTTAGTGCACAAATGACATGTGATATCTCTCAAAGAGGCAGTGAGGATCTCATTGTCTATCAACTCTGAATCAAGATCCCTGTCTCCTCCACTGATTTCTCCTTAGACTCATAAGAAGTAACTATTATGTATCATAGAGTCATACAGCATGGAAACTGACCCTTTGGTCCAATTAGTCCATGCTAACTATGTTCCCAAACTAACTACTCCCACTTGCCTGTGTTTGGCCCATATCCCTTCAAATCTTTCCTAGTTATGTATTTATCCAAATATCTTTTAAATGTGATAGCTGTACCTGCATCCACCACTTCCTCTGGCAGTTCATTCCACACCTGAATGTCTGTGTGAAAAAACATTGCCCCTCATGTTCTTTTTAAAATTTTCTCCTTTCACCTTAAAAATATGTCCCCTAGTTTTGACCCCCATCATAGGAAAAAGACCCTTGCTATTCACCTTATCCATGTCCCTCATGATTTTATAAACTTCTATAAGGTTACCCCTTAACCTCATATGCTTTAATGACCCACATAATCCAAGAGATAGAAGGCCATGAGCAAACATGTCACATTTTCTAACGCCTCTTTCTGCCCAAGTATAATGCTGTCTCTTTCCCCAACTCTGTCACAATTTTTTTTCCTCATTTTTCTCATGAAGGTGTTACTTTCTTGGGTGCCATTCCAATTGAGTCTTAGTATCCTAGCAACTGGGGGAGGCGGGAAGCTGGGGGAGTGGGTGAGTGTGTGTGCACGCGTGCGTGTGTCTTAGTAGTATTATTGCTACACTTTTAATCCAAAACTCAGGTTTGAATCCTGCCCTGGCACATGGTAGAATTTGAATTCAATAAACATCTGGAATTAAGAGTCTAATGATGACCATCAAACCATTGTTCTCAAAACACCCATCTGTTCACTAATGTATTCAGAGAAGGAAATCTGCCATCGTCATCTTCCATCTGGGAATCTTCAACCACACGACACCGGGGGAGGGGGGCGGGGTGGTGGGTGTGGGCGGTGGGTGGGTGGTGGTGGTTGCCATTAACAGTGGCTACAACAGCAGGTAAGAGGCTAAGCCTTATGACTGTCCAAAGCTTGTCCACAATCTACAAGGCACACGTCAGGACGGTGATGGAATACTCCCCACTTGCCTGGATGAGCGCGGCTCCAACAACATTCAAGAAGCTTTACACCATCCAGGACAAAGCAGTACATTTGATTGGCACAAACATTTAGTCACTCCACCAACAACATTGAGTAGCAGCTTTGCATATTTTCTACAAGATGCGTTGCTAGAAATTCATCAAATATTCTTAGACAGAAGTCTCTACACATTTTTTCAAAAGCTCTGTTGTGTCTTAACATTTCAAGATGACTTTCTCACCATTGAGAAATCTTTCTGAAATCACTTTTTCAATACTATGCTAATGACAAGCAATCAGATTTCTCATTTGTGCCATTTTTTTCCTGTTACTTTAATGCTCCTGAATCCTGAATGAATCTGGCTTAATATTCAGAATGGATATACACCTTTGCATCAGGCAGCACAACAGGGTCATACCCATATCATCAATGTCCTCCTTCAGCACGGAGCCAGAGCCAATGCCATCACTGCAGTAAGTATATCTCTTTGCTTGGTAGAGTAGCTGGCAGATTCTGTGTGCAGAAGGCAAATGCATCAGTAAAGATCATAGGTAATAGTGCTAATTACTGTTCTCACCCCAGAAGCTCACGATTTATTGATTTTTTTTTTTATCATCCATTTCAGTGTAAGCTGTCTTTAAATATATACACCTTGTATCATCATTTTATTTAAACCATGCCAATAGGGTCAGTTTTTGGTATAAAAGAACTGTGGAAATGATCACATGTTTATTTGGCCGTTAATAATAAACACCTCTCCAAATTATTGGAAGTTTTATGACGTAGAAAAGGTCTTGTCAGCGAATAGCAGTGAAGCCATTCTGCATGATTCAAGTAGCTATGATAAATGAAAAGTTTCAATGAATATACTTTTAGGATTTATTGATCACTGTTTGTGGGTCATCAGCTGTCTCAAAGTCCTGATAAAACTAATAAATTAACCCAAATCTATCTTTGCAGAATGGTAACACTGCCTTAGCAATTGCCAAACGTCTTGGATATATCTCTGTGGTTGACACCTTGAAGGTTGTCACAGAAGAAGTCACCACCACTACAACAGTGAGTACATCCCTGAAGGGAAATCTCATCAATATTCCTGGGATGGTTTTAGAATTTTAAGAGTGGATTTGATTTTTATTTTGCAGTATTCTTTACAAGCTGAAGTTATAAACCTTTGCACTGCCACAGATCGGATTAAATATTAAATTATTGAACAAAATATGACACCAGAGACACAAGGTTGTTATTTTTAATATATTACTGTTTGGTATTGCTGATGAGACATCTGTGATTACACTCATTCTGCAATGTGAGGAAAATCTGAATTCTCATACGGAGCTGATTCCATCAACGGCATGTATTTTTAATAGAACAAAATATGAGCCAATCTACTTCACAGTCTATTGCAGTAGAACCCTTAGATAAATTGATGCAATAAGGAAAGAAAAATCATGTTAATTTACAGTATGGTTATTGAAACAAAACCAATAAACAAATTTACAAATTAATTGATTGTCAGACACAAATTGCTGCTGAAATTGCACAGTTTTTTTGTGAACCTGATTTTAAAGACTAGGTCGATGTTCAACTGAGTTGGGGGGTCATTTCCAGGATCTCAGTTTCCCAAATTCTAGTGGTTCATTCATTAATGTCAGGCACTCACCTTGCATTCCTAGCATCCTTAGTGAAGGGGCCACAAATTGGAGTGAAAGAATAGCCGGCCACACTGCAGAAAGATACACAACTAATTATTCTGGATGGGTATCTCTTTTTCTTAAATGATGTATTATAGACCACTGGATGAGCAAAAAAATGAAGACAGTTTGTTGTGAATAGAGAGATTGGATGTATGAGAACATAGAAATGATTTTAATAGGTGGCTTCAAACAGCCAATTATCCAAATAGTGTAGAGTCAGATTAATGTAATGTTTTGTGAATAAGTATAACGTTGCACCTTTTGAGACACAAAGCTCATCTTAACCTGGAATATGTAAATGACCTTGACACATAAAAGAAGTTGAAGTTTTGGATGTTAGTGTTCACAAAATGACTCAGTTTAATATGAACCAGTAACTCAAAATATAAAATAGAAGGAGTCAAGTATACATTAAAAAAAACTTATAAATGAGCGGAATGAGTGATGGACTAAAGTAAACTGAATGAACGTTTCAGTAGCAGACAAGCGGACCTATTGAATAGGAATAATGCTGCGCATGTACAATAGTAAAACAAGAATAACAGAAAATAGAATTTAAAAAAGTAAAGTAAGTGGGAAAATTATTTTCTTAGCTGTAATCTTCAAATGGGAAGAATGTGTTACCCATCCTTAATTTCCATAGAGTTAAGTGACCTGCTAGCTTGTTTCAGAGGGCATAAGAGAAATATACAAGTTGACAATACAATGGCAGATTAAATTTACTCAGAGCATAAAGCACTGAACATATGAAGAAAAATGCTGACATTTGGGCTCGTGGAGATAGCTAAGATGAGATTGGTGAAGACTTCAGCTTTTCATAAACTGGCTGCACAGTTTATTCAACAAATGCAGAACTCTAAACAATAATGCTCATAGAATCTCGAATTATGTAACAGAAGCAATAGAGTTTAAACTTTAGGAAATCATAATCATTTACACTCTGCCTAGGTATTGCAACTATTATTACATTAGAATTAAGTAAAGCATATGCCAAGTTTAAATATAACTTTACAACTAATGTTATTCACTTTCAGAATAAAACAAAAGACTTTCTGTTAATCAAAGCAAAATATTAATCCGAGAGTGTGGGATATGTCCCAGTGAATGTCAGAATTTAGTATATGGGCCAGCAACTACAATCTATAAAATAACCCCTTTCTGAGTCAATACAATTTTTTATGGTATCTGCTTCCTAGATATTGAACAAAATTGCAAAATTACGTTTTTAGTCTTGAGCAGTGCCCACTATGATGAGCAAAGCATTATAAGGAGAACAATATCACAGAGAAGCATCTCTGTTGTAATTTTCTGCATTTATTGATATGCACTTGTTGTTTGATCTTTTTCTAAAGTAAAAAGAGAAAGGAATATGGATTTAGATAATGAAATCAAATATAAATGTAACAGATGACCCACTTAACTGCAATAAATAATTGAGAATGTATAATCTCAAATATCTGCTGGTGAATATAGAATTTGTCATTACATTACCTGAAAATAATATACAGTAAGGAGTTACACAGGCTGTGTGCAATAAGAGCCTCATTTGGCTGCTGGTTTTTTTTGCTGATCAAGTTGTATTGATCCAAAGGCCTGTACTGCCCAATGTTCTGGTTAGTGCGAAATTATCACTAACTAGTCTTTGTTGTTCCTAATAATTACTTCATGCTTTTCTTTGAACATCCTGAATTAACTCATATCTAATTTTATGTGTTTTTGTTTCAGACAATGACACAAGTATATGAAATTTAGTTAAATAAAAATAATAATATCAGTTACGCATGAATATTCAGGTCAATACCATTCGCTGTGGAATCTGTTTAAATCAAATTGTAACTTTATCCTGGTGAAAGGATTCATAACCATTAAGTAACAAAAGTTTTAGGGTTGTATTTATTATGACAAGCCTGACTGACCAGACCCAGATTGGTTGAGTTAGGCCATGATGTTCTTTTGGAGTCTGTTTGTTGATAAACTTCCATATACCCTAAATATATTTTGGGACATTGCAGGGAAAAGGTGAGGCAATGCTCATGCCTACCATTCATCCCCACCATGGCAACTGGTAGTCAGGTTTTCAATATTATTGGTATTATTGTTAATTGATTTCCATTGTTATTGGTTTAGGGAAAAGTGGTTCAAGTTTCAAATCAAATCTGAAAATTGAAGGAAGTCATTAAACAGAAAAAAAAGTTATCCTCTGAATAAGCTGATAAGTACTTATTGATTTAATAGTTAGGTATCTAATTGGCATAAGTGTGTTTGGCTGTACATTGGAATAGCTTTCAAAATACTGTCAGTACTGCAGATATAGCTGGTTTGCTGCCATCCAGTGGTAGTTCTTGCAAACAGTTGACACAATCCTATAATTCTGTTCCTGCTTATTGCAGACGGTAACTGAAAAACACAAGCTGAATGTACCTGAGACAATGACCGAGATTCTGGATGTCTCAGATGAGGAAGGTGAGAAATATATTTTTCTATATAATGACATGAATTGTTGCCATCACAAAAATTATGATTATCATTCTCATTGTGGAACTGATCTATTTTCAAATAAAATAATATTTTAAAAAATATAAAGTGTTTATGTTCAGAGAATGTTTGAAAACTTTGTTTTTAATATTCCAGAATGAAAGTGAAATATGATGAAAATGGAAAGAGCTGTGGATGCTGTAAATCAGAAGTATAAACAGAAATTGCTGGAAAAGTTCAGTATGTTTGGCAGCATCTGTAGAGAGAAGTCAGAGTTAATATTTCTGATCAAGTGACCCTTCCTCGGGTCTGAGGAAGGGTCACTCGATGTAAAACGTTAACTCTGATTACCCTCCACAGATGTTGCCAGACCTGCAGAGCTTCTCCAGCAATTTCTGTTTTGATTTGGGAAATTTGATGAAATATTGATAGAGCTCATTCATTGGTCAACCTTGTGTGGATCTTGTGCTACTTGCTTTGCAAAATATATTTTGCTGGAAAGTTCATGCTAAGTTATCTGACCTGTTACTTCTGTTCCATTCTGCTGCAAGTATAAAGTCCAAGCTGCATGTGGTCAGAAGTTCTTCTGGCAGATTTTCAAGGTTGTGTGAAGTTCCTTTTGAATGGAATTGAAATGTAATTAAAAGTAGGATGTTCTATGATGTGTCTGTGCATCTATTCATTGGAAAATATTATAATGAAGACTAATAACTATAAACTGAGCTGGCCTAAAGTATCCTTCTGCCTAAATATACACTGTGCTCAGACACACAGTTCAAGGTTCAATCTCTGGTTCATGTTGAGTTAGTTGATCTTAGCTGGGCCATGGTTAAGGTGCATCATTGACTTTTTCATGACGTCCTAATCTTTTGAAAATGTACACATATGATTTGAAGATTGGTTTGGGTTTAACTTTGAAATCCATGTGAAGTACCTGATCAGTACTCACTGGGTGACCTCCTGTGTAAAAAAAAAAGATCACTTAATTGAGCAGATGAAGTTAGCTGGTACCTTTTGAAATAGTATGCCAGCAATAATAAGAGGCTATTGGAGAGGAGCAGAGAAAGATGGAAAAAAATTGATTGGAAATATCCACATTGTAATATTTCTGAAAATCAATGATGAGAATCATTAAGCTCATTGTAAGCAATAGAAGCTATTTGTGCTACTTGCAAGGTCGACAATGGATTTGACAACAACAACTTGTATAGCATTTTTAATGTAGTAAATTGTCTCAAACTGCTTCTCCAAAGCATTACCAAAAAAAAGTTGACTTTTACCATCTTCATGTGACATGAGAGAGAACAGTCAAACACTTGTTCAAATAGGTAGGTGTAAGAAGTGTCTTAAAGGAAGAATAATGGGTGAATCATTGGAGAGATTGGGAAAAGGGATTCCAGAGCTTAGGGCTGTGGAAGCTGATGGCTTAGCTGGCAGTAGCATTGCCTTTAAAAATGCATTGTTCAAGAAGCCGGAATGGGAGAACAGCAGATAACCTTGGACTGTTGTAAGGATGAATGGGATTACAGAGATGGGGAAGAGTAAGACCTTAGAGGGATTTAGAAATCATGATAATAAAGTTAAAATTGCTTAACTGGGAATCAGCTCAGGGGAGCAGAGTTGACGAGTGACTAAGTTTTGGTGCAGTCAGTTTTCAGAGGACTGAGTGTGGGAGATTAGCCAAGATAATAGGTGTTCTTGGTGATTGCAGCAGCATGGCTGTTCTCAGCAGCCATCACACCACTCAGTCCAACCTCTGCAGAGTGGCCATCTGCCTGGCCCTAGCACCCCCAGACCCCATTTGCCAATCTTGGAGGGTATACAGCTATTGATATACCTTTATCCCCCAATGGAGCTCCAGCTAGCTGTGGTGCTGTTAGGCCATCAGATTTTGGGGATCTGCTGCCCTACGTACTAGGACAAAGTCACCTTGTCTCATTTGGCCCGCGGTAGTAAACTAGAGTTCTGTTTTCAGCTCAGGCGACTGGACCTGCCTGATAGCATTATGACCAGTGTCCTCTGATGTAATCGGCTTTTAGGGTTAAAAACTGGGAAGGGGTGAAGGATTGATTCTGTTCATTTGCAAGAATCTATGGTGTAGAAACAGAAAGAAAAGCGATTGCAGATGATCTGCAGGCTATGATTGGATAGATAAGAATGTGTCAGGTTACTGGAGTCCCAGATAACTCGATAGCATTAAAGAGGCATTGGATGAGGACGGTATGGTCAATGCGAGGAACTCTCTAGTGGAATACTTTACTTTACTTTTTTCACTGTTAAATTGGATAAGAATTTGTGACAGTGTGGAAAAAACTTCGGAAAAATTCAAACATGGAAATGCAAAATCCTGGAATTTTTCACAACATGCCTGCCTTCAGCACAAAGGTGGCATGGTATCTCAGTGCTTAGCACTGCTGCCTCACAGTGCCTGGGACCTGGATTTGGCTATACCCTCAAACGACTGTTTGTGTAGAGTTTACAAATTTTCCCCGTGTCTATGTGGGCTTCCTTCGGGTGCTCCAGTTTCCTCCCATAGTCCAATGATGTGTGGGTTAGGTGGATTGGCTATGGGAAATACAAGGTCCCTTGGATAGGGTAGGTGGATATGCGGTCTGGGCCTGATGCTGTTCAGAGCATCAGAGTGGACTCAATGGACTGAATGGTCTGTTTCTATACTGTAGAGATTCTTTGATGATGTGATATGATTTAAAAATGAACAGTAAGGTTCCAGTGAAACGGAGAGATAGTGCCTGCACCACTTTGTTCCTGATTCTTTTCTTTCAGTTCTGAATTGGACCTTTTATAGTCCCTTAACAGTCTGTTGATCCAATCATTACCAGTTCTTTGCTGTGTTGAAAAAAATTGAAAAGACACATTACCTATATACATCTGGTACAGAATTGTTCTGTTGCATGCTGTTGTTTCAGAGTTGAAATTCAGCTTGGTAGTTTTTACCTTCTGCTATGCAGAAAACAGGACATTAGGAATAAAACCATCTTTGTTTTATAATTGATGAAGAGGCAGGAGTGGAATAGGTAGGTGTTTAACTTCACTGGCTGGATGGTAATGAAGCAGTACAATGATACAAACACTATAGAACCCAACTGGGTTTAAATATATTGAACATCTATAAGCTTCTATAAATTATGACCAACGCAGTAAAATAAAAATTCTGCCTTGTTACCTTAACTCTTTGTAATATTACACTTTCTGTTTCAACATTTCAAAAATGACATTGTTAAAGCTTCAGAATTGTTCAAGGATACATTTGCACCATTGGCTCAGTGCAAGATTTTTTTTAACAGGGCAGTAGTTTTTCTGTGGCTTCAAGCAGTGATAGTTATAGATTTTGGTTGAATAAGGGACGTGTGGGTCAAATTCTGACTTGCCTCATTGAAAGGGTGTACCTACTCAGAAGACGAGGCAGAGAATGGAGATATTTGAGTTTCAAGTCTGGATGAGGAACAGGGTGACCTGAATTTCAGAGGTTCCTCCACAAGTCCTCCAAAGATATATTAGAAGATCCCAAAATAATTTGGGGATTGGGTGGGAGAGTGACTCTGACAGTAGTATAATTTTGTTTACAACACCCTCAGTACTTTCTCAAAATATGTGCCGGTCAATCCTAATTGTTTCCTCAGGGAAGAATTTGGGTGGAATTCATTACCCACACTCAATGATGTCTATCAATGGAAAGGAAGAATCAGGCAGATCCTACAATGGGCCACCAACTCTGTTTTCAATTCTAGTTCAGTGAATATGCTTCTCGGAACATCCAAACTCACTCAATTAGGAAGATTTTGTAGAGCTGCGATTGGAATAGTTTCGTAACCTGGAATTCTTGAATTGCAGGGGGTTTGTGAATTATGATCAAACAACCCATGATTTTCATTTCATCAAAGTGAATGACTGAAACAACATGTACTACATGACTACTTGCATATTTCCTCTTTACAGTGTTCTCTGGCAGGGGCTTAGAATAATAAAAATTACCCGATAAATCTGATGGGGCTTATAGAAAACTATGCCATGTATGGCAATGAATGATTGCAACTAGTTTTGATGTGGTGGAAGGCTTCTAGTTTGGCATTAAATATTTGGAAAATACATCATAGCTGCAACTGTCCTCTGAGGAATGTCCTACCTTAGAACAAAGCACATAATGGAACTAATTTGCTCAGAGGACGAGGAGTTGGGAATGAACTCTTTCTGTTTTGTATGTGGAATTATTGTTTGCAATGCTTTTTGTGATGTGCAAGTATCTTAGAATCATAAATCCCTACAACACAGAAAGAAGGCTATTTTATTGACGTTGGCCCTGTTTGACAGTGCTATGAGCTCCTCAAAATTATATTTTTGAAATATGTTCAAATGGATTTCAATTTTGACAATTTTATGATTACAGATTCCATTTATTTATTTACCTCTGTAGAGTGGCTGTGGTTTAGAGAAGATTGTTTTTTTTTCTAGTGGAGATTGAATGGTGGTTTATTTTGGCAGTTTCATGAATTTCTCAATGATTCCCCAAAGTTGTTATATGGATGTTGAGCTCCGTCAGTATCGATGGTTAATAGGCTGGGTGGAATGGAGGGGATAGGAATCTATTTTAGTTGTAGAGAATTGAGTGCTTGCCTAATTTTTGAGTACAGAACTGAGCAAACGTTCAGGGACTTTAGATACGTCTGTTTTGGTCCAATGTGTGTAAGAGGGTTTCCTGACACAGTATGTAGATAGGCCAACAAGAGGCGAAGCCACATTGGATTTGGTACTGGGTCATGACCAGGCCAGGTGTTAGATTTGGAAGTGGTAAGCACTTTGGTGATAGCAACCACATTTTGGTTACATTTACTTTAGCGATGGAAAGGGATACTGCAAGACAAGAATTATAGCTGGGGGAAAGGCAATTATGAGATGATTAGGCAAGATTTAGGATGCATAGGATGGGGAAGGAAACTACAGGGATGGGCAAAGTGAAATGTGGAGCTTATTCAAGGAACAGCTACTACGTTCCTTGATAAGTATATACCTGTCGGATAGGGAGGAGTTGGTCAAGCAAGGGAACCATGATTTACTATAGAAGTTGAATCTCTTGTGAAGGGGAAGAGGGAGGCTTATGTAAAGATGAGGCCTGAAGGCTCAGCTAGGGCACTTGAGAGATGCAAGTTAGCCAGGAAGGACTTGAAGAGGGAGCTAAGAAAAGATGGGAGGGGACATGAGAAGTCTTTGTCAGGTAGGATCAAAGAAAACCCTAAAGCTTTCTGTAAGTATGTCAGGAATAAAAGAATGACTTGAGTAAGATTATGGCCAGTCAAGAACAGTAGTGGGAAGTTGTGCATAGAGTCCAAAGAGCTAGGAGAGGCACTAAATGACTATTTTTCATTAGTATTCACACAGGGAAAAGACAATGGTCGAGGAGAATACTGTGATACAAGTTGTTAGACTAGATGAGATTGAGGTTCATAAGGACGATGTGTTAGCAACTATGGAAAGTGTGAAAATAGTTAAGTCCCCTGGGCCAGATGGGATTTATCCTAGGGTTCACTGGAAAGCTGGGGAGGAGATTGCTTTGCTCTTTATGTTGTCATTGCCTTTCGGAATAGTGCCAGAAGACTGGAGGATAGCAAATGTTCCCTTGTTCAAGAAGGGGAGTAGAGACATCTGTTAATTATAGACCAGTGAGCCTTACTTCAGTTTTGGGTAAAGTGTTGGAAAGGGTTATAGGAGATAGGATTTATGGTCATCGAGGAAGGAATAATTTGACTAAGGATAGTCAACACGGTTTTGTGAAGGGTAGGTTGTGCCTCACAAACATTGTGGAGTTCTTTGAGAAGGTGACCAAACAGGTGGATGAGGGTAAAGCAGTTGATGTGGTGTGTATAAATTTCAGTAAAGCATTTGATAAGGTTTGCCATGGTAGGCTATTGCAGAAAATAGAGAGGAATGGGTTTGAGGGTGATTTAGTAGTTTGGATCAGAAATCGGCTAGCTATAAGAAGACAGAGGGTGGTGGTTGATGGGAAATGTTCATCCTGGAGCTCAGTTACTAGTGGGGTACCACAAGGATCTGGTTTGGGGCCACTGCTGTTTGTCATTTTTATAAATGACCTGGATGAGGACGTAGAAGGATAGGTTAGTAAATTTGCAGATGACACTAAGGTCAATGGAGTTGCAGATAGTGCTGAAGGATGCTGCAGGTTATAGAGGGACATAGATAAGCTGCAGAGCTGGGCTGAGAGACAGCAAGTGGAGTTTAATATGGAAAAATGTGAGGTGATTCACTTTGGAAAGAACAGGAACATGGAGTACTGGGCTAATGGTAAGATTCTTGGTAGTGTGGATGAGCAGAGAGATCTCAGTGTCCATATGCATAGATCCCTGAAAGTTGCCACCCAGATTGATAGGGTTGTTAAGAAGGCATATGGTGTCTTAGCATTTATTGATAGAGAGATTGAGTTTTGGACCCATGAGGTCATGTTGCAGCTGTGAAAAACTCTGGTGCGGCCGCAATTGGAGTAGTGCGTACAATTCTGGTCGCCCCATTATAGGAGAGACGTGGAAGCTTTGGAAAGGGTGCAGAGGAGATTTACCAAAATGTTGCCTGGCATGAAGAGAAGACTTATGAGGAAAGGCTGAGGGACTGGAGGTTGTTTTCGTTACAGAGAAGAAGGTTAAGAGGTGACTTCATAGAGATATACAAGATGATCAGAGGATTGGATAGGGTGGACAGTGAGAGCTTTTTTCCTCTGATGGTGATGGCTAGCATGAGGGGACATAGCTTTGAATTGATGGGCGATAAATATCGGACAGATATCAGAGGTAGGTTCTTTACTCAGAGTAGTAAGAGCATGGAATGCCATACGTGCTATAGTAGATTCTAGATCAGTGGTGCTGGAAGAGCACAGCAATTCAGGCAGCATCCGAGGACAGGCAAAAATCGAAGTTTCGGGCAAACGCCCTTCATTCCTGATGAAGGGCTTTTGCCCGAAACGTCGATTTTTGCCTGTCCTCGGATGCTGCCTGAATTGCTGTGCTCTTCCAGCACCACTGATCTAGAATCTGGTTTCCAGCATCTGCAGTCATTGTTTTTAACCTGCGTGCTATAATAGTAGATTCACCAACTTTAAGGGCCTTTAAATGGTCTTTGGTTAAACATATGGATGAAAATGGAATAGTGTAGGTTAGATGGGCTTCAGATCGGTTTCGCAGATTGGTGCAACATTGAGGGCCAAAAGGGGTCTACTGCGCTGTTATGTTCAATGTTCTAAAGTTCCAACGAGTGGAGGGGAACCTTCAAGCTTTCCCACCTTAGCACCTGTCCATCTGCATTTCCAGCTTGTCTACTTCAGGTGGCCCCTCCAGCCAGAACCTACAACCACAATATCAAAGCAGAATTGGTGGCCAGAAGGCAGGATCATTGTGAAATGTCCCAGTTTGCGATGCCTGTTTGAAATTGGAGAATCCAGTCGATAGTAATAAGTAAATTTCTGGCTTTGTTTCTTTTTAATTTGTTTTTCTCATGTGTAATTTTGTGTATAATTTGGCTATGATCTTCAACTCAATTTTATTATTTTTTTGATGAGTTTCTTCCTTTTAGCAAAGTATTAAGCTTGCCCTGACCAGTTTCAAATGTACTGTTCATTTTTTCAAATTTAAAACTTCACATTTGTTTTGGTGTCTTAATTTTTTATTTCTAATTTTCATCACACGGTTTTTTGAATTAACATTTATGTTGCTGGTTAAGATCAGGAGTCAGACAATAGTCATCTAACTTCTGGCCTTGTCCACCCCAGTCAAACATCGGCACCCCCACATGTTGCTGGCCAGACTAGATTTTGAATTAATTGGAACAAGTGATCTGATTGTACCTCACATAAAGATTATATTTCTTGCCTGTTTCCCAAAATATGAATGTTCCAGTTTAAAAGTAATCTATCTTCAGTCTTTCCTGCTTTTCAAATCTTTCAGTTCTTTCTATTCAGTACCTCAAAAAGCAAAGTTTCAAGCTTGTCTTGTACACTGTTTAATCAGGGATAAGGTAAATCTCATTTGATTTTCTTAACTGCTTAACTGTCACTGTTCTGTTTGGAAATCTATTCAGATTGGCAAAAAAAACAATGAAACTGTTTAATCTACTTGTGTGCCTTGATTGTACAGTGAAAAAGAATCCATTATTACCCCACTTATTCCAATTGTTTTACTACAGAGCTCTGGTTTTGCAATTTGTCAGAAGACAGTGGTCTTTAAAAGTAAAATGCAATCTGAAACCATTATAACAACTATGTGTATAAGCTAACATTTTGAATAGGCAATCTTTATCAATAATATCATTATTAAGGCTAACATTGTCAATTCCAGTCTTTGGTGAGGGAATGGCTGTGTGGTGTCCCTTCATGTCCCTCCCTGTTGCATCCTTCCAGAATGTTCTCTGGCTCTCTGCCAATCAATCTTCCAGGTCAAGATCACAACGTCCAATGGGATCTCAGTGTTATGTATGGAAGACTCTGGAGCCTCACTTGGCATCCATCCTCTGATGTGTCAAGGGCACATCCCCCTTTCCATACACAGCCATGGAGCCCTGCATGACAGGTGGCTGAAATTCATAGAATCGTAGAATCTCTCCATTATGGAAACAGGCCTTTCAGCCCAATAGGTTCGCACCAACTCTCCAAAGAGTAACCCACCCAGGCCTATTTCCCCTATATTTTCCCCTGACTAATGCACCTATCCTACACATCCCTGAATGCTATGGGCAATTTATCACAGCCAGTTCATCTAACCTGCACATCCTTGTGACTGTGGGAGGAAACTGGAGCACCTGGAGGAAATCCATGCAGACACAGGGAGAATGTGCAAACTCCATGCAGACATTTGCCCGAGGCTGGAATCGAGCCTGGGTCCTTGGTGCTGTGAGGCAACAATGCTAACCACTGAGCTATGGACCACCCAAATTGCAAACTAAAGCTGGCACAATGAGAGAAACCAGGCATTGGGAAAATGGGACAAGCAATTGTCTGTATCATGAACCATTCACATTGAAGGGTTGTGAAATTAAGTGTCCCAGACACTGCAAGTAGAGTTGAGACTTTCTGTAACCAAGCTAAATCATATCAGTATTGCATAAGTAATCTATGATGCTGCACATTGTCCCAAACACGGTCCAGAGAGTAGAACCTGTAAATAGTTTTGCTTTAGTAAAAGCAGATAGTTTCAAAATTAGTAGTAAGTATCTAGATTAAGCATTTCACAAATGGATAAAGAGAAAATAAGGGTTTACTTGGCACAGGAGAACAGTTTGTCCTCATTAGTCAAGTGCAGGTTGAATGCAAAAATACATCGCACTTCGAAGGCAATGAGGAGTGTGAACCTAAAATAAAGTACACAACAAGATTTTTAATTCTTTTCACATATAGTGACTCCAGTGTGTTCTCAAGACAGGCACAAGTGAGAATTCCCATTTGGATCTTCGAGTGTGAACCTTCAGAAAAAAAAATTCCCAAGTCCCATGATCAAAGCAGAAACTATTTGAAATGGTATTACTTTGATAATGGCTACTTCTATTTGTTCATCATTATAATATTACAAAAGCTTCAATATCAGTGGTGTATTAGTATTCTTACTTCTCAGTGATCAATTTCTGGTAACTCATTCATATTGATGTAATCCCATTGGGGGAAATAGTTATCTGGTTGACATCAAAGCAAACCCTTGAATTTTTTTAATCTATGTGAATGTGTCCCATGAGTACAGGTTTCTGTTACTTTTGTATGTGACTAGACAAATGCATTAGGATGTAATTTCATCAATGTTACCAGGGGTTTAAATTGGGCCAACTGGGGTTTATGTTTTCAGAATGTCTGAAAATAGTTTTTGTTTTACAAGAGTTGATTGTGTTTAGCATGTTTCAAATTTTTCATTTTTGTTTAACCTAACAGTTATAGGAGAACACTTTTACTCGCATCCATCTCAGAAATTAATTCATCTGTACAGTATGTTATATTTTCTTTTTTCGTTTTGCTTCATTTGTTCCCTTCAAAGCTTTCTTTAGATCTAGAGTCTATTGGTAGTTTGAATAATAGTTACATAGTAATGCTGTGCTGTATCACTGCTGTTAGTGTAATTGACTTTAATTTACTCTGTGTTCTTTGCTTAGGTTTTACTAGGTATGCTAGTGGCCTAATAGTGATTGACTTGTAACAGTATAGCCCCTTCAATCTAATGATCAGCTCAGAGATGTTGGTTCCGGATGAAATTGTTGATGTCAGTGAATAGTAATAAATAATTTGTGCTACAGCTAAATTTAGATCTCTGAACTGAGCTTCACTGATGTGACAGATGAAGTTTAATTTTTAACTTAAATCAGTGTTGGAAATGGGTGATAGTGAATCAGGCAACTGTCAAACATACATTCAAATATTCACTTCCATTGGGGAAAAAAAGAAACAGTTGTTTGGAACATATAATTGGAAACTGATGCAACTTTCCCTGTCAACGCTGAAAGTTAAAATCGACCTTGTAGACTCTAAGAATATGTCATATAAAGTCAGAAGGATTCTAACCTGACTCCCTAGGTCTGTACATATAATGTACACCAGCCTCATTAGAGCTGTCTGTCAGCAACGCACAGCTGCCTCCCACAAGATACAACCTGATTCGCAGTTGAATATTACACTCCTCCACACCAGGGTAATGTAGAGAAATTCAGTTGACCAGTTGGAACAGTGTGGATTATCAAATCTTGGTGGAGGATTGGAAAGATCTACTCATACCCACTCTCAAGACTTCCGCTGAATGAAGAATGAGAACACAAAATACTCCACCCCACGTACCTGACTCAGCACAAATAGAAGAGCCAGTACTTCCCCCGACAGATGAGATTTGACACTATGCAGTACATTTTGGCCCTGGCTAGCTAGAAAAAATGTTCAAATTAACATCATATGGCTTAATAAAGCAATGGCAGATCTGGTAATTTCCCCATGACCCTATTTCTCTCAACCTCGCTTAAGCCCAGCTTTACTGCAGTTGTTTGTGGAACCAAATTTTCACTCTTGGCAACAGGAGGATGCATTTTCTGTTCAAGTGCAATATAAAACTACTCAAAAACAAGCATAGGGCTGGATTATATTTCAGCTGCAAGTGTGTTTGAAGTTGGGGGAGCATATACATTCAAGTGGATGGCCTTCCTATTGCCAGCAACCTGTCTACAATCTGTCTGAAATTTTCTGGGTGACAGGAAACATTGGGTAGCCTCCTGAGTTTTGGGCCTCTTGAGACCCTTATCACCCACAATTCAACCTGCTGCTATTGCAAAGATTGCCCAGCAGCTGTTCAGATGGTTGTGATACTTTATCCTACGAGGGTAATCTGAGATGGACCAGGTACTTTCCAGATCCTATAATAGTTATTTGGGCAATATGTCCCTCTTATCCAAAATAATAAAGTTCTGTGTGATTGTGCAATTAAATGAAATATATATTTCTCTATAGCCTGTACTTTTGTTTCTAAAGTTTATGAATTTTATGTTCTAAGATGATACTGATAAGATTAAATGGATTAATCAACATTTGTTATATGGAATGATTATTTTGTTGCATTTCCTGACAGGTTGCATCTAAATAGCATATTAAAATATAACTATATAAAGAACATTGCAGCACAGAAACAGGCTCTTTGGCCCTCCATATGTATAATATTTAATTTATCAGTCTTAAAATTATAACAAACACTTTTCCTATCCAGCTGAAACTTGCCAGCATATATTGAAATATCTAAGTGGGAATTAATCAATCTTGTTAAGTATCATATTGTCAAATGGAAATTTTATTTTTATTTTAATTATTTTAATTTTCTTAACTTTTTAATTAAATATTTTAATTAGCATCTGTGCTTCATTTGAATAAATACAGAACGCAAGTCGAAACACATTGACTGTAATGTACATCTAGCAGGTGGCTGAACATTTTCCATCTGGACTAAAGCAGTGCACAATTCAACTTTGCTGAAAAATCAAATGACATTCCACATATGTTAAATGTAAATTGAGCTACTGTGGGTTTTAAATTACAATGATGAGTTTAAAAAAGAGATTTTACAACCCATTAAATTTTCCTGACCCCATGGCAGCAGGAATGCAGCTGGAGCAGAGAATAGGAAGATAGGGGAGTTGCATCAGCACAGCTCCCCACTGCCTCACCAGGAGCAAGCAGGCAATTTAAGTAAAAGTAAAACAATGCATAAGCTTGAATCTGAAATAAACACAGGATACTGGAGAAACTTCGCCAGTCTGGCAGCATCTGTGGAGAGAGAAAGAATGAACATTTCTGGTCTGATATGTTCAGAACATAGAGTCATATTGACTCAAAATGTTATCTCTGTTTCTCTCTCCACAGATGCTGCTAGCCCCACTGAGTTTCTCCAGCATTTTCTGTTTTTGTAGACAATGTAAATAATCAGGGCCCCAGCTAGAATCCCTGCTGTTTCACTGGCAGTTCTGTGGTAGAAAGACTTGGGAAAATCCTTGGTACTCTCTTTTCAAACCCTGTAGGAATATCCTGCCCAATGTTCCAGCTTGGTGAGCTTTTGACAGATCTGGGAAAAGTTGGAAATGTTGTGAGATTTAAGCATGTGATGAGTGGGGGAGAATGGGAAAAGGAACAAAATGTTTCTAGGAACCAGAGAAGTCTTGGAAGAACATTGACTGAAATAATGCCATTGGGGTGGCACGGTGGCTCAGTGGTTAGCACTGCTACCTCAAAGTGCCACAGCCCTGGGTTCGATTCCACCCTTGGGCTGCTGTCTGTGTGGAGTTCTTATATTCTTCCCATGCCTATGGGGTTTTCCTTCAGGTGCTCTGGTTTCCACCTACATTCCAAAGATGTGCACGTTAGGTGGATTAGCCATGCTAAATTGCCCATAGTATCCAGGGATGTGTCGGTAAGGTGGATTAGCCATGGGAAATGCAGGGTTACAGGGATAGGTCTGGGTTGGGTGCTCTTTGGAAGGTCGATGTGGATTTGATTGGCCAAATGGCCTGCTTCTACGCTATAGGGATTCTATGAAAAAGGTATAGGAGTTATTTATGGAAATGCTAGTTTTCTTTAGTTGTATTCTGTGAAATTAACCCCAGCTACTGAAAAGTACACTGCATTATTTTGAATATAACACAACAACATTGTGGATTTCCTTTCTTTGCATTCATTGGATATGAGAGTCACAGGCAATGCCACTACTTATTCCTCTTTCGTAAATTTCATCTGGAAGTGTTATTGAGTCTAACCCTTGCCTTGCATTTCATGTTGTTTGGATGCACTTACACAGATCTAAGATTTTGAGTCAGGGCTGATGAAGGGACAGCAATATATTTCCAAGTCTGGGTGCATGGACCTTGAAGATGATATTATTCCCATTTATTTGCTGTCTTGACCTGTCCTTTTAGCTGTTTGAGGTTGTATCTTGGGAAATGCTGTTGGAGAAGCCTAGTTGAATTGCAGTAGCACATTTTGCATACGTGCATACTAAATGATGATGTTATGGTGGTGCAGGGAGTGAAAATTTAAATTGATGGGTGAGGTAGTGATCACACGGGCTACTTTGACTTGAGCTACTTGGATGTTATTGGAACTGCATTAATCCATGAAACTGGAATGCATTCCTTCACACTTCTAACTTGCGGATGATGAACAGGAATTGATAAGTGCACCCTTCATTGCAGCCAACCTCTGCTTGCTCTTATAGCAGGATAGTACTATACCTGGACAAATTAGGTTTCTAGTCAGTGATGACACCCTCCTCTTCATAGTGTTGATGGTGCAAATGGAATTTGGTCTCGATAAGTGTGAGGTGATGCATTTCAGCCAAACAAACAAGGCAAACAATACATGATGAATGGTAGGATCCTGAAAGCATCGAGAATCAGAAGGATGTTTGTGTACATGATCACTAGTTCCTTAAAATAGGAGGACAAGTAGATAAAGTGGTTCAGAAGGCATATAGGATAGTTGTACCTATTAGCAGAAGTGTACAGTTTAAGAGCAGGGAGGTTCAGCTGGAACTTTATGAAACATTGGTTAGGCCACATTTAGAGTATTGCTTGCAGTTCTGGAATCCATATTATAGGAGGCACATGATTGCACTGGAAAGGGTGCTGAGGTGATTTACCAGAACATTGCCTGGGCTGAAGAGTCTTACTTATGAAGAGAGATTGGATAGACTGGGGTTGTTTTCCTTGAGAATAGCAGAGCCTGAGGGGAAGGTGGAACGATAATCGAGATGTATAAAACTATCAGAAGCGTGAGGTAATCAGAAAAGAACTCTTTCTCATGGTGGAGGGACCAATGATCAGTATGTCTAGGTTTAAGGTAAGGGGCAGGAGATTTAGGGAGATGTTAGAAAAGATTTTTTTTCTCACCCAGATAATAGTGGGTATCTGGAACTCACTGACTGTAAGGATGGTAGAGGTAGAAACCTTCATGAAATTTAAGAAGTGTTTAGATGTGCACTTGTGATGCCAAGGCATTCAGGTCTCTGGGCCAAATACTGGTTAATGGGATTAGAATAGTTGGGTGCTTGTTCTTGAGCAGTGCAGACTTGATGGGCCAAAGGGTTGTCTTCTGCAGTGTAGGCATCTGACTGTATGATGCAGGATTAGACCGTGATAATGGGATTGACCACCAAGGAGTGGACAACGGTCATTCTTGGCACTTGTGTGGCGCGAATGGGACTAGTGATCTAACACAAAGAAACTGACAAAAGAAGACACATTGGTCAATTTAATCTCATTCAGACAGTTGTGATCCTCTGGGCAACAATTCATGTTCAAAACATACACTTCCTCATCACCCAGAGCCATGGAATTTCCTGGAAGAGATGTAAAACTAAATAAAAGCTCAAGCCAATTATAGCAATTATAATTTCAACAATTAAAGCTAATTCACGGGGAACACTATGCTACAAAGTATCCACCTTTTACACAAGGCAATCTCTTCCCTCAATAGAAAATGATTCCAGCTTTCTCTTGAACTGATCCATAAAATCTGTTCGCTAGCTAACTATTGATGATAAAGGAATCTCCATCAGGTTTGAAGTTGCAGTGCTCTGTTTTATGTAATGTGTTACAGTCACTAGGTTCTTTTCATACTTTTTTTCTGAATCTTCAGTAATAAACAGTTGCTACTCTGATGTTACCTGACTGTGTGCGCATGGTTAGTTTCCAGCCAGTGTCTTTTTCATCCTGGGTCACCCTGCAACTCAATGCTGCTCCTGACTGATCAACTGTCTCCTCTTCCCAAGGAGATGATACGATGACCGGTGATGGAGGAGAGTACCTTAGACCAGAGGACTTGAAAGAACTCGGTGATGACTCTCTACCGAGCAGTCGATACCTGGACAATATGATGTATAGAGGAATAGGACGACTTGGAGAACGCTCAGACAGGTAGATTTCTAATGTTTTTTATAAGACCAATCTTTATACTTCAATAACTGATTTTAATTTCATTGACTAAGAGAAATTCCAGTCTCAAGCAATTATAGTAAAATTGTGATGAGTCAAATTGAATGTGGACCGCCCATATGTTTATGTTGTATAGTATTTTAAGATAGCTGAAGAGGCCCTTCATAATTTTATTTACCTACAAACATGCTCCAAGTCAAGAAATACCAAATGTAAACATGTTGATGGAGTAAATATATCAAAAACGAGAAAGTTTCAATTTTTTCCTGTCTTACAATGGCCTATCCTTGTACAGTTTAAAAAAAAAAGTAAAAGTATTGGGAGTTAGCTCTAGAAAAATACAGCGATACTTTTCAGCTTAGTGTGCTATCTTTGGATGGGTCTGCCATGTCACCAGTGTAATCAGTCATGTTTTCATGCTGCAGTGTGAACTGCTGGAGCATCTCGCCAGACTTTGCAGTTTTAGTTGGGGAAACATTGTTAGGGTTCTTCATGGTTTTTCAGCGTGATAATCTTCCTTTGCTTCCATCACTCCTCGCATAATGCTGGGGATCATCCAGGCAGCCTTTTATTAGCCTCGTAGTCTGTGGATCATGTCCTTTTTATTTGCAAAGCAATGTGGCTTTGTAGACATACCTATCACACAAAGGGACATCGTTTCTATGTCAAACGTGTTGGCACAGACCATAGCAGTGACTTGTTTCTTGCTTAACTTTCCACCATTACACCTTTCATCTTTAAACATTAGCAAATACAATTTGGTAAAACACTCTGATTCCATCCATTTTAAACATATCATTGCATAGGTGAGACCAATTTGCAGTGATTGCTGCAGGCCTGTCCAAGATTCTGTGCACTGGTGTGGCCTAACTCTGTTTTAGTTGGTAGGAACAGTCAAATGACAAATGTGGACAAGTTTAACTAATCTGGAGTTACCAGTCTGGGCCGTCAGTTTATTGTAGACATCATTCGTTTGGACTTCCTATTCTGCTGACAGGATGGCTGACAACCTAACTAAAACTTGGGTTATCCAGATAGGTGCACTGTGGCTTTCCTCTCCAGGAAAGCCAATAATTGTTGTTAGTGGTGAGTGGGTCAAAGCCTCTGTTCTTTCATAAATTTTGACAAGGTTCCAAACCAAGTTTAGGAATAGCCAATTTGCTGAAAAGGTCAAAGCTGCATCTCAGGACAACCTAACTAATTTGGCAGAAGTAACCTGTTCTTTCAATAGACATTTCATTCATTCTCATATCAATCACTGATTTTTATGTATGATATCCGGAAAATTTGTGGGTGTGGTATCTGTTTATTCTGGTTTTGTGTTGTTGTGTATCCAGTTGCAAATAGTAAGGCATACTAACTTTCTGTGGATTAATTAAAAGTTGCCTTGCCTAATTATAATCCTTGCCTCTGCATTTTACTGACATTATATTTGAAATAAATGAAACCCTAATGTACCTCAATTCCAGGTTTTGTTTATTGTAAGCAGATGGATCTTGCCATTTCCACATGGCAGAATGGGAAAGTATACTGGATGGTAGTTTACTCAACCATACAGGCAAAAAGATTAAGTGTGTGATTTCCGGTCTGTACTTTATTTGCAAGTCTCAGCTGGAAGGTCACTCTCTGCTCCAGTTGCTCCCAGGACGGCTTAAGAGAGGGAAAGGAAACGTCAGCAATCACGTAACCCTAGTCAATCCAGCAACAAAAATGTGCATTTATATTAGCACCTTTAATGTAGTAACAAATCCCAAGGCATTTCATAGACACTTTATCAAATAAATTTTGCTACCAAATTATGTGAAGATACATTAGGGCAGTTCAACAAATGCTTGGTCAAACAAATGTTTGGTCGTGAGGAAATTCTAGTTCTTGAGACTGAATCTGAAGGTACAGCTCCCACGAGTGAGCATGGAAATTCAGGAATCTGCATGAAGCCAGTATTGGGGCAATGCAAAGATCTTAATGGGTGTGGATCCAGTGGAAATAATACCAAGGGACAGTGATATTATATAGGGATTTAGATTATTTCAAAATTTAGTTGTTGCAAGACTGAAACCAGTGTAAGTCAGCAAGTTTCAAATTGATGGGTGAACAAGACTTAGTGAAGTTGGGCTTTGAGCAAAAAAGGTTGTGACAAGTTTAATTCTAAATGAGGTAGAAGATGGGATGCCACCCTGGAGAACATTGGAATAGTTAAGTCTTGATATAACAAAATCATGGGAGAAGGTTTCAGCAGCAGATGGGTCGTGACATGGAACAGGATCTTCTGGGCCCACAGGAGGTGAAGAAGATGCTAGGAGGCCTGGAAAAATAAGTGGGTTGTCATTGAGACTGTTGTGGGGAAAATCACCAGTCTCTGAGTCAGAGTCGGGGTTTAACAACAGAGTTTATTGTACAAGGAAGTACCGGAGCTCTGGGAAGAGAAAGACATCAACAGCACAGTGGTCAGCAGCGAGTCTTCTCTCAACCCAGAGCACATGTCAAGATACTTTATACATTTTGTAATAAAATAGGTCAGTGATGAGGTTATTGTCTTTGTAACATAGTTTGTTTATTGTAAACATTGCAGAATCGTTGTCAGTTCCAGCACAGTCTTTGTTAATTTCAGCATGGTCATTGTCAGTTTCAGCACAAACATTGTCAATTTTAGTGTCTGCGAAGAAGTCCATTACTTTAGTAATGGTGCTAATCGCTTTTCCTGAGAAGGACGATTACTGGACCCAGACACTTCAGTGGGCAGTATACGCTACTCATGTGTATTCTCTCCCCAACCCGCCTTAAACTAATCACATAGGCTGAGAGTGCATTGTGCTGGCATCCAGGTGGTTCCAAGCAGTGTCTGTTTGCTCTGTCTCTCTCCATGTTGTGGTCCGGCAGCCATCTTGTGTGTCAAATGGCCAACGTATGGCTCAGCGGCCATCTTGTGTGTCCGTGTGCTTAGTTGTCACCCTGCCATCTCCCACTTCAAGACTGTTACCCAATATCTTCCTGCCACCACCCAAGTAAATGCCAGTTAAAAGGGAGAACGGACCTCCTTCCCACCCTGCCTCTGCTTAAAACCTTTAAATAATCAATTGACAACCACTTAAGGGTCTGTTCCCATCTGGGCAGACCAAATCTCGAATTGTAATTATCTTATAAACCTGGTTGTGGTGCTTGAGATTTTGTAGAGTGCCTTTGATTTGCAATAATATGCCCATGATAAAGGGCATGTACATGGGAGATGTGTATGACTGCTGATAGTCACACCACTGCTGTTGTTCTTGATCCAATCTCCCTGCTTTCCCTGTGAATCCTCACACCCTATCAACCCCACCATGCCCCCAACAACACAACATTGCCCCTGCTCACTCCAGCCATCATGGGAGTCCAGGGCTGTTGATTTTGTCTCTATCAAGTACTTCTCTGGGGTGTTGTTGAGTCCTGGAGCTACTGACCTCCAGTTGATTGCCATCTACAGGTCTGCCTATGTCCGTGATAGGCTCAGGGTCCAGTGGTCTTTTCTTCTACACGTGATACTTGTCCAGTAAAGAAGACTACACCTCTGGTCATCTTTGGAAATTGTTGCATAGTTGGAAGTATGTAGTTTTATCAATGAAACAAATATATCGTCCCTGAGGATCAGCTCTGGGACAAATATAATATCCATTGTTAATAATGTATTTTATTTTGCTTCATATACCTAAAGTAGTAGTATTTTGAATCATTAGGAATTGGAATATAATTAATTTATTTGGATTTCAAGTTGCTCTTGGGCAAACAAGAGTATCTGTTATCATGCACGATGCATCGAAAATGTGCAAGTTCAATTGAGAATAATGTTAATTCTGTTGGAGAAATGGTGCATTTCTGAGGATTTTATTGCACTGTTCCACTTGTGGATAACATACAAGTGAAAGCCATTATCTTCTACAAAAGTAAATAACTATAAATTACAGTGACAATGTTGACCCGAGATATCAGATAACTCATTTTTTTCTTCCCAAACTTCATGTTCGTACATACTCTCTGTATTGATAAATTCTCCCATCTTTTCAACCATGATGTAACATACTCACATTAGGACCCATCCTCAAATATCACTGATAGATATAAGTTTTATTTACCAGTCACTTCGAACACTGAGAAAGGGATCAATAAAAAAAGACGTGGACTCTCTTGAAAGGATTCATTGAAATTTAAGGCATGGTCATTTGTCGGGTTGGATCTGAACGACATTTCAATGATGATTACCTACACCCACGCTGGTGGCTCACTTTCCTGCTTGATGGATTAGTAAATCTCCATTTTTGATGGGTTTTATTGCAGCTTTAAAGGTTGACTTAAACGCACAATAATACTGAAGATGTTGGTGTCTAAGTCCCACTCTCAGAACATCACATAAAAATGAAGGGAAATAAGAGCAAAGTTTTGAGATGTTCAAAAATAATAAGGCATTAAGTGTGTGCAGCAGCTCAATAAAAATGCAGCAGATCTAGTCTTTGTTTCAGGGAGTGAAGGTGGTATGTTGCAAGAAATATCAGTATACAACATTCAATGATATTGATCATAATTCAATTAGAGTTAACATTGGTATGGAAAAGGACAAAAGTAGACCAATAGTAAAAATGCTACATGAGAGACAAACAAGATGTCCTAAGTCGAGATCAAAAGTTGACAGGAAGAAATCAACTCCCCTTGGCCTCCTTTCTCCCAAAGAAGATATGCACTATATGATACCTTTGTTCCTGTGCACATGTCAGTATTTCTGTGCCTTACCTCCCCTCCCCCTTCCAAATACATTACCTCATGGTTCTCAAGATTTAATTCCATTTGTATCTCTCATGCTCACCTCTAATGTCCCTTGATGTTTTCCTGGAATCTACAGCTTTCTTCCCCACTATCAAACACTATTATTTTGTATCATCTAAATCTCTCAATTATGACTCCTGTAGTTAAATTTGAATTAAGATATTCCAGATACCTCCAGGCACCATGTACTGAGCCCTTTGGAACCTACTGAAAGCAGCCTTGCAGTCAGTAAAGCACCAGTTAACCATGAGCCTTTGCTTCCTGCCACCAAGTCACTTCTCGAACTGGCTTGCCACTTTCCTTTGAATCTTATGGGTTTTTGCTTTTCTGACCAGTGTGCTATGTGAGACGTTGTCAAAACTCTTTCTAAAATACATGCGGAATATGTCAAATGTATTACCATCTCATCCCTTTTTGTGTTCTCCTCAAAGTATTAGTTTAAATTTATCAAACACATCTTCCCTTAACAATCCATGCTGATGCTTGTTATTTAATCTGTGGTTTTCCAAATGATTAATCAAGTCTTTCAGAATGTTTTCCCCTCACCTGACCACCACTGAAGTTAAACTGGCCTGTTCTTAATTCCATTGTAATTTTATCACAACAATTTTGGTACACCTTTTGGCTTTCTGTAGTATTGAATTTTGTAGCTTAAAAAGCCGCCTTTTTTTGCCTTATCAGATCCTTAACATTCAAGGAGCTCATAATTTAGGAGGTGAATTTTTTTTTTGAGAGCCTATTTTTTTCTGACCTTCCACTAACTGCTCCTTGAATGCCTTCCAATATTCCTACACTGATTTACCTTCATGTGCCTTACCAGTAACACCATGGACCAAAGCACTAATAAGTGAGATTAGGTTTGATGTTTGGCTGAGAAAAAACTATCTCTCACCTAATTCTATTCTTGCCCATTGAATCATGGATACCCAGCTATAATTCACAATCTTTCTCAGCTCTTCCACTTCTCAAAATTGTTCTGATTGCTTGTCCAGTGGTACTGCATTAGCAGAAATGTCCTCTTATAAAATATTGAGAAAGTAAGCCCATTCACTTTATTCTCTACAATCAGCTTCATTCCATAGCTACCACCTCCAGCCGTGTCTTTGTCAACATTTCGGGGTTGAACCAGATTGATCGTTACCATTGGTGTCATGTTTGACTCTGAGATGAGCCTCCAATTACACTATTGACATAGAAAGATAAAGAGGAATAGGTTATGTTTTTCACAGTCACATAGGATATTACTGTGATGTTGATAAAGGTCCTTTCAGTGCTGAATGAATCATAGAAATTTGTAGCATTGGAAGAGATCATTTGCTCCACTGTTTCTATTCTAGATGAGAAAAAGCTATCTATGTCATCATTCAATCTATCTAATGCTGCCACCGCACATCATCTATCTATGCCTCTGCCTCAGGGCTGAGGGCTAGAGGGATACTTTTTTAATATTATTTTTTGCTTTACATTTCCGGAGGCACGAGGCTGGCCCTATAATCATTCCACCTCCACATGTGACTGCTTCCGTATTGTGTTTTCAGAGTCATGAGGCTGGTGCCCATTAAAAGCCGACATCCACCTGTTCCACACTCCCACCCCACCTTGCACAACCACCAAATGACAAACAGAGTATTAGGGACTCCTCCACCCCATGACCTGAATTAAGTTTGCAGATTCTGAAATTTTCTCAGTTTAGGAGAGAAAAAGCAGCCCTATACCTATACTTTGCGTTTATTAAAACAGGAAGTTTCACCAAAATAATATAGCTTTGCAGTATCTCTGTTTATTAGTTTCACCTTAACGATCTCATGACTTTTGAGCCCCAAGCTAAATGTTCTATTGTGTTGAAAGTGTTATTTTCCATACAGCTCAGTCATTCTGTTTATGGTAAGGGGAAAAAACCCTGCAACTTGGAACAGATTATTCCAGTTCAGAAAGTTCTATTTGTCTTTGCAAATGTATTCTTGTAAAATTTAGTCAGTTGCTGTCCACCTGTCTGTGGCAAACTGCATTCTGCATTTGATTTAAACTATGATTCCTTAACCCCACTGCACCAACCACTGGGCTGAAAAGCTTTCACAAATTTAAACCATAAATTTCACTTCCTGCAGTCTTGGTTTTAAAATTCTCTTCTCATCCCTGTTTTCATATTCCCCTCTGACCTCATCTGTCGCTGTTTGTCATGTCCTAATATCTTCCACCGTCACAATCTTTCAAGATATCTTGCTCAAGTGTGGCCAGGGCACGTTTAAAGAAAATAAGAGGAGTTCCTTTGGTGTCCTGGTCAATATTTATCCAAAAAGTACCAAAAATATTTTAGCTGATTACTTTTGTGTCCCCTGATAATGGCTGTTGCAACCCCTGTAATGTCTGCACTTCAAAAGAAATTTTATGACTTTACAGCATTTTTGGACATCTTCGTTAAAAATCACACAACAGGTTATAATCCAACAGGTTTCATGAGAAGCACCGAAGGAACTCCCCTTATTTTCTTTAAACGTGCCCTGGCCACACTTGAGCAAGTTATCTTGAAAGATTGTGAAGGTGGAAGATATTAGGACATGACAAATAGCAACAGGTGAGGTAATCAGGGAATGTGAAAACAGAGATGAGAAGAGGATTTTAAAATTTGGACATCTTAAGTCTGGAAAATGCAAAAATATGAATGCAGATTTTTTCAATGTTTTTGGTGGAGTGGTGTAGATTGGAAGTCAAACTATTTCTCACTGGAAGAGATGAAAAAGCGAAAGAAAAGTTAGTCTTTGCTATTCTCGGCTATTTTACTTAGTAATATTGATAGACATAGGGAAGAGGTCGCCAGTTTGACCAGCAATAGACAGACCTGAAGAAAAATTGTTGGTCGAGAAAATACTTAACTGAACTCATATTATTTAATTATTGGAATGTTTATTTTGAAAGGAATATTGAACATTTGGCTAAATTAAATTGGTAGAAGTATATAGCTTGGCATTTAACAAGGAGCCAAGCATGCGTGTAAAATTACGAGGCAATGGATGTTGCTTTTTCCTGTTACTAACAAAGTCTTTAACAAGTTATTCATCTCGGTGTTGTTTTGACTGTGTGTACTGTGCTTTTCTGGCATGATTCTCTGAGCTTCCTTAGGAAAAAATAGTCTGTGTCTTTCTAATCCTTCTAATTGTTGTGGTAAATGTGGGGAAAAAAATTGACACGTATGTTAAATTAGAAGTTTATTTTCCTCTCTGTTAACATTGTTGTTCTGTATACATCTGCATTTGTGGATTTTGCCATTGTTCTGTCGTTCTCCCTTCATTGTTGCTGTTTTCCCTCTCCTTTTTCATATGCTTCCACACAGTGGTGTAAACAGGTAGGTGGCCCTTGACACCAGAGTAATGTCACACTGCAGTGACAGTGTCTGTCATCCACTTTTACCACTTTAGTAAATCTGCTTGGGATTGGGGCTTGAGGCAATCACCTTGCATTCTGAAACTGCTTTCATGGCTGCATCGCTTGTTTTCCTACATTCACTGCTAAGCTGCTCACATAAGGCAAGGTCTATATGACCATAGTAATGCTGAAACAGCTGCCATTACTACCTTTCTTTTTCTTGTGACTGCTGGCCTGAGATTCAGCAGCCTGGATTATTCAGCTGGAATCTACCACTGATTGACTAAATGGGGGTGAGTGGGGGGGAGGTGAGTCGAAGCTTGATTATGATTTTATATTTTTCTTCCTCTGCCAGTGGGTTGCTGGGTGTATATTTTTAGGAATACAGTCTTGCTGCAGAGACACAATTTGTTTCCCTCTTCCAGGTATTTGTTGTAAAAAAAATTGTAACTGTGATTTTCTTTGCATCTTGCTAGCAGTCACATCTATTTTACTGTTTACTGTGATCACCTATTTTACTGTTTGTGCTATTACTGCTGTCTCTGATGTACTGCCTGCCTGTTTTTAGGATTAGACAATGCATTGTACTGTGATTAATAGAAATTATGAATGTTATTTTATAGACATTGGCATTTTATACATTTTTATTTAGGCTTTAATAACATATGAAAATGATTACATTATTATTTTTTAATTCATTAATGACCTTTTGTCATGTCACATAGACTATATACCGAAACCAACCACGTAGGTTTTGTTGCTCTGACTTATTTAGCTGCCATATTAAGGTAATGCAGAACTCTGGGAGAAAAGCTTCAGCTTTTTCCTTACATCTTCATCGCTGAACTTGCTATCCTTAGGCTTGAAAGAGCAATGCGTATGCTTAACCCTTTAAGAGCTCATTTGTACTTGAGTCACTCGGTAAATGTCACAAGCAATCTCAACCTGAGTGTTGAGGTAATAAAAAATACATCACAAAGAGAAAAAAAAGAAAAAAAGTTCTTGCTCAATGGCACAAATTATTGATTGTGGTTTGATTATTATGAACATCTTGACTTGTGATGTATGTTTGTCTGTTGAATCTACTGTAAGCTGATACCTTGAATATTGTGTTCAAAACCTTAGCAAGGCATAAATGCTTCCGATAAGAAGGAAGGTTTCATAATGTGATTTCAACAAAGATTTAACGGAGCCCCACACAATATCAAAAACCACCAGAAAAATTCAGTAAGTGTAGCCAAAAAAGTCTATAGGAAAGGAAAATGTAGATGCTAAATAAAATAAAAATGAAAGAACTGTGAATGCTGAAAATCAGAAACAAACCAAACACAGAAATTAATGGAAAAAAAACTTAGCAAGTCTGGCAGCATCCATGGAGAAAAATCAGAATTAATGTTTTGAGTCCAGTGACCCTTCTTCAGAAAAATTAAGATGCTATTTGCCACAAGGATTTATTGGGTCTCTCCTGAATCAGACTTTTCTTTCTAGCATCTTTATCAAATCCAGTAAAATTTAGAGAAGATTTATTTTGTTTTGTTTTAAAAGAATTTGCTCGCTGACAATTACTTGCAGTGATATCACACTTGGCTCCCTTATCTGCAGTGAGGAATTTGACTTCAGATTGGCTTGAGAGTTATTCAGTTGCTCTTGCCCAGAGATCCACCCATGGTGCATTCTCAGTGGCTAGTATGATTTTCTGGGAGGTACTGGTGCTATAGTTACAGACATTGATGTTTACTTTTGTCAGATAAATGGGAATGCCCTTGTTGGTGATTTCACCCCCTAGCAGAGAGGTAAATCCAACTCTAGGAATAGAGAAACTTGTTTCTATAAAGCAAAGTATTAAGTGTAAATCTCCTGAAGCTAATATTTTTTCTATCAGACTGAAGTATGCTTTCAGTCAAGAGTACTCTCTCCAAGCTTACCCATTTCACAAAAATTATTATGTACAGTCAGATTTCTTTGTGTTTGAAGTGACAATCTGTCACCTGAGAAAACATTGTTCTTTTGTACATTTAAAATATATATAACCTGCTGAAATGTTTTAATATGCTAGAACAGACACTGATTGATGGCTGACAAATGACTGTGTGCGAGCCAGATTAAGTAACATGGCTGATCACAACACTTATTTATCATCATCATTATCACCATAAATGGTTTATAAATCACTTCCTGCAAAAGCATAAATCTACTGTAAAATTGTAAACCCTCAGAAATGTTACCATTGGCCAACTGCAATTTTTCCCTGTAATGTTGGAATGAAGATAAGTCCAAATGTAAGCAATGCAATTTGTTTCATTTTGTGGAAGGTCATTTGGTAAAACAGGTCACCTGCCCATCAGAGAACATGCTGCAATTTTGTTCCATTGATTTCAGCCACTATCCAGAAAATAAGAAAGAAATTTGTCCTCAAGATATTTTTACGTTGCTCTTGAATAAAACAGCATTATCATACGGATGTTGAGACACTAGTTGAAGTGCTAAACAGACTTGATAGGACATTGTTAGAATAGAGAGGTTTTTCTTGTTGGAAAGATATCAACATAGGCAAGTTGAGCTACATACTTTCTCTGTGTTGAAAATTCTGCACATTTTGTGTAATATTGATCTTTAAAATTGTCATACACTCATAAGGGACCGGATTTCTTCTCTGCAATCTCAAAGATGTTTTCAGTGGGCAATGAGTGGACAACCAAAGGAAAGTAAAAAAGAAGAAAGAGATTAAAAAGAGCACAAAAATCACAGCCAAGGGAAAAGAGTTTTGAACATTGAACACAAGGCAGACACTGAGAGAGGATGTTCCAGAGAGTACCAGCATAATTGTAGTTCTACAAGATAAAATCTTTCGAGAATGGGGAAAATGGTTATTGGCCCAGTAAGGTTGTTCCTTAAATTTTAAACTCAACTGCCTTCTTTCTCATAATAGCACTCAATTCTCCTTACCTCTATAAACAGGAAAAGAAATGGCTTGAACTCTTCACCAGTTTCAGAGATCGATGCTGCCATTGTATTACACAAATCTCCTATTGTTAAGTTAAAACTGGTCCACTAGACCTCCCATTTCTTTCCAAGCTTTCTTTTAATTGCTTTTCACTTACGTCACCTGACAGTGGAAGTTGTTGCCATTGTGAGGAACCCAACTTGAACAATTTTATCAGTCCTTACTGTAATATCTGCTAAAACACGACTTCTTTCTGATGTGACTCAAGTATGTGATCTTGCAGGGTTGAAGATGATTATAACTGCACCTATAAAAATCTGCATATAATTTACTACCAGCTTCTGCAGGTCTTTTGGTACACAGCATAGTCACATAGTTAATGTAAGGCTAATGTGACTGACCACCACTTGCTGCAATGTACCTTCCAGGGGTTTCTACAGAAAGACCAATATTTACATTGGTGAACAAATTTCTCCAAAGCCAAAAGCTAGTTTGAACAACAGTACACTGGGATTTTTGGAGTTAATCTTTAATTACATATTGTTTACTCAAAAGATATAGCATTTAAAGCCTCCTGATTCTATTAGGTCAGTCATGGTTTGAATAATTAAATTGTGAGGTTTTCCAAGTGGAGGAGGTGCTACCTACTTTTATCAAATGCAATTTGGTTTCTTCATGTCAGATAATACAGATCACGAAATATTCCAGTTTTTCAGTTATTTTCCTATGTAATTTAGGATATCTTGATTACTTAAACTGAAATAAAAGCAAAATATTCCATAACGCTGTGCAACATCTCATATTTATTTGTTTAGCAGAGTAGTTCACAATTTAGCATTTCTTCAGTTAAAATGCACTATCAGTTTTAAACTGTTTTGTTGGGACTATTTCTATTTTGACTGCTGCCAGAAGTTAGGAATTGAGCATTTTGTCCCTTAAACACAAGGAATTCTTCCAGTGGGCCTTCTTTATTTTCTTTTCATTAAATCCTAGTCCCCTGGAAGTTGCATAATATGCTAATAGCATGCTTTCTTCACTCTCCTGCCCATCCTATCCCATCACATCATCACTTTGCTCCTGCATTTCCATGGCAACTGAACAACCCACCAGCCTACGATCCTTCAGTTCAGACAGGTCCAACACACCAAGCCATGGCCCTTACCAGAGGGACAGTGCCATGATTGAAGAATTAATCACAGCTACAAGTAGCCAGGTATGTAACATTGCATCTTGGATTCAGTCCAACTTGCAGTTTTGCTGTTTTAATGCATACTGATGCCTTGAAAGTGCCTCAGGGAATTTTTAAACGATGTATAATATTTTGATTAATTAAAAGGAATTTTTATTGCTCTTCATATAATCAGTTACCATTTTGGCTTATTCGAAAATTGGTCTTGAATCATTTGTTTGCAATTTTTCTTTAGTAAAGTTGGAAAGCCAAGGACTGTGGTAACTATTTGGGTGTTTTGCTACACCTTTTAACACAAATTTAGTACTAAGTGGCTTTTATTGTTAAGAATTCTAATATTACTTAGAGTGAGAAATTATGATACACATTCACAAACAATTTATTTCATTTTGAAATTAAGTTGTATTTTCAAATACACTTATTTTTAAACGTAATTTAATCAGAGGTTACACAAGAAATGATTCATTAGCTCTAAAATGAATATTTGTCTGAAATTACAGGTAGCTCTGGCCAAGGGCCCTGACAAGGACTCATCATATCGCTTAAGTTGGGAAGGAGACAACTTAGACAATGTGGCTCTTTCATCAAGTCCAATCCATTCAGGGTGAGACATACATTTATATCTTGCAAGTAAACATAAGTGAGAGCAGCGCATGTGTTTGTGGAGGAGCTGGGAAAATAGCATGTATTACGCTGCGTTCACTGAGAATGTCCACAATCTTTATTTTTGCATTCTTTGGATTTAACTAAGAAAGTGACATTTTTGAAAAAAAATGTTGCAGCCTATATGTCATAAAAAAATATGTAGTTTTAGCATATTTTCAAGGCCTGGCAATGTTTTCACAATGATTTTGTTTTGTGAATTATAAATATCTTATAGAGAGATGTATAGATTTTGTGGCTGACAATCAGTCACACCTAGAAGGAGGGCACTTATTCATATGCAGCAAGTAACACATTCCCTCACATTTGTTCTTTATGAGGTCACTCTGAAAGAGAGAGCTCCGTTCTCTCGCAATACTAGTGCACTACTTACCACGCACCATATCATCCTATTTAGTGTACTTTATAACTCATATTGCTTTGATTAATTCAGTTCTCTCTCTTTGGGAAGTGATTGGTAAGAGTAAAGTTGGTGAAACCTGAGACATTAAAACTATTTGAGGTATAAATTTTACAATTTTAAAGTTAGTTACAGATTCATTATTGAAATTAAAAACAGTTTATACATTTTAAACTGAAAATTTGTTGCTGCTCATTAAAAATAATTGTTTTTGATTTTGAAATGCGTAGCTACAGAATTTCCATCCAAGACTTCAACAAGTGACATAGAGCACTCAATAAAAATATCCCAAATTCCAGCAGCCTACACTATTCAACCACGAGCCAACGGCATTCTGTTTGTGTAGTAACCAATTTTTAATAGCAGGGCTAACAGTTCAGGATGTCAAACTTAATGTTTAAGAGGTAACATTTAATTTCTAACATTTAAAGGAATAGTAGACGGTGATTCAATAAGTTTTCTTATAATTATCCCTCAGCATGGCTTCAAAGCAATTGCATTTTCAGCAGAGAATTTGATACAGCATGAATCTGAATAAACATATTTTGTCCTATTATAAGGGATAGAAGATAAATCTTGAAAAGTCCAATGCAGTATAAGCCATTTAAGTCCACTTTAGAAAGAAAGAAACTGATTTACCCTAATTCATTGCTGTGAACTGGCCTATTGCCTCAGAATCCATCTATTTGGTCCAGTCACTGAGCCATGATGACTGCAATTGGTTTTTAATGGAATTTTAATCACAAAACACTATTGGAATGTTGGTATATCTGAGCTGACTAGGGTTCCATCTATTTGAAATGCCAGTTAGTTGGGTAGGTTACTGAGTGGGGAAGTGTGAGACTGAGCATCCAACTACAAGAATCAACATTTTCACCGCTAATCAATCAGAACAGGGCATTATAGCTGATAGATTTTCTGATTAGCCTCCCTGACTAGTTCTTGTTCAGTCTCCTGCCATTTCAGTCAGCTATGAGATTCAGCTGTTCCTCCAAAACTCAAACACAGCTGAAAAATCAAGAAATTATTAGATTAGATTAGATTAGATTACTTACAGTGTGGAAACAGGCCCTTCGGCCCAACAAGTCCACACTGCCCCGCCGAAGTGCAACCCACCCATACCCCTACCCCTACATTTACCCCTTACCTAACACTACGGGCAATTTAGCATGGCCAATTCACCTGACCTGCACATCTTTTGGATTGTGGGAGGAAACCAGAGCACCCGGGTACTGATAGAATAGTGAAGCCTCAAGATTGGTTGTGACACAATAATTGATAATGGAGACTATTGAATTGAGGATCTAAAAGTACACTGCTCATTAACAATTGATTGATCTAGATAAATTTGTTTCCATTGCAATATCTCTGTTAAATGGCTTTTACTGCATTTTTAGATAAGTTTAGTGAATGCCATAATGATTGACTACCTGTGAAATTGTCATGGTTTCTGTCTCAGCAGATATTTATTGTTCCCTTCCCCATTTATTGATCTCTTTTAAATCCCCCATTGCTGCCTCCCACCTTTGTATCTTATCCTTCAGCTACTGGAGCAAGATGGTGCAAGACATAGGAACCTTACAACCAGCAGGGTGAGAAGATTTTTATCCTATCTGTCTAGACTGGATCTGAACTCGGGGTTGGGTGTGAAGGGATTTTAAGTCCACCCATCCATTGGTTTCCGAGGAGGTGGGCTCAGTTTACTTACCCACCAGATTGTAAAGGATGCTACTAGACAGGCAGCTAAGGCTGGAAAGGTTCTACTTTCTATATCGCTGTTGGCTGCTTCTTATATTCTTGATCCTCTGCCATAATTTTACCTTGGCCTGCGTGGAGAAGCCACCATGGTTTGCCCATCAAGTAATTAGAATTAGGAAATTGAAGAATTCCTCCAAGTCTCTTTTTCTATTGGGCATTGAGGATCATAACATGCCTTCAGACAGTGTAAGAAAAGGTTAGACCTCTCTTCCCTTAAACTGACCTGCCTTTCATTATTACATCATCTCCAAAAGCCATTTTCTAGAGTGCTTGAAGCTTGCTTCGCACTACTTCCCTCTATTTCTAGGCAGGAAGTGGACTGACGATGTGATAATACAATGGTTATAATCGCCATCAACTCCAACTGGAGTAGACAGTTGGATAACAAACTGAGACCAGGTAAAAGACCTCTCACGTCCAGGAGGTCAGTGTCTATCTGTAGTTTGTTGCTTATTCTTCAGTGATTTCAATAAAGGTCACTATGTCAAGGTATATGAGCATTGCTCAATGTTCCAGATGAAAATGTGTAATTCCATGTTACTTCAGATATTTGTGTTCTTGTTAGAAGCTGGCATTGTAATTTGAGATTCATCTGTCTAGTTAACTGATGACCTGTACTCAATGACTGAAATAACTTTGTTACCCACATTCATTATTACAAATATTTGTTGTTAGCAATTCCATGCAAGTAACTCTGCTACCATGTAACCTTACTTATTCCTGCCACAGAAATCAAATTAAGGCAGTGCTGCCAACATTACCTCCAATGGCAAAACTATAGGGCTGAACCTTACGATACTTTGGCTGTGTCATTTTTGTCAAGCTTCATGAAGGATGAGAGGCCTAGCAAGTTGTCTTGTGCTATTACTGCAAACTTACCTCATTCACTTCCAACCTGAATCCAATGTTGCTTGTCATAGCGAGGAACGGTAGCTCAGTGGTTAGCACTGCTGCCTCACAGTGCCAGGGACCTGGATTCAATTCCTACCTTTGGCAACTGTCTGTGTGGAGTTTGCACATGTTCCCTGTTTCTGCATGGGTTTCCTCCAGGTGCTATGGTTTCCTCCCACAGTCCAAAAAATGTGCAGTTCAGGTGAATTGGCCATGCTAAGTTGCCCATAGTGTTAGGTGCATTAGTCAGGGGTAGGGGAATGGGTCTGGGTGGGTTATTCTCGGAGGGTCAGTGTGGACTTGTTGGGCTGAAGGGCCAGCATCTATACTGTAGAGAATCTAAACTCATATACAAAGCTTGCCTAATTCTCCCATTTGCTATAGCTGGAGGTATTCAGCACATTTAGTCAACTTGACATATCCTATTCAGCTACTCAACCCCTCGTCGAGTAGACAATCCTGACCATGACTGTCCAAGCCTCCAAATGACAGTGCTGAAGCCCCTGAACTGATATTGGAGGCTTTATTAGACTTGCTGGGACCCATGCCCCACCAAGAATGACAAGTGCCTCCCTTGATTTCACCCCTCCATTTAGACTTTAAGACATTTGCTTGTAGCAAATGTAATATTATCTGAGAAAGCACGGAGTAGGTGTGCAAATAAGGCAGCAAGTTGACCCCCGAAAGAATATTTGATGAGCAGCATGATTTGTTGCCTGGTTTAGTGTTTGCACTGAATGAAAATACAGCAATATTGTGAATCTTTAAACTGCGGCTGAAGAGACAGTACAAAAATAAGACAAGACCAGGCCAAACAGAGATGATGAGCATCTGGGTAGGTACTAATTGAGTGAGTGTTTGGCAAGCAGCTCTGAGATGTAACCTGGTCCAGTTGTCCCTGCATGCAAAGCATCCTTACAGCAGCATTCCAATGATGGTTATGTGGTATGCTTCAAAGTGCACCATTGAAATGGTGACGTGCACTTTATAGCAGCGATATCGGATGAAGGAATGGAGAGTTTGATACATGTCAAATGCTAGCATCCACAGGAATGTGGTCTGTATGGCCAGTATCCTGGAGCATGCCCTGAAACATTGGTTCCAAGGTAGAGCAAGCGGTAAGCTGGAGTTACCATGTACAGATTCTGATTCAGATGTCTGTAATTCTTGGCATCTAATTTCCAACTGTCCCATGATATAATACAAAACTGCGTATTACAGAGGTGAGATTCACTGTTAATAAAGGTGATGATCATCAATAATCGCATTTGATAGGCATCTTTCTGCTCCATAGCAAGAATCTCAACGTGACATCTGGAAAATGTGACTAATTGCTCCCAATGTTGAGATAGGCTTCACTTAACTCCTCACATAATACACTCTGATTTCTTGCCAGAACTCAGTAAGATTCTGCTTGTTACATTTCCTTTACACAGGAATTGGCATTTCAAACAATAAAAATAAATTTTGCAGAGTGGTATTTCCAGCTCATCAATCTATTTTTCTGTTGCAAAAACCTAGTCTCTCAAGGAGAAGAGGAAACAATTTAAAAAAAGTGGCCAAGTTCATATTAGTGAAGTTATTAAAGTTAGAAAAATTGGTTAAATGTAAATTTTGGTGAATTTCGTGCATTTTCTCTCCACATGACCTTGGATTTTCTCATGTCGTCTTTCCAAATTCACTTTATTAATTCTGCACCACATCCCCATGATGCTTCACCTGGTCCTATTCTCCCATCTACTATCGGCAGAGGTATGCACTACTGCTGGGATATCCCAGGATGCCTTGTGCCGATGCCATCCTTAAAGCTGTGCACCCAGTCATATGCTGGCAGACTGGATTTACCATTCTCCATGGATGTTGTGAATGTGCAAACACAAACCAATGCATCTCAGGGTATGTTGATGACACAATGTGCACTTCATTACAAATACAAATGCAAATTCTTACATCTGTTGCTATTTAATTCAGACTGATGTGACACAACTTATCTCCTTAGCCCCATCCTCTGATGCTGTCTAAGTGAATGCTGCTCTCTCTCTCTCTCTCTCTCTCCAATGCCTGGTGTAACCCAACATCCTCTCATTGTTCAGTGTGGAGCCATCACATACTGGCTCAAACAGTTAAAAATATTCACTTTTATTCAGCAACAGCAAAAGCGAACAAAAAGCAAACAGAAGCTGCATTTACTAACAGACTTTGATTACAACAAATGTGTCGTCAATGAGTGCTCACTGAACCCATCTACTGGAACGAGGTGTCATTAAGTCTTGTGTGACATGTGTTTGCCGCTGTTCTCTATTGTGTAGAAGATATAATCCTCCTGTTCAATATCCTTATCATCTTCCTCCGAAGGCTAGTGCTGCTGTCCCAGCTCATCAGATTTCATGGCATCCCCTCATTTTCTGTTCCAGTTGGTGTGCAAGTTCCATGAGTATGGAAGGCAACTTAGATTATGCTTTGCACAGTTAGCCTAAGGCTCAGTTTGATAATCAAGTTGACTCCTGAATCTCATTGTTCCTTCCTTCATGACACACCCTAGCCAGCCCATCAGTACTGAGCCACCACAGATTACCCCCACACCTTATGGAATTATGCCTTCAGATCTCGACATAATCTCCTGGGCCTGGATCTACAGTAATGTCCACCATTATACTACACTGTTTCTCTCTTCCACCCCCACCCCAATGTTCTATGTAATTTCTCCTGCTCCTGTTCGAGGTCTTCATGGTTTCTCCAGGGTGTGCTATCTGATGTTTGATTAGATTAGATTACATTACAGTGTGGAAACAGGCCCTTCGGCCCAACAAGTCCACACCAACCCGCCGAAGCGCAACCCACCCATACCCTAACCCCTACATTTAC
>NC_057710.1:132981381-133035354 GCF_004010195.1 Chiloscyllium plagiosum | reverse complement strand
CACATCTTTGGACTGTGGGAGGAAACCGGAGCACCCGGAGGAAACCCACGCAGACACGGGGAGAATGTGCAAACTCCACACAGTTAGGCCCCTGAGGCGGGAATTGAACCGGGGATTCTGGCGCTGTGAGGCAGCAGTGCAAACCACTGTGCCACCGTGCAGCTTCCTACTAGCGCTCTGAGATGTTGGTGATTGGCATCTAAGATGGCAGTCCGGATAAGCAAGCAGTGAGCTGGAATCACCAGGTTACCAATATCTCTTGCATGTCAGTAATTGACACCAGGAGAAAGTGAGGACTGCAGTTATTGGAGATCAGAGTCAAAAAGTGTGGTGCTGGAAAAGCACAGCAGGTGAAGCAGCATCTGAGGAGCAGCAGAGTCGATATTTTGGTGCATAAGCCCTCCATCAGGAACGTTGGGGGTGCTGCGTGGAGTTGTCACCATTCAGTTTCTAACAGGCAGATGGGAGAAAGGGGAACTACATATCGATGAAGTGAGATTGGGCAATGAGATGTCAATTCATGCTAATGTGTTCAAGAAGGCCCCTTGTTGCTCATTAGTGAGAATCGCATCTCACCATTCAACATTTGGTTGGAAAATTGAGCAATTGCTCTTGTGGTTGCGAAACTCCTTGCAGATCACCTCATTGGAATTCCCTCACCATCTCACCAAATCCCATGTCATTTGGTGCCTGGGAAGATCCTTCCTTTCGCTGATAGGTGGAAATATTCTGATTCTGAAATAGATGTTCAAGATTTAAGTTTGGCATTGTTCTGATGATCCATTTCTGCAATAGTAGTTCTATTTTCCATATGGACTGTTCTTTTATTGAGGGCTTATTACTCTTTTGGTTGAGGGATTACTACTCCTTAAAAAGAAAGAACAGCAAGTTCTACTGGTTCAAGGTCCTTCGCCAAGCCATCCCCCAACATCAGTAATATAGAAAGTCTTCCAAACATATGGGAACTCCTTTGGATCAATTTTTTTTAATGGTCTCACAGCAGAATTCAAGCAGGTGTTCAGTTGAGCAACAAGTAGGTTATCTGCTAGAACAAAGGTCAACTCCATCCCCCTGCTCTTGATATTGATCTGAGGGATTTTGTAGGGCAATGAGGCATACATCTAAAGCATAATACAATTGTGACTGCTTTGACATTTTACCTGGGCCCGAATGGGGATACAATTGCAGCTTTGGTGCAAGACCTTATTAGGTCAATAGCCAATGGAAATGTTGAAGAGACACTCCAAGTGAGTTAGAAGATATTCCTTCTGGCCAGGAAGAACAGCCGTGTCCCTTTGGAATGGCAAGGAAAATTGCAGCCTCCCCTGCATCAGACCTTATCCCTTTTCTCTTATAGGACATTCATGAATCCTTGTCTTACCACATGGGTAGAAGCTGGTGGGCAGCCAAGAGCAACTTCATCTTCTGCTGTAGCAGCTTTCATTTGCTTCCTGGCAGTGTGCTGAGATAGTTTGATTATCTAGCTTCTCTCCTATTTGACCTTGTGCTAGATTTCTAACTCTTTGCTTTTCCTGCAAATTCTATTTCAGCTGTTCTTCTCCAATCCCTGAAAGTGAATCAAGGTGAAGTTTGCATTGTGACTCTGTGTGGTTTCAATTGTTTTTTTGTGTTTTCTTGTAGCCCTCCCCGTAACCTCGGGCCAAATGCTTTGGTGCATTCTTACCTTGCATGTTTGCATTAACTTGACCACCAAAAACAGATACAGGTTTTAAACTTGTTGTATTGTTTTTCCGGATAGTGTTTTTTTAAAGTTGTCTAATGGATATTTACACTAAAATATTTGTTCTGTCTTTAAACATCAATGAAAGAAGCACAACACACATCATGAGATATAAATCTGTCCATTCAATGACCATTCTGAATAGACAACTTTGTCTATTTTTACACTGATGCAGTAATATTTCCAGTGTGTTTAAAAAGGCAATGTTTTCTGCAGCTATAAAGGGCATCAATAATACAGAGCACTGAAGAGATTTTTCTTTTTTATGCAACTGACACTGAGATGAATGAGAAGGCTATAATTGACATTCTCACTGGTGCACTATGAACGTCTTCACGTATTCTCCCTTTGCTGATGTAAACTCTTTCTGTAATGAATTAATGAGGAGAGAATCATGTTGTTTGGAATTATTTCTGAGCAATGCTAACAGAAATCCTATTAAAAATTCAAGGAAGTAACTCTCAGTATAGTATTATAAAACTAAATAATCAAACCAGGAGTAGGTTTCATTTATATTATACACTGGACTTGCAGCAATTCAATTAAAATAAGGGAAAAAGGTAATTTGATTTGATGGAGTATCATCTCTGGACTACTTGTATAAAGCCACTTTATAATGGGAATAGCTATTTGAATGGAAATATACTTATTATGCAATGAAATAATATTATTTATTACAATTTATAGCATCTGCAGTATTTTGCTTTGTTTTAAAATAATTAGTCATTATTTCCCCCCTATTTCGTTGTTTGAATATCCTCTTAACTATATTAACACCTTCACTTCTTTGAATCTTGTTTTCCAGTTTGTAACAACTAACAGAGATATAACAACTAACTAAAAATGCTTTATGTAGTAACATTTGATTTTTTTTGTAAAGAAAACTTGATTGTCTTGTTTGGACTGACAAAATAGGATACAGTTTAAGCTTTGGACATAATCCATGATATGTCTACCAATTGCAAGATATTAAATGATTTGAGAAGTGCTTTTCATGTAATGTGTAATGTGATATGGTTACTTTAATATAATTACAAATGGGCTTATTTTAAAAATGAGCCATTTTAATCACTTAAAACCCAAACCTTGGACACATTTGACACCATCAGGGTGAAAATACAGCAGTCACCCCAAAAATGATATTTCCCATTTTCCTTGGGGTGGGAAAAGGGACTAATTGTGTTATGTGTATTTTGTAGAGGCAGCTAGCTATTTAAATTGTCATCTGCCTCCACAGACTTAAAATTTTTGTAGCCTTGGACTCTGTCATATGCAGATTAGATCAGGTAAGAGCAAGTATGAACTTTGTGATTCATTCACATCACCAGGGCGCCGCCTCCACTTGGAGAGGTAAGGTACCCCACTAGAGTATGCTGCATCTTTTGGGGGGGAAGTAACATGTCCTTTGGAATTGTTAAAAGTAGACATAAACATGTGTAGAAAATACATAAACTCGATTTTGTCAAACTTGTGTGTCCTGTTAGCAAACTTGTCAAGATCAAATGTCAGAGGCAAGAGTGTAATGCTGGAAACGCACAGCAGGTCAGGCAGCATCCGAGGTGCAGGATGTTTTGGGCATAAGCACTTCAGATTGAGTCCTGAGTCCTATGAAGGGCTTATGCCTGAAATGTTGATTCTCCTACTCCTTGGATGCTGCCTGACCTGCTGTGCTTTTCCAGCATCATACTCTCTCCTCTGATCTCCAGCATCTGCAATCCTCACTTTCTCCTCTTCCAAGGTCAAGTGTCAACTGTCAGAAGTACCTATCACAAGGATCTGTCAAAGAAGCTAAGAAATGGGAACAGGAATAGGCCATTCAGCCAGTCAAGCCCACTCTGTGACTCAATGAGCTCATAGTTGGTCTTCTACTTCCACATCACTTTCCTGCACTGTCCTGCAGTAATTTTAATGCATAGAAATCTCTCAATCTCTGCATTGAACACACTTAATGACTCATCCATAGCAGCCATCTGGGGTGGATAATTCCAAAGGTTCACCACAGAGTTGGAAAGAAAATCTTGCTCATTTTGTCCTGAATTGCCTGTCACTTATTCTGTTTGGCGCCAGGTTAAACGGACCCGATAAATGGCAAATGTCACAATGCCAATGAATTCCAATGTTTGTTGCTATAATGGATATTTTTTATAGTAAGGCTTTATTGAATTTAAGGAATGTAAATTAATAGAATTTCCAAGTCTTTTCCAACATTAGTGAAACTTAGATTAGATTAGATTACTTACAGTGTGGAAACAGGCCCTTCGGCCCAACAAGTCCACACCGCCCTGCCGAAGCGCAACCTACCCATACCCCTACATTTACCCCTTACCTAACACTACGGGCAATTTAGCAGGGCCAATTCACCTGACCTGCACATCTTTGGACTGTGGGAGGAAACCGGAGCACCCGGAGGAAAGCCACGCAGACACGGGGAGAACGTGCAAACTCCACACAGTCAGTCGCCTGAGGCGAGAATTGAACCCGGGTCTCTGGCGCTGTGAGGCAGCAGTGCTAACCACTGTGCCACCGTGCCGCCCACAAAACCTGAGATATGCACTTCTAACATGATTATGTTATCATTGGAGGTGGTGAGAAGGGAAAATAATTGGGCATTATGGCCCTGGAGAGATACTAGCCCCTTTATCAGTGTCCTAGTAATTAAGTGCTAGATGAGAAGATGCATTGATGATCTGCTTGATTCGCCAACAATTAATGCCCTTCAGTGGTCAATTAATGAGCAGTAAAGTGACTCAACTCATCATGAAACCTGATATCCTACTTCCCCAGCAGATGAAGGTTAATTTCCCAACTGAGAAACCAGGGTATTCTGTCTGCTGGATTGTTGTAGGGAGCTCCATTTTCCCCCACACGTGGGGCCAACTAGCGGCAGTTCTGAAGCAAGGGATTGACACTGAAGACCAATTCCACAGCTTTGCTTCTGAACTCCTTCTCCCCATGATTCTCACCCTGTGAGACTCAAAAAATAAAAACCTTGCCTTTAGCTGCTGAATGCCTTGACTCCTGGGCCTCGGGGAAGTTTATCTCTAAGACCCAGAAGCTGTTTGCCTCTGTCCATCACCACCTTCTGATGCAGGCCTCCTCTATTGAGGGTTGTGTTTCACCGATAAGTGGCATGATGAGTTTTCTCATTGGTGGAGGTGAGGAGTCAGTCACCCCTAAATATACCATCCCCTTCACTTGGACACCAAATTTATGTTCATAGAATTTTATTGATCTAATCTCCACATGGATCCCAGGGTCTTCTACAGCAGCAACAATATGAGTTGGATTGGTAAGCCTAAAAGTAAAGAGTGGCAGATGGAGCATGATTAGCAATGAATTGAGTTAGGGGATTTAAAAAGTTTCTGGGTAGCGAGCTTTCCTTGATCTGGCAGGTTGTAAGGGGCTGTTTTATGGGAAATATGCTTTTGCACGAAGGCAAGTTAGGACTGGAGGGATGATTTATTCTTTAAAATTAAACTTCAATACAGTACCAGTGCATGAAGGCAATCCTTCTGGTCAGCTTGCCTCTGAACCCAGCAACTTTCAGTCTTGTTCTGGGCTTTTCCAACCAAACTTCCAGTGTGTCCCTCCACTCAGGAATAAAAATCTGACCTTCTGGGGCATTTCTTTGTGGGTCAGCTTTGTGGAACCAGAAGATGCCCCAACTTTGCGCTTTCAACCCCGGAGCAAAGATTGTGGCCATTTTGTCCATCTACCCACTATGAGTAGCTCAGTTTTAAATCTCCACAAGGTACTGACACAAAGTATACAGAGCCGTTTGTATGTTGTATGGGGAGGGTTGGGGGTTGGGAGGGAGTGGTAGTGAGGGAGAGAAGAACTCACTCTATTCGATTGATGATTTTGTTTTACATTTATAAAATCCTGTGCACAAGGTGATGAGATAAGAAATTATTTTGATCGTGAATATTGTCACGATAATTCTCTTATTTTTGCAATGTTGTTAAATCAAAACTGATATTTAGCCCCAATAATGGCTATGGTTTTAATGCTAATTTAAGTTTCAAAAAATTATATATATTATGGTAAAATGTAAAGTAAACCACTATCTCTGTTCTTAATAAAACTTTTAGTCTCCCTCTTTCTGATAATGAATATATCCCACACAGCACAGCTTCTTAGGGTGAACTGTACAGTGATAGTGGGGAATGATTTTAGTCATCACACTCCAGCAGAAATGGTCATTGGCAGTATTTGCAGATTTCATAAAGGTTACATTCTGATTAATAAGTGAGCAGTAGCCTTCACAAGTTGACAGTGGACTTCCTGCCCCTCAGTGACAGAAAGCCCTGGAGAGCTGCTGGCCAATCTGGTTAACTGGCAGCCAAGTGGTCTCAGCAGTGCCAAAATGCTGTAGTGGCCACTGCTGGGACTACACATTCCATGAGGATCATCTCCAGGTAAGTTCAGGGTTTTTGGTTGGAGAGGATCAAGCACCCTAGGCAGAGGACTATTGCAAGGAGTTGATTTTTAGAGACCAGGGAAGGCGGTACATTGGGGATGCACCATCTTTGTGTCGGTAGCTCTACATACAAATTATTTCTCTCTTGCTTTCATGATTAATTGGTGAAGTAGGGAGTAGGCAAACTTACTTCCGTCTTACCCTACCTACTGTATAATTTTGGAGGAGATGTAAAGGGGCCCTTAGGTGTCCTTTAATTGGCAACTCAAGACCTTCATAAGCCTAAGTGTAGGCAGACTGGCCTATGTTGCAATATGTTGTCCACCTGTTGCAATATGAGGGAGTTGCAAAATTCAGTTGTAATGTTTTTTTAATCTGTATTGAGCAATACATCATCAATGTGATTGATAAGAAATCTTGACTTGTACAACTGGAAATGCCAGATCTACCCCTGGTCTTTCTCCAGAACAGTTGGTTGATGCTTGCTATAATGGAAAATATTACAGTGTGAATTGTGTCTAATTTAATCACATATTTGACTGCATTAGGTTCCTGACTTTAAGCTGGAGACTTTGAACATAAGTAAATTTGTATAAAGAAAAGGGTTGTTTGTTGTGATCAATTGCATTGTACTCAACTTTCCCCTCCCTTCTCTGTGAATTCAGAGGACCCACAATTCATTCTTCCCACAGCCAGTACTTCAGGATCATTATCGTAGCAACTCTGATGTTACCAATAGAATCCCATTCAGTCTATCAAATAAATAAAAAAAAAAGTGCTATTTATTGAGACCACAGCTGAATGATGAATGGAAATATCACTTGGTCTTCCTGAAGGTGGGGTGAACTATTTGGCTGATGTCTAAGAATCCATTACAACCTGCACTTTTACATTAGAAATGTTCCTTGTGGTCACATATGGAGTAATTGTTCCCTTTCACAATTAAGATTCTGGTTTGTGTGAATAAACAGCCACCATTGCATTACTCCAAGCAAAAATAACACTCCATTGGAAGAATAAAGTGGATAATAAAAATGTTGTATTTACTTGCAGTTTCCTGGTTAGTTTCATGGTGGATGCACGTGGTGGATCCATGCGGGGCTGCCGACATAATGGCCTGAGAATTATTATTCCCCCTCGCAAGTGTACAGCACCAACACGCGTGACGTGCCGACTGGTCAAACGTCACAGACTGGCCACAATGCCTCCTATGGTGGAAGGAGAGGGCCATGCCAGTCGGCTAATTGAAGTTGGACCATCCGGTGCACAGTTCCTTGGGTAAGTTCCAACATATGCAAATCCGATGAACAGATCCAACATTTATCTTCTGATTGGTCTAACATACAGATATTATCAATCCAATGGCAACATTATGTCCTATTAACTTTGTTAAATCTAAAAATACATGTTTGCAATGAAGAAGGCAAAAAGATTACTTTGTCAACATATAATTCTTTGGACAAAGGTCAGCTTGCTAATATGCAATTACTGAAGAACTTGTGGTGCAGTGTGAGGAGTATGGTACAGTGACAGATGGTCTAATCATCATTTATTAAGCAATTCAAAATTTAAAATGTGTTTCAGTGTTGGTTGTGTAATGTAAATTTTGCATCTCTCACATGGTAAACTGTGCATTTGCAACACAAAGTAATTAAAATGCATTAAAACAATACAAAAAATTTTCTTTGTTCATCATAAGAGTACAATCATTAGTCATTAGCAAGCCACTATGGAACAAGAACCAAAGGAATATTACTCAATTGTACAGCCTCAAATTATAATTTGCAATGTTTTCTTTAGTTTGTTATGTTAGGTATGTGCTCTATAAGAAAATAAGAATCTAGAGAAGGGTGTCTCCATTATGTTCCACAAGGCTTTCTGTTTTGATTAATCAACCCTACTTATCCATTGACATATCATAACCTTTAATCCTTTCTCTTTCCACTGCAATGAATGGGATTGAATTGTACATGAATTTTTAGAGTATCTTGTGTGGATTTTATTTGGATGGTTAATCAGCACTGTAGAATTATGACTTTTACTCAACATTAACTTGATACCTAAAAATCAATAATCAATTTAATAATGCCCAATAACGTCAACCGGCCAGTAAATATGTAGATTGTTTGATGGTCTAATCTTGCTGAAGCTAAGGAGTGTTAGGTGGATGATGACTGCAAAACCCTGTTAAGTATTAACACTACAGATATGTATTTGTACAGATCTGTACCAATACAGATATCTGCACTGGCATCCAGGTAGGGAAAAAAGTAGTATGTGTTATATGCATATGTTACATAGTACTTACATATGTGCTTCTTCACCACCCCTATCCCCTACCTTTCCATTCTCTGTCCATCTATTTTATGTCCCCATCTCTGGTTTCCTTTTGGCAAGTTAACCTTTTAATAAACTGGTATGAAACAGAAACATCTTTTGAACTGTCAAGATCTGTTATGGTGATTAACTTTTGCAGTGTAAAAGACAGGGGAGGAAATTAGGAAAATACAAGAGGAATTAAACATTCAATTGTTGTTTCAAGTGATAGTCCAGGCATGACAAAATCAATTTTCAATCAGCAGTTTTTAACTTTGAAGTAGAATATCTAGAACATTGACTATCAGTTATTGCTCATTCTCAATCACTAATATCACTAATAAAAGTCTTCATTGCACCCTTGTAAAATTCCTAATAATTTGTCAAACATTCCAGCATATTTTTTTAAAAAAGTATTGATTGCATGTTGATTTCATGCGAGGCAAGTAATATAGTTTGAATATCAAAAAAAGACTGCAACCAGGACAAAGACTAAATGTTTGTTGGTTTTATACTTCTTTTCATCTCTCTTCCACTGCTGCTTTGGATTTACTCAGTAAACTACACCTTCCTAACTCTCCTCCCCCGCTAAATGAGGGAGAAAGCTTGGTTAGCCGAATCCTGCAGCTTGGGCCTTCAGGAACCAAATTCCTTGGGTAGGAGAGACTCACAAAATGTTCAGAGAAGAATTCATTGGATGCCGCCATGCATATTCCCTGCAATCCTCTCCAACATCTTTACATTTAATTTTTTAACCCTTTTAACATTGTCCCTTATGCGTTTTAAATATTAGCCTTTTTGTGTTTATATGATATAAAATATATATAAAATGTTTATTTATATATATTTATATATAGATCACCTTTGCTCGAGATAAACTGTTGTGATGTTCTGTGGCTTTATGTCATGAGTGTTGCCGTCGCTGGGAATGCATGTGCTCAACGTAGTAAGGAACTTCCTTTGTCGCTTTCCTCCCCATCCATTCCTTATGTTAATTCCTTGTGTTAGTGGACATTTTATAATGTCCACTCAATCATATTTTCCTATCCTTGTTAAACTGTGTACTAAATTGTAGTCTGTAACAAAGTGAAATGGAAATTGAAAGAAGTTTTATTAGAAAGATGTAATACAAGTGTGCTGAACTTCTTGTGTCTTGTTACCTATCGATAGGCTAGGATCCTGAGAAGATTTAAAATAGTTAAGTCCTGTGTCTGAATAAGACTTAACTTTTTAAATCCCAAAATACAAGTTAATTCTAGTATCTTGCCTATTTATAAATAGTGTGGTTTAATTGTCTATTCCTGTACTTCATTTTTGTCCTGTGATTTTGCATTACTTTCCTTCATTTCTATATAACATGAGTTTTTTGTTTAGAAGTGGAAGCTATAGTCAGGATGGAGGCAAATAGTGTAAATATTTAATACGTGCATTGATAGTAATACAATCAGTTTGATTGTTCTGCCCATTCATTCCCTTCTCACTTTTTTTCTGTTTTTAATCTCAACGTTCCTCCCATTATTTTCTAGTTGCTGATCCATGTAATAATTTGGAAAATATTACAATTTCATTTGCAGTTATTTTTCTAATTACTGTTACTGCTCAATCTATTACTGTTCTCATGTTGCTTAATTTCTTTTTTTTTTAAAACCACCCTCCGTGTCTGTGTTATTCTTGGTTGTTTTATTCCTTTGTCTTGTCATTGCACATCTGATGCCAAGTAGCACCATGTTCTGTGATCAGTCTCCATGTAAGAGAAAATATTGGACGAGGAGCTCTCTGATTACCAGCTAGTGGGCAATTTTATCTGTACTGTTATTTGATTATCAGACCTTTCAGCTCCTCTTCCTTTGGTAGGCAACATATGATTGACCAGCAAATACTTTAACAGAATCACTATGTGCAGAACCATCAAAAACAGTTACTGTTGTTACCACACAAGTTTGTGAAGACATTATTAGCTAAATTGAAAGCAGAGGTAAATGTGAATTATTTACTGAAGATTCCTTTGGTGTTTGTTGTTTCACTGTGTTAATGTATTTTAGAATTGCTCCACTGTTGAATTTCCATAAATTCTTGCAGTTTTGTCACTTAATTAAGAAGTAGCCCTTATTCAAATGTGACCTTGGATTTGTATTCTTACAAAAGACAAAAACTTAACTACCACCATGTAAGGTGAAAAACATGGGGTTTTTTTGAGATCAGAAACACACCTCCCGTAACTAGCTAAAGTTCGGATTTAAGCCTTGACTTTATATCAAGATATGTCTTAAATGTGAACAAAGGAAAATGTGAGGCTATGAGGGGCCAACTCACTTTGGTTGATTGGAAATTGCTTTAAAAGATATGACAATAGGAAGGCATTGGCTATCATTAATAACACATTTTGATTCTTTTGAGGCACCGAAACCCAGCAGCAAGGGTGATTCAGCCATAGAAAACAGGGAATGTGGTAGAAACAGATATGATCGCATTGTTGAAAAGATATTTAGATAGATACACAAACAGACAGGGAGTAAAGGGATACAAACCATGTACAGGCAGATTGGATTAGTTTAAGATGGCATCATGGTCGGCACAGACATGATGGGTTGAAGTCTCTGTTCCTGTGATTTACTGTTCTATGTTCTATTATGTTAGTTCAATTTATATAATTATAAAAGGAAAATAAGCCTGAGGATTTGGAGTATCTTAGAATTCAACAAAGGAGAAGCAAAATAAAAAGAATGTACAACTTGAAAGAACATTAGCAAGAAACACACAACACAATTCTAAAAGCTTTTATAGATACATAAAAAGCAATGATTAACAAAGACAACTGTGGGCCCACTACTGGCAGAGTCTGCTAAAAGCTCAGGCACTCTTTACACTACTTGTTTAGCACTCCCTTCAAAGCTGCATAGTCCCTTTTTTTCCTTGGAACCAGAATGATACCATGGACAGCCATTAGTATCTCCCCAATCTGTACCCAGTCACCTTTGGCTGGTGAAATTCTGAAGGTACAAATCAGCTATTTGCCACTTATTTGCCACTTTGACAATTAGAACTATGGCCCTTCACAGGTTTAGGATGAGCTTTTTAGAAGGTTTAATTGGACACAATTGGGAAAAGCTCAGCATTCTTGTGTCACTGTCCTTCAGCCGTGGTGATTAATGCCAACACAGTGACTGCCTGGTATCTTGCATTTGGCATGTCACCTGGTCCCAGTACTTTTGGGGCTATCTTGCTTTTGTTCCCTACTTCAGAAGACCATCGGATATCAGTCCAAAACATGTTCAAAAAATATGATCAAAAGGCAAAATATTAAGTCTAAGTTCCTGCAGGATATTATTTCATCTGCATGTAGAAAAGAAATTCAGCACAAATGCATTATATAAACAGTTCATTCAGATACAATAGTGAATAGGTGGGAGAGTTGCAAAACAGCAAGAAAATTAAAGTCAACTCAAGTTTTCTTTTTGTATTTTGACCCTGAATCTCCTATCTGCAAGTTACACTCATTCATTTGTTGTTTTACTATTGATATTGTCTATGATATAATGTTTTTCATGAAAATATTAAATTTGTGTTAGTTTACCAAAGTTCAGAAGTGCTTCAAATCCTTGTGGAATGTGGACTGAAACCAGTAAGTCTATATTATAAACCTTTGGGATATTAGTTAATTGCAAAGAGCTTTACAAGACATTTCTCAGCAGCAATCCGTCACAAAGCATTTTAGTTTCTTGGCATTTCATTCAGTATCAATACCCCATCTTCATTTATTGAATTTTGGATGCATCACTGATTGCAATTTTAGTTGAAATTAATTCCATTCAGTCAATTAAAGAATAAGAGAATCAGTAATTTTGATCTCTATCACCCCACCATTAACCAGTTTTGGTGAAAATCTCAGTACGAATGATTATTACCTCCCAGCACAAAAAAAGAGAGAAAATAAAAATTAAGCAAAATGCATTTAAGGTGCTTCACATTTCATAAGCTGCTAGATCAAAATAACATGACACAGAGGTTAACCCTACGTTAGTTATTCAGTCATCCCCATCCATGTTGAAAATGAATGCCAGCTCACTTTGTTACTGACTATATAAAATTTGTAAAGAGTAGCATTAGACATGATAGAATCAGGTCTGTTTCCACATTGTGCTCATTCTTAACATCTGGTGTTTCAGGCCTGTGATTGTAGAGATTCCACACTTTGCGGCTGTGCGTGGGAAAGAACGGGAACTGGTGGTGCTACGCAGTGAAACAGGGGAGACCTGGAAGGAACATCAGTGTGAATATACTGAGGAAGAATTGAATGAAATATTGAATGGGATGGATGAAGGTACCAACTTTGCTGGGTTGATGGGGAATGAGGGTAGTAATGAGACAAGTAATGAAAAATCAAAGGCCATCGTACTTATCTCGTTTCCTATTCAGATAATCATGAGTCAGACATTCATCCCAGCCTGCAAATTCATTTGGATCCATTAAATTTATGTAAAGATGTGCTTGTTCTGTGGGCTGGTGTGGCCTCACCCTTGGATCTTGATGGCAATCATAAAAGGAATTCATAATTTTTGAAGTAAGTGTTTGTGCTAAAAGTAAGGCTGTAACAATACCAATGTTAGTGTTACAGTGAGAAGGCAAATATCTTAACGTGCAACATCAATATTTGAACAGAATCATGTGCAGTTACAGATTATTTTGTTGCATGCAGAATAATTCCATCTATTTCTGCAAATCACAGAGTTCTCTCTCATCAATTCAGGAAAAAAAAATTGAAATGTTTATTTTCATTGTTAGTTTTAATGACCAGAATTTCTTTTTTTTACTTGATCAGAATTCTAGTTTATGGTTGTAAAATTAAGAATTTAGTTAGTTCTTTGGTGTAACTTGAGACTGTTGAATAAATTATGATCTTTCCATTCTGTCACACAGGCATCATAACCACGACTACTCCAACAATGCAGGTCATCAAACATTGTCAGATATAATTTTATTCCATCTTAAGTAACAGTAGTGCTCAAGCCAGAGTCAGCTGGTGCTGATGTCTGCAGACAACTTCACAAACCCATGATTAATAAGTTTTGTGTGACCCCAATATCAGATGAAGGTCAACAACTACTCCTGTAAAATTGCACACTCAATGATCTTGATTACACCAGTAGCTTAGGTCCTTTTAATCAGCAGTCTTCCCTAGAATCACATCATTCTTTGTCTCTTAAATCCTCAACACCCAACTTGCACCACCCTCAGCGTATACATTCTCAGACACTGACAATTTATATTTCAGCATGTAAAAATACAGGAGATTCCTGTAACCTGCCCTCATGGGTCGGCACGGTGGCTCAGTGGTTAGCATTGCTGCCTCACAGTGCCAGGGACCCAGGGACCCAGGTTCAATTCCCACCTCGGGCAATTGTCTGTGTGGAGTTTGCACATTCTCCCTGTGTGAATTGGCCATGCTAGATTTCCCGTAGTGTTAGGTGCATTAGTCAGGGTTAAATGTAGGGGAATGGTTCTGGGTGGGTTGCTTTTTGGAGGGTCAGTGTGGATTTGTTGGGCCGAAGGGCCAACTGTAGGGAATCTAATCATAAGATGCGTCAGTTTTATCACACTCAAGTGTGAACACTGTACTACTTTTATGGCCCAAGGTATACTGAGGAATAGAAATCACAATCACTTTGGCAATCCATTCTTAGCTTTTCCCACCAGGCCTGAATTCTTCATGCTTGGCTGGCAATTCCGAACCTGGCTCCTTGAGAAATGTGAATGTACCTGAAATCCAAAAGTTCCTTTGCAGTGCAGGAAGTCAAGGGGAGTCACACCATGCCCCATTTTTCAGATACTATTTTCTGAGATTCAAAGATACAACTACTTTGACAGGTGTTCTGAAAGAGTAATTGTCGTAGAGTGTGATGCTTGAAAAGCACAGCCAGTCAGGCAGCATCCAAAGAGCAGAAGAGTCGATGTTTCGAACATAATGTCTTCATTGGGAATGAGGCGATGGCCCAAGGGGGCTGAGAGATAAATGGGAGGGGTGTGGGGCTGGGGGGAAGGTAGCTGGGAATGTGATAGGTAGATGAACGTGGGGGTGAAGGTGATACTTCGGAGAGGAGGGTGGAGTGGATAGGTGGGAAGGAAGATGGACAGGTAGGACAGTTCATGAGGGCGGTCCTGGGTGGAATGGGAGGGGGAGTTAGCGTTTGGCCACAGGACAGTGGGGTTGGTTAGTGCATGTGTTCCAGAGATATTCTCTGAAACATTCCACAATGATCTCCCCACGTATGTTTGGGACACGACCCATGCCCTTCCCCTCTTCCATGACTTTTATTCCCCTGGCCCCTAATGCCTCATCTTCAGTATGGACATCAGTCCCTGTACACATCCATCCGCCATGATGAAAGCCTCCAAGGCCTCTGTTTCTTTCCACTGACTCACTCATTCGAATGACAGAACTGGTCCTCACCTCAACAATTTCTCCTTTGACTCCTCCCACGTCCTCTAGACCAAAGGAGTTGCTATGGGCAGCTGCATGGGCCCCAGCTGTGCATGCCTCTTCGGGTATTTCGAACAGTCCATCTTCCGCAGCTACACTGGTACCATTCCCCACCTTTTCCTCCGCTACATTGATGACTGTATCAGCGCCACCTTGTACCCCCACAAGGAGGTTGAACAGTTCATCAACATCATGAATACCTTCCACCCTGACCTCAAGTTCACCTGGACCATCTCAGACACTTCCCTCCCCTTCCTGACCCCTCTATCTCCACTTCCAGTGACCGACGTAACACTGACAAATACTTCAAACCCACCAATTTCCACAGCTACCTGGACTACATCTCCCTCCCACCCTGCCTCCTGCAAAACGCTATCCCTTATTCCTGATTCCTTCACCTCCACCACATCTGCTCCCAGGAGGACCAATTCCACCATAGAACATACCAATGGCTTCCTTCTTCAAAGACCACAATTTCCCCTCCCACATGGTCAATGATGCCCTCTAGCATATCTCTTCTACTTTCCGTAGCTCTGCCCTTCAACCCCACCCCTCCAATCGCAACAAGGACAGAACCACCTTGGTCCTCACCTTCCACCCCACCAACCTCCAGATACAATATATCCGCCATTTCTGCCACCTACAAACAGACCCCACCACCAGACATATATTCCCCTCTCACCCCTTTCTGCATTTCAGAGAGATCATACCCTTCTTGACTCCCTTGTTAGGTCCACACCAACCCACCCTCCATTCCAGGCATGTGCCCCTGCCAGTGCAAAAATAGCAAAACCTGCACCCACACCTTCCCGCCCCCCCACCTCCACCCCCCACTCACCTCCATCCAAGGCCCCAAAGGATCCTTCCACATCTGACCGAGATTACCGGTACTTCCACACATGTCATCTATCGTGTCCATTGCTCTTGATGTGGTCTACTCTCCATTTAGAAGACAGGACACCAACCTGCGGAACGTTTCAGAGAACATCTCTAGGACATGCAACAAGCAACCCCACAGCCCTGTGGCCGAACACTTCAACACCCCCTCTCGCTCCACCAAGGACCACCAAACTCTAGCCACCCGACGCCTGGAGAAAGAGCTCCTCATCTTTTGCCTTAGGACCGTCCCAATCACATCAGATCAATGTGGATTTCACCAGTTTCATCCTTTCCCCTCCCCCCACATTATTCTAGATCCAACCTTCCATCTCAGCACTGCCCTCTTGAACTGTCCTACATGTCAATCTTCCATCCCACCTATCCGCTTCACCTTTCTCTCCGATGTGTCACTTTCACCCCTACCTTCATCTACCTATTGCAATCCCAGCTACCTTCCTCTCAGCTGCACACTCCCTCCCATTTAATTCTCAGCACCCTTGGGCCACCCCCTCATTCCTTATGAAGAACTTATGCTTGAAACGTCAACTCTCCTGCCCCTCGGATGCTGCCTGACTGGCTGTGCTTTTCCAGCACCACATTCTTCCACTCTGATCTCCAGCATCTTCAGTCCTCACTCTCTCCTGAAATTGGGCAGGTAAATCTGGAATTGGGAAGCTGTTGGTTAAGAGATAAAGTACCAGGTGGGTAAGATGCCAGGGTGGCAGGTGTTTAAAAATGCCAGATAAATGATGGAGTTCTAGGAGTTGGTGCAATGGCAGCTATTGATGGGGATGTGTCAGCTCAAAGGGTTCAAGCCAGCAGTGGGTAGTGTTGAGGAATGCATGGATAGGTGTCGAGGTCTGGGCTTTTTTTTGAGGAATCGGGAGGGCTGTTGGAAAAGGTGATGTCTATCTTTTTGTATCAGCTTAATTCCGTACAACCAATGACTGTCTGGCTTATTTGAATATTTGAGCAAATATATTCACCACTCAGAATTAGTACATTGACCATTTGAACTGAAGCACCAACATTAAAATATAAATATCATATTTGAAATATTAAAACTACTTTGGCCTTGGGCCATGCATTGTCATTTTAAAATGTACAACTTCACATTGATTTTATGGATCTAAATTGAATAAGCAATACTTTCTGAAAAAATATTAATGTATTGACTGAATTGTATCCAAGAGTTTTGGTAGTTTTTTTTAAAAGAAACAAATCCTACTGATCGGTAGAATGTAAATTTTTTGCCCAAAGTACACCATTTGAACAGAAAAAATTGCAGTAATGGTGTTTTCTTTACTATTTACAGTGCTTGACAGCCCAGAGGAACTTGACAAAAAACGTATTTGCCGCATCATCACCAGGGATTTCCCACAGTACTTTGCAGTTGTGTCCAGGGTCAGGCAGGACAGTAACTTGATTGGGCCAGAAGGAGGTGTATTGAGCAGTACTGTTGTACCACAGGTTCAAGCTGTCTTCCCTGAGGGAGCATTAACTAAAAGGATTAGAGTTGGCCTCCAGGTAACTAATCTCCCGGAGATTTAAACAACGTGGCACGCCAGGGGCCAGTCATTAGCATGTTTAAAAAGGAATATTAGTTCACCGTTTTACAAATACTCTTAGCTAAAAATATTATTTGCTGTTTTCCTTTATTAATGTCCAGGCCCAGCCCATGCATGTTGAGCTAGTCAAGAAAATTCTTGGTAACAAGGCAACCTTTAGTCCAATAGTCACCCTGGAGCCTCGAAGAAGGAAATTCCATAAACCAATAACAATGACAATTCCTATTCCAAAATACTCTGCTGAAGGGCTAATGAATGGCTACGGTGGAGACACTCCAACTCTCAGGTTACTTTGCAGTATAACAGGTAAGAAACCAATACATGTTAATAAATGGTGACACAAAAACTACTGCCAGATACTAATCTCGTGGAGTCTGCCATCAGCCTGACAGTCTGGCCGATTTTCATTGCATTGAAATGACCACAATATGACCACTGGGATACACCATTTCCAGAACTTTTCCAAGTGCTCATACATATTTACCTAATTATTTTCCATCCCTGTCCATCATCCAACTTTCACATATCATTGAAATTTCTCTGTGGCACATGCTTTCAATTTTCTCATCTGTGTGATACCTTACTGAACACCTTCAGAAAATTTATTCAGATCATCATCGCCTAAAATCCATGCATTTTATCTTATGTAATAGAATCCAAGATTTGTCCGCTAACCATGATGGTCAAAGGCCTCAATTTACTTTCCCAGTTCAGGCACATGAAAACAAAAGGGTTCATGGGCTCTACAAACCTGATTTTAAAAATAACAATCTGTACTTCCCGTTTCTGGTCTGTGTGTGCAGGCTCAATTGGAAAATGGCTGGGCAACCCAAAAAGAGAGGTTCTCTGCCATGCCATACATTCGGACCGATGTTTATGAATTTATCCTGCTCTCGATACCTGTACATCAACATTTCATTGACTATTTTTAACACCTAAGATGCCGTTTTCATATTTAAGAACTGCTGATGCCTCATTAATAAGGGGCCACACATTTAAGACCAAGCTGGGGAGGGTTTCTTTTCTGAGGGTAATGAATCTGTGGAATTCTTTACCCCAGAAGACTGTTGAGACTAGGTCACTAAACAAATTCAAGGCTGACACAGACAGTTTTAAGGGAGTCTAGTTTTACAGGGATAAGGCAAGAAAGTGAATTTGATCAGCCTGGATCTCATTGAATGGAGGAGCAAATTTGATTGACTGAATTGTCTACTTCTGCTTCTACATCTTATGGTCTTTCAGCAGTTGGAACCCCAGGGCTTGATATGTGCAGATTTGCAAGTCAACTGCTAATAATGATGAGCAGGAATTGCTCTCAGAATTCACACCTCTATTTCTGACAGCTCAAAATGTTGTGAGGTGGAATGGAGTGAAGGGGGTGCTGTCTTCAAACACTGTCTTCAAACTTTGGCTGTTAAAAGGATTTTACCGACAGTGTGAAAGTCACAAACTGATTTAGTAGGTGTAAATTCTCATGAAGGGTAAATATTACCATGAGATTTTAGAGTAATTATCTGTAGCTTATTAAATTGCCATGCACAACAATAAAGGAAAATAGGCTTAAGCTGGTAGTGAGAATTTAAAAAATAATGCTTTGCTTGATCACTTTGACTTCACAGCATCCTGGCAGAATCTTTCCTTCTACTATATCAAACAGCACAATTTGTGATAATATCTGTGATGCATTATCATTTGTTTCTCTTTATTCATTCACTGACTGGGCGATCATCTATTACCTATTCCTACCTGCAATTCTCCATGGATTCTCAAGGGCAATTAAGGGGTGAGCAACAAATGCTGAGTTAGCCAGAAAAGCCCTTATTCAATGAATTAATGGGATACTTTTAATATAAATGAATATATTTGACCACAGCATCTTTTTTTGCAGTCCCTTTATCTGGGTCCAGCCTTGTTGATTCCTGGTTATTCTTTGAGAGACATGGAATGGCTTTCACCAAAGGAGAAGGCATTTCAACCATTATATCCATTCCAACCAAAAAGGACCCATCAAGGCTAGTCACAAACCCCAGCCTCTATAGCCTTGTAGGTTAAGGCACCTCAAGTACATATCCTTGGGTGTGTACTGTGGGGTGACAGATTTCTCCCCAGTGGACACGGAACATTCCCAATGGACACTGGGTCCCAAAAGAGCTATCCCCTTTCTTTGCCTGCCAGCAGCCTCAGCCCAGAAAGCTCAAACCTCTGCCTTTCCTTGTGGATAGAAACTTGAAAATAGTGTTGAATCAGGCCATTGAGTGGTAACTGAATGTCCACTTGAAGGCATTCAATTAACCCAAGTGCAGGCTGGTCACTTGATATATAAGCTCTCACTGGTGGTAGGGGTCTGGGGTAAACAGTGTTAGATTTTCAGGCATACATGACCACAGTAACCTTAAGTTAAGCAGTTGACCTATTGCATATTCAGGCACACTTTAGGTGTGAGGAGGTCACACTTTAGTTATGATATACTGGCTATTTAGACAAAGTACTCACCCATGACAATTACAGATAGTTCACTGATACCTGAGGAAGAGCAGGCAGCTGGTACAGAGTGTGTGGTCTCATTAATATTGTGAAGGCAGCATCCTGCACTCTGCTGAACTTTTGGGAATCTCTTTTGATCTGATTCCATCTGAAGGAGATGGATCCCTGACGAAGACCATGCTCTGACTCTGAGCACTTGTTGATATTACACGGTTTCTTGAGGAAGATAGTGTCAATCACCCATTTGAATCCTCCTTGCCGAGGGACTAGAAGGGTTCAAATGAAAATGCCAGGGACGGCAGGATGAGGTGCCAAAGTAAGTTAATTGGCCACTTAAGGACTTCAGTAGACCTAATGGTGGGCAAGTTACAGAGAGTCTGCCTGTAAATCTCAGGCAGGATCAGGTAGCTGGTGTGAAAGCTGGATATTACATGCCCCTGTTTTCAAACCAACACTGGAAAGCGTAACGTCTAGCCCATGTACTCAAAACTTTTCAAACATTTAACGCAAAAGTGCTATTAATTCTCATTATAGATCAAGTTGATGAACAGTTTGAGAAACACCACAGATGTCCCTTACATTCAGGCTTTCTGTAATCTAACTTTTAGTGTGGGCCCATTTATATTGCAAGTTGTTTGTACCTCTTTCTCCAATTTAACAACATGCAGATACACTGTGAGGCAAATGTACTCTCTCTGTGAGTCTCTTGTAACAAAATATTTTACAACTTTTGAATAATACTTGCTGGCTTTGTCTTGCTTCCCAGGTGGAACAACGCCAGCCCAATGGGAAGATATAACTGGAACTACGCCTTTATCATTTGTCAATGAGTGTGTTTCCTTCACAACAAATGTGTCAGCCAGGTAAAGATTTTGGAGAGCTTTAAAACAATGTACCCATGATTTCTCAAGGTACATTAGCCTGCAGAACAAAACTGCAATGCCACCAAGTTAACTGGCATACAAAACACCACATTTGGGAGCAGAGAATTGCAAAGAGTTAAGTCAGTGGCTGACCTATGGTAAAAAGTGTTCAGTGTGAGAAATATATGGTCATCAACTTTGGACTGTAGCAAGGAAAAACCAGGTACTTTCTAAATGGTGAGATAGTGAGAACTATGGATGAGCAGAGAGATTTAGAAGATTTTCTGCAGAAATTGCCGAAGTTTAATAGAAATGTAAAAAGAATGAAAAAGCTGATTGACTAATATTCTTATATCAAAGGGGTCAGAGTGCAAAGAGGTGATATTTATTTTGCAGTTCCTTAAAGCTCTTGTCAGATTATATCTGGAATACTACAGTCAGTTCTAGGAAGCATGTCCCAGGAAGGACACCTCAGGAAAGAGTTATGGGTATTGAAGGAAGGTGCAATTTGGAGTTATCAATCGCAATAGGACCAAAAGATCAAATGTTGAAGACAGTTCGCATAGATTAGGCCTATTTTCCATTCAGTAGAAAAGATTAAAGGGATAATATAATTAAGATCTAAATGATCATTAACACATTTAGGGTGTAGGTTTGCTCGCTGAGCTGTAGGCTTGATATCCAGACGTTTCATTACCTGGCTAGGTAACATCATCAGTGGCGACCTGCAAGTGAAGCAAAGCTGTTGTTTCCTGCTTTCTATTTATATGTTTGTCCTGGATGGGGTTCCTGGGGTTTGTGGTGATGTCATTTCCTGTTCGTTTTCTGAGGGGTTGATAGATGGTATCTAGATCTGTGTGTTTATGGCGTTGTGGTTGGAGTGTCAGGCCTCTAGGAATTCTCTGGCATGTCTTTGCTTAGCCTGTCCCAGGATAGATGTGTTGTCCCAGTCGAAATCATGCCAGCAAAGACATGCCAGAGAATTCCTCGAGGTCTGGCACTCCAACCACAACACCATAAACAAACACATAGATCTAGATACCATCTATCAACCCCTCAGAAAACGAACAGGAAATGACATCACCAGGTACCCCATCCAGGCCAAATATATAAATAGAAAGTAGGAGACAGCAGTCGCCACTGATGATGTTACCTTGCCAGGTAATGAAACGTCTGGATATCAAACCTACAGCTCAGCGAGCAAACCTACACCCTAAACCTCAACCTGAGCTACAAACCTTGCATTAACACATTTGGCTGAGAAAATGTACTTCCTTTGGTGGCCAACCCAAACCAAAGCTCTAAGTTTAAAATTAAAGCTCAGTTGATCATCAGGTAATGTCAGGAAATATTTCTTTAAACCGTGCAAATTGAGATTTTATCTCAAGAAACCTGTTGAGGATAGGTCAATGAAAAGTTTAAAATGGGATTTTGTTACATAAAACTTAATGTAATCAGCTTTTGTATTCAACCCTGAACAATTCAGTACTCCAATCCAATAAATAGCAGGTGTCTGGCTGAGACTGAATAAAGTGTTTCTTGTTTTGCTTGTTGCAGGTTCTGGCTCATAGATTGCCGGCAGATCCAAGAATCTGTCAACTTTGCCACTCAAGTGTACAGAGAAATTATCTGTGTACCATACATGGCCAAATTTGTAGTTTTTGCCAAATCACTTGATCCAATCGAGGCACGATTGAGATGTTTTTGTATGACAGATGACAAGGTGGACAAGACATTGGAACAGCAGGAAAATTTCACGGAGGTTGCAAGGAGCAGGGATGTAGAGGTACGAGAATAAATGAATGAATGAATTCATGTAGAAGGATCATATCGGATTTGAAACATTAACTCTGTTTCTTTCTCCACAGACACTGCTAAACCCATTGAGTTTCTCCTGCTATTTTTTTTTGGGTTTCCTTTCATATTTCTAGAAACTGCCATGTTTTGCTTTTAATGAATGAGTTTAATGACGAGACAGTGCTTTGGCGTACAGAGGAAATTACATGGGAAATCCCACATTTTATGCTGCGTAAAATTAAGTTTATTGATAACCTTGTAAAGAGGGCCCAAGCCAGTTGTTCCAAACAAGCTTTATGCTGAAATAAGGTGCATTAAAACCAATCTGTGGAATAAGGGCTCCTTTGACTATTTCTCACTGTACATTAAGAAACTAATGAAAAGGCCAGAGGCCATCACTTTTGATCTTGGAACGTGCCTAATCTACCTCTGATAAGGACTTCCAAAGGCTCGAACAACAAGTGAAGCTAGTTGTTTCATGCTGCTACTGAAGTAGCAAATGAGTGATGTTTGCCGTTAATAGGATGCTGTTGTCAAGTGATGATGATGTTCCATCTGTCACACAAATGAGTAATATGGTATATAAATTTCGGTGTCAGTGTGAATACAACAATATAGGCTGTACATCCCAAAGACTGGTGGATTGTATCAAATGGCATATGCTTTCACCTCTTTGTAATAAGCAAGGTATGGACAGTACCCAAGCATCTTGTGGTAGCAAAACTTCAAACACGGTGCTAAACATTAGATGTGATTCTGTAATTAGACAACATTTGCTAAATAATCCAAATTGTGTGAAAAATCATGAAGAACAATTTAGGATTGCCAGTTGGGCTCATAGTATGACACATGTGCACCTACTTGATGCTACATACATTAACACCCAGGGCTCTGTTCTTCTCAGAGATCTACTTGCTGATTAAATCATGGGGAGCATGGTGGCTTGGTGGTTAGCACTGCTGCCTCACAACATCAGGGACCCAGGTTCAATTCCAGCCTCTGGCGATTGTCTGTGTGGAGTTTGCACATTCTCCCCGTGTCTGCATGGGTGTTGCGGTTTTCTCCCACAGTCCAAAAATGTGCAGATCAGGTGAATTGGCCATGCTAAATTGCCCATAGTGTTGGTGCATTAGTCAGAGGGAATGGGTCTGGCTGGGTTACTCTTCAGAGGGTCAGTGTGGACTTGTTGGGCTGAAGGGTCTGTTTCCACACGAGGGAATCTAATCTAAACTGAATAAAACAAGCAAGGTGCCAACCATTTCTCAGGGCGATACCGTAACTAATTAGAGTCCACCTATTAAATTAGAAACAAAGCTTTGACAGTTCATTGTTTGTCATCGTCTAACTGATGTATTCCCTATGGCAATGCCCTGTACCAATCAAGATCCATTTGCCAGTTAACCAGCCCCCTCCTCTCATATTGTATAAATGTTGTTTTCCCTTAACATTTGTGTTGAGAATTTTCTTGATGAATGCAGGATGAGAAGCTTAGAAGAAGTCTTTTTCTCAGTAATGCTCAAATTTTGTATAATTAGTTCTTTGATTCAATTTTATATTTGTTCTGACTATAATGAGAATCACATCTGTTTAAAATATAATTTAAATAGTAGTATGTTCATATGAAGGCCTGGTCTGACTCCAAGTTAAAATACATTATTTTTCGAAATTCATTCAAAGCTCTTGTTAAATTTAAATTAACATTTAGTATTTCAGATTCACTGTGATCGTTCCTGGCACCATTCTCCTCTATCAGCCCTCTCCTTTCTTCCTAACTCCCTCACTCTTCCTTTTCCTTCCTCACAGTAATTAAAATCATAGAGACTGGATGAATCAGAAAAAATATACTAATAGCATTAATATTTGTGCCTAAATCTCTGTTTTTGTAGGTATTGGAGGGCAAGCCCATTTATGCTGACTGTTTTGGCAACCTTGTGCCTCTCACAAAGAGTGGACAACATCATCTTTTCAGTTTCTATGCTTTCAAAGAAAATAGACTTGCACTGTTTGTTAAGGTACAGTAAATTACCTTATTTGCACCAACAGATGGTAAATATATGTAGACTTCACATTTATCTATTTTATTCCTTACATACCCCTCAACCTGCCCTCAAGTTTCAAAACTGCTGTGAATCCTTCTGGGTCATAGTTGGAAGTCATTTACCCTTCCAGTATTTTTCCAAAGTTACCATTTCATGTGTTCAAGCCCAGAGATTGAACATTAGAAATATATTTAACCACAGAATCATTAGATTACTAACCATGCAACAATTGCTGCACAAGTCTTTGGATGTTATCTTAACCTGGATCCTTCACAGATTTTTTTTTTCCCCTTATGTAACCTACTGAAAAATACTCAGTTGAAATTAGATAACATTTCAGTCGCTGGAAAAGACGCCTCGGACCTCATAGTCTCTAAAATTGTGTAAATTATTCACCAGTGATGGAACACATAATCATCATCATTTTCCAAACAAATTAATCTGTTATTCACAAGTTAAGCTTAAAGAAAATTCTGGTGAACTAGACTGACATTGTTTGTGAAGTATGAACATTTTCAGCATATTTGTGGAAGGTTGTAAATTAAAAAATCCACAGCACCATTAAACACCATTGATTCCAGTTCATCAGCTACTTGTTGCACAGCATTAGAATGTTGAATTCTGTGGCTGGATTGTACACTGAAGATGGGTTTGTTGCAGTCCACTGTAAATGGTGAAAGGGATGGGGCAAGCTCACCCCTACTAGCTGCCGCTCACCATATGTTTATGCAATAATCCATTTGTAAGTATGAGGTGGGAATTCCATCCCCCTTCAGCAGGATATACTAACTCATGGAGTTGCTGGTCAGTCAGAGCCAACAGCTTTGCACGTTGACAGTGGCAGAAGGAGCAGATAGTGTTGGATGTTATATTCAGCAATGGACCCAGACATTCATGTATGGCTAGAGTGTCACTGGGACCAGAATTGATGATGGTGTGGAGAAGTTGGGGAGGGTGCTGAGAGAAGCACGTTGGAAAGGGTAGTGGTGAGGGGTGGATTAAGCGAAAAGAGTGAGGAGGAGGATTTGGCAGAGACTCCCCACACCTTTGCTTAAAAGCCCTAATGAATTAGCAGTTAAGAGCCTCAATTGGATCTTTGGTGAATCACCTGAAACATGCCCCACCATTCATAAAAAATATGATTCAATGAGCAAGCATGCCACTGAGGGCACAACACTCTAATTTACAGGTCTATCTAATTGTTTGCCCATCCAGACATGGCACCTAAAATTCAGTCTGCATTGTCATTTAGTCAAAATGAAATAATTTCTTCATGTAATGATAATGAAAATTATTTTGAGTTTAACAAATAACAGAATTCCATCAAATTGTTCCATTAGTCTTGTTTGCATGATGAAGGTATTCTAGTGGTTTATACTAGTTCCTGGAGAGGAGACATGTGATTAAGTGATAATCAGATTGTCCACTCTCTGGATGTATGGTTGGATTAGCAATTGCATTAAAGGGGAATATCTTGCTGGTTGTGATATATCTACCCAGTTCCTATTAACAGAATAAGAAGCATAAGAATTAATAATACATCTCATCAATTCCAAGTATTCTGTTTTTGGTGGTGCTGTATCCATTCAAGGCCAATCATTAATGGTTATTACCCTGAATCTTCCAATTGATGAAAATTCTTAATAACCTGCGATTTTTGTCAGCATCGCTCTCAGTAAATATCCCACTACTATTGGTAATGTGATGGGGAAACTGCTTTAGGAAACTCTCAAACTTACACAAAATGCATGTTTATACACAGCAAACATGGGAGAGAAACAGCTTATGATTCAAAGACTAGTTCCTCAAAGATTCTGACAGTTTTACACACAAGGCACATTTCTGTTTGATTACTCCTGTGATTAAATTTTCCAGGTGATGGCGGGGGGCTTTCAGGGCAATGTGGTCCTCTGTGCTGTGTATTTGCAATGTCAAAACAGGTTAGGGGTCTGAATAAATATTTCTTCCACGCTGGTTTATGTCCTGTGGTTTTTATATATCCAGCTTGAATTTAGAACTTTGATATCTCTGAACAAATATGGAAGCTGAACCTGCTGCCCAAATGATCTTGAAATGCATATCTCACCAATTAGAACATTCTTGTATAAAACCGTTTGTGTTATATGTAAATAAAACATAATTCATGACTTTTAATAGTAAACATTGCATTTTCATTGGTGCTAAACATGAGAATATGCTAGTGTATTATTGTCAAATCTGTAGAGTATTGAATGCACTATTACTGTTGCAATGGCCTGCTTCAATTTTAGCATGGCACAGGACTCATGAAAAAGGGTGTTTGACAACTGATTTTGCTTTAGTTTGGAAAGAAAAAGACTGCATCCTTTTTCTTTGCATGGTGAACTGTGAACAAAGGATGCATTGATCCATTTCAGTGGGATGAGCTTAAATGGATGCATGTAGGCCTGTCAGTTTGCCAAACAGTTTTTGATGTATTTCAACATTAGTTGTATGAACCAAATCAAATTCTGAAATGTGTCACAACAGGTTAGAGATACGACCCAGGAACCTTGTGGACGATTATCCTTTATAAAAGAGCCAAAATCGACAAGAGGTCTGGTCCAACATGCAATCTGCAACCTAAATATTACTCTACCCCTTTACAGCAAGGTAAAGCATGGCTGTCTTTTTTTCTATATTTAACAGAACTATCATAATGTAATGAATTGTCTTCTATCACAGCTAAACTCCCAATTTTGTCTAAGCCACAAATGATGAAGCACTATACAATTGGACTAGTATTGAACAATATGTACCTGGGTTCTAATTCTTCTTTGGTTGCCAATTAATATTTGGAACCACACCTTCTCTTGGGTTGCTCAAGCCATCCAATGACAGACTTAGGGGAAGCATCACCTTAGCCGCAATGAAATGAGTTTGTAGCCTATTGCCAATCATTTTCAAACCACTTAGATTGTATCTGCCAAGAGACCTGAAAGTGAAGCTTATTTGTGGCATGCTAAATCTTTTATTGCTAAATCAATACGAAGTCTTGAATTTTGATCGGTCAAGCCACAACAGAGGTGCTTAATGTTTACCCTGAAAAATTTGTCTATTTTGCGAATGTGTCAGCTAGCATTCACCCCTTTGTGAAAGTGGAATATTTTGATAAGCCTGATGCATGTTGAGGCATTCATGCAGGAATGCCCTAATATTTTTGCCTTTGCAGAAGGACGTTCTGCAAAGTTTGGGTGTTATTTTTATCATTTTTTTCTAGAACTGTTTGTCACAGCAGAAGTGCATGATTGCACTGAATGCATAGCACAAAAGAGGACAATTCATTCCTATTTGTCTTGTCAGTGTTAATACTCAGCACAAACCTCCTTCCATTTGACTTAATTTGCCCCTATCAACATTGACCCTGTCACCCTTTCTCCTTTGCATTTATATCAAGACACTCTTTAAAGGCATCTATACAATTTGCCCCAGCTATCCATGTGGTAGCAAGCTGAGTATAGTAGTTATTCTATAGTAATAAGAAAGGCTCCTTTGACTTTTATTAAGATCCTAGGCTTTATTATTTGTCATAAGGAGGCACTATTCATTAGCAATTGTTTTTGGAAACATTTAGTCCTAACTTGGGGCTTACTATATAAATTGGAAACGCAAACTCACTGTTCTATTCAGGAAGGCTCCCATTCATTCTACAATTGCTTTGGAAAGCATTCACTTTTAAGAGAATTGCTGAGCTTCTTACTGAACACTGAACAATCAGAACCACATTTCCACAACCTAACTAGTGAAAGAAGAGAGGAGTACCAAAATGCTTCAAGAGATATCTGATTGATCGGGGACCACCATAGGAGGCACAGAATAGCCAAACTGTAACCATTCAGCATGATCAATAGACTTGTGCGTTTTCTGAGACATTTCTTAGGTGTTCTAGTTCAGTTGGCTGTGTTTCAAAAGTGAAACTTTGTAAAAGCTTTACAGAACTGTTAGATTTACTAAGATTACTGGGGCTCTGCTATGCACCACTTGAATGAAGTGTAAACTTTCATACGTACTGTATATGCCTTCTGCTCCCAAAACCCACCACTTACATGCAAGATCACAGTTAATTGCAAATGACTCAGTGACGTCTTTGGGGCGAACATAATGTTTTTATACTTCCATCAGTCCAGTGTCTCAGCTTTCAGGATGGCTATTGGGTGACAAGGGATTCCTATTTTCCCATGGTTCGTTTCTCAAAAGGACGATGGGCTCAGTGTATAATGAAACAATTGTAAAGGCAAAAGGAAGAAATGCTGTAAAGGATGTTCAGGGAAGATTCCAGTACCTGGATTAGGTTCAGGGAATGTTTTGCAGTATGTGCGAGCACAATCTTGTAAATTGTGGTGAGCTAGTTATAAACTTCAGAACTTTGCGGAGTGAAAGATGGTAGGTAAGACCCTAGAGGGCGGCAAAGAATTGGATAATGGTATCACTGATGTTGAAGACCAAGTGTGGTGAAAACTACTGCTATAACATGAAGAACAGACTTGTTCACATAAATTAACAGGTGACTAGAGCAATATTATTTGGGAATCTCAGCTAAACTGCCTATTCAAGGCCTAATCAAACCCTTTGTTGTTTCCAGCTCGCTATTGTATCCTAAATATGAGTATCAACTTCAGGTTACCACTGTCATGCAGATACGAAACACCATATTATTCTTTTGTGAAATATTGTATTGATTGATTAGTCTGTCAGGATTGCTTAGGGTCATGACCATACATTCAATTTATGACCATGCACATTTCTCGTTAGTCTACTTTAAAATTTGCATTTACCACCCGAGGATTGGGATTTTCAAGTTTTGACGCTACTGCAAAGCGTTATAAGCTTTTTTAATGCAAATGGCCCAAGTCCTGGGTTGAATAAAGGATGGGCTGGTTTCACAATAGCCTACTAAGTTGTAGGCTCCTGAGGAAACTGTGAATGTTGCTTTCTGCTGCTATCATGAGGGGTAACAGTCTCTATGACACATGCATTATCTAACTGGTACTGGGAACAGAGTTTAGTGTTACCTACTTAGAATTGGGAATGGAGTTGAACATTTTTCTTAAAAATCATCTATCCTTTTAATCCTTAGGATGAAGTCCATCCACAATATTGCCATGTATGCAGTCTAGGTGCAATTGATTTTGAACCACCGCAAAAACCTGTGGTTTTTTGCTAATGACTCAAGGTTGAGCTGATTGGCTTGCCCAGATATGTCTCAAAGCTAGGAAAGATTTACAGATGCTCCTGCAATTGCAACTTTCTCAAGGAGGACCTGAAATGCATTGAAACCCACTCATTTTGCCACAAAGCAGCACTGAGGCCTCATTCTCTACTCTTCCTACTCCCCTGTTCCCTACACCACCCTGTTTTCTACTCCCTATGTCGCAGATCTTGTTGCTTGGTTCTCAGCTCCCTCACTGCTTCGGTCTCTGGCCTTGGTGTGCGCGCAGGATACATCTGAGCGCCTGCAGCTAAACTTCACAATAGCTACTCTTTCAATATGCTCTACACATGTAAACATTTTAAAAAGTGGAGAATATGGATGGATTGGTTGTTTAATGTCAACAGAACTGCAGTTTTTGAGAGTGAACAGATATGATGTTCTCCCACACTTTCACATTGTAATTGCAAATTTTCTGGTGGTCGACACAGACGTAACAGCTAACTTAGTCAGTAGTTTGAGATATTGTTCTCTGGGCTGTATGTTTGAGTATCATGCTGGGTGTAGACCTTTTAATGTTTCTGGGATTAGAATAATTAGGTGGTTGTTTCTGACTGGTCATGATGGGCTGAAGGGCCTTTTTCTGTGCTGCAGATCTCAAAAACAAGGATTGCACCTGCATGTGTAGTGAGTGCCCTCCCTACAGCTCTGTTGGCAGAAGCACAGCTTTCTCTAAATGCTACAGTTGCAGACTTTGAGTGTAATGAATGGGTGGCCCTGCTGTAGATGTAAGGGAGAAAAGATTGAGGATAGAGTCTTTAATGAGTTTGAGTGTTTGGGAGAATTTGAGACGTTTGCTATAAGTAATGACAGGTGACTTTGCTTCTAAAATCTGCTGCCATGAATAGCCCAGGGAATTATTTCATCATAAAGATGGCACGGTTGCTGAGTGGTTAGCACTGCTGTCTCACAGCAGCAGGGACCTGGTTTCGATCCCAGCCTCCAGCAACTGTCTGTGCGGAGTTTGTACATTCTCCCCGTGTCTGCATGGGTTTCCTCCGGGTGCTCCAGTTTCCTTCCACAGGTGCAGGTTAGGTGAAATGACCATGCTAAATTGCCCACAGTGTTCAGGGATGTGTACGTTAGGTGCATTAGTCAGGGGTAAATGTAAGGAAATGGGTCTGGGTGGTCGGTGTGGACCTGTTGGACCTAATGACCTGTTTCCACACTGCGGGGATTCTGTGATCCACGATAATGTCTGGGAAGAACAATTTACTTTTCTGTTTCCTGTTCTGATCTAGTGAGGTTGCTAAACTTGTTCTACCATTGAGCATTTATCATTTTAGAGGTTCCATGTAAAACCATAGCCACTTCCTTCCAGTTGTCATAAGTTACAAAATACAATGGCTTGTTCCCTAAAACTCCAACAACTGTGTTCAGATGCAGTTTGCATTATTTATTTTAGGCTATCAGTACATCTACATTAGTCTTCGTGAAATAAAATACTTTGTTGCTTACACTCTCTTTTATAAATACATGCTCAGATTTTTAAAGACTATGTGACTGTTTGAATAGGGAAACTGTGTGTTGCTTTGCTGTATTCTGGATTTTTCATTTTTTCAGCCATCACCGATCCAAGCCTCCCCCGATCTCTTCCTCACCTTTGCCGTCATCCTAACAAGCAAGATACAAAATAGTCACATTCTGATTCCAAGAGATATTAGGTACAGCCATTATGTCAGCATGCTCCATATCACAAGCCAACGAGGTTTCCTTACTCGCTCAATTTCCATTCCTCTTAGAGTTCTCTCTTTACCCCACATTTTCTCAGCCACAAATACATGTGATCAGAGCAGCAGGAAAAACAAGCTGACAGCTTGACATTTTGACTCTTGAAATTGGACCTCCCACCAGTGGTGAAAGATAATAATGGAGTTTTAGTCTAAAGGGAAAAATTGTTAGTCTATGCAGGTAGCAATTACTGAAATAAATGGAGCAGAAAATGTCAACTAACTGCCTGACCGAAATATAGATGTAGAGTGACTTGTTGTACAGTAATCCTAACATTTTACAGCATCCTGAAATGCTTTTTAAATAGTATATTTGACAGCATGTAGGTGGTGACAGATTAGCTGTGGCAATATTTAAGCTTCTTTTGTCAGGCATTGCACTATTCCTCCATTGCGTTCATCAATGAGTAGAAATATGTCTTGATCATGTACAAATATTTAAAAGTACCACTTGCACATATAAAGGAACTGCATATGGTATGGTATTCAGGAAATCTAAACTGCCAATTTAAAATTCTCCTTTTTCTGTAATCTATTGCTAACACTTTTTGCTCACCAGTCAAGTAAATCTTATTTTTATTTCCTTTCTCATTACTCAGAACATGCCAAGCAATTACTAAACAATGTATTAAAACTAAAGACCTTGCATGTTATGTTGTACCATGCATTGCTAACAAACAAAGAGTCTTATTAATGCAGGATGGATCCAGTCTTTCCTCTGTGAACTTCACACTGAAGCTACCTGGTTATGTATTGCATACAACTTCTCTGGAATAATTTGTGATTCTGATGAGCTGTGATTTCTTGATGCTCCCTTTATTTCTCATTTTAACTCATCCTTCTCTGATTATTCCATGCTTTGCTTGTCCTTTTTCTTTCTATTGCCAACTTTGGATGGAAAGGAGTCAGATTCAGATCAGGAGCAAGAGGAAGAGGTAATTCTAACACTGGTAAATCATTGCTGCCTAATTATATCATTACTAACACTCCAACAAGGCCTGGAATTGATTCCAAAGCGAAAATTTGCTGTTTCCAAAGATTAGTCATTCCAGCAGTAGTATTATCTCCTGTTAATTGTCCATTGATTCCCAGCATCAGTTTTTTCTTGCCTTTAATGAAGAAGTTTAAATCTGAGCTTAAAAGAAATAATGGACTTGGATTCCCATGAGAATTGTAACAACGCTTTGCACAAATTGAAGCTGCCATCACTTCACCTATTGCAACAAAAGCAGACCTTTTGTTCATCAACTTATTCAATGGTTTCCTTTCCAATGTTCTAAAGTAATTGACTTACTCTTGAGATGTAGTCTGAAAGGGATCAGTCACCCTTCACCATTTCGATCATTTGGCTGTCATCCAGTTGTAACCATTATAAATCTGCCTGCAAGTTACTTAACCATATCAGAACCAGGTCGAATCCTGTCCTTTGCTATTATCTATTTATGCCTTTGTGGCAAGTCAATGATTAGCAGCCAAGATCTGGAAACCTTGCTAAATAATAACTAAATCGGAACTTGAAGTCTTTTTGGTGCCTGTCCCGTTGCGATTGGTGGTAATTGCTTAAATTTTTAAAAAAGGAACAGGAACCTCTTCTGTTATTCACTAAGATATGAAAGGTTGATCTGAAAATGGCCTTAACTCTACTTTTATGAATTCCCCATAAACTTTCACTTCCTTGCATATTAAACGTATTTCTTTCAACCTTGACTACATTCACTGATCTGGTCTCTGCTGTTCTCAGGGCTAGAGAATTCCATAACTTATCCAAACCCTGACAGAAAACATTACTCCTCATTTCTTTTGTAATTCGGGAGACCACATTTTGAAACTAATTTCACGCAACAAAGGAACCAGCCATATGTTTTCCTGATCTGTATAATTCAGCGATTGGATTGATATGTTGAGAATCAGGCAGCCCTTTTTGTTCAGTCTTAAAGTGGTAAGTCTGTTATTTTTATGAGTATTTAAAGCAACAGCATATTGTTCTGCAGTATTTTTCACAAACCGAACACTACAAGGTGATGAGCAAAGTCTGGACACTGAACAAGAGATGAGAAGGACAGATTGAGGATCAAAAGCATTGCTGAAGAGAAGGATTAATCAGAGACTTTTACAATTTGTGTTAGGTGAAAAACTGAAGTTATTGAAAAAGGGGTTATAAGTGATATAAATGCATACTGATGGCAAAATATGGCAGGAAAATTGGCAATTTCTCATATTTGAATGTGGACGGAGTTGATGCACTCTGATTTTTACAGCTGGCAAAAATAGTAAAGCAAGAACATTGAGAGAATTTGAAGGCAAGCATGAGACTCTTATATGTTATGACCATGATTGGTGTAAGCAAGGTTGAATGTATGTGATGGCATTCCGCATAAAGTTTAAAAGCAGAAACTGTGTAGCCAGTAAGGAGACCATGGTAGAAATTGAGCCTTAGTCTGATAAAAGCATAGAAATGATAATGGTAGCTGAAGAAGAGAAGCAGGGATCAATAATCTTTAACTCCTGAAATATAGTGATTTTTACAGAAATCAAGTGACTAAAATACCACCAACCTGATGTTAGCCCACCCATGATTGTAAACAATGATCCAGCTGGGTGGAGTGGGTCAGCAATTTGTATATCACAGCGACCACAATTGGCACTTTCCAGGCTTCTACCTGATTCAGGAGGTTAACAGGTATCACAGACAGTGTAGAATCTAAGAAGGAGAGGTTCTCATTTAGAAACCACTGCTAGATGCACAACTTCGGATCTCTTTATCAGGGAGATAAAGGAGTTTTTCTTCAGCTTTACCCTCATCCTCTTTTACAAAGCATTAACCTTTATCACATGTTATTTAACAATCATGGAAGATTGGGATCAGGTTGAAAGCAAAGCACCTGCTCCTCTGCATTCCCAACAAAGCTGTGGCAGTATGGTTTGTTGCTCCCTGGTTCCAGGAACAGTCATGTGACTGGCTGGAGGACAGTCTTCTTGGAATGCTGTACAGCCAGAGGTTATGGCCCACATTAGTACAAATAAACTAGGTAGAAAGGAGTTCGAGGGAAATAGGAGAATGCCAGACAAGCTAACTAGTACTTTGTGCCTGCCTTCAGGGAAGAAGTTAAAAGCAATTTCCCCTAAAAGATCACGATCCAAGGTACTAGTGAGAATGTGAGAAAATGTAAGAAGTTACTCTAATTTTTAAAAAAGTAGCATTGGAGGAATTAATGTGACTGAAGATTGACAAATCCCATGGACCGGATGATCTGCATTCTACACTGTTAAAAGAAAAGAAATACAGTGGTGGCAGACTTATTGGTAGTCATCAGTAAAAGTTCTATTAATTCAGAAACTGTGCCTTTAGATTTTGAGGATCCAAATGTAACTCCACTATTTAAGAAAGAAAGAGAGAAAACAGGGAACTGAAGGCCTTATTAGCCTACTGTCAATAGTAGGAAAAAGTATTAAAATCTATTAGAATGTGATTGTCATAGGGGAGTTTAACCTCCATATCGATTGAAAGAATCAGATGGAGAAAAATTAGTTGAGATCAGGAATTCATTGAATGCTTTTGGGACAGTTTCTTAGACCAGCGTGCTATGGCACCAACCAGAGAGCAGGCTATACTCGACCTGGTTTTGAGATGCAGTGAAAGCAACTTTGGGTAGCAGTGATCATAACATGATTAAACTTTACAAGGAACTTAAGTGTGGGTCCAAGACTATTATTTGAATTTAAACAAGAGCAACTATCAGGGCACAAAAGCAGAGCTCAGCAAAAGTGAGCTGATAATTTAAGTTAAGGAGTAAGTCAATAGAGATGCAGTAGCAAGTGCGTAAGAGAATATTTCAGAAAGTGCAAGATGGGTATATTCAAACAAATAAGAAAAATTTCAAAGGATGGACTCATCCATGGTTAACTGAAAAAGATCAAAAATCAGATCAAACTCAAAGACATATTGTGCAAAGATAGGTTGCAGGTCAGAACATTTAAAAAGGCAAACAATATTGACAGCTTAAGAAGGTAGAGTTTGCCTATGAGAGAAAATTAGCTAAAGATAGATAGGAAAACTTTCTCCAGATAGTTTTAAAAAATCAGTTAAAATGTATTGATACTAAGAAAAAAGTCTACCTGAAAAGGCAGTGAATGCAGAATCTTGAAATATTTTGAAGTCAGAGATGGATTCTTGATCACCAAGGGGATGAAAGTTTATCAAGGATTTGCAATAATGTAGAGTTCAAGTTAAAATCAGATCAGATCTTACCATATGGCAGAGCAGGCTGGAAGGGCTGAGTGACATGCTCTTATTCCTTGTTCATATATGATAACTGGATGCTCAGAAAGTAATGATCTATAATGGCAGAATCAACATGAATGTACAAAAGTTGCAGTCATGTTGACAAATCTGTTAGAATGTTACTAGTAGAATAGATGAGAGGAGGCCAGTTGATATGGTGTTTTGGATTTTTAGAATGATATTAATAAACTTACACAGGAGGCTAGTGATCAAACTTAGAGAACATTAGGTAGGGGATTATATGCTGGCACGGACTGAAGTTTGATTAGCAGAAAGAAAATAGAATGTGAGAGTAATGGGACATTCTCAGATTGGCAGGCTGCCACTAGGAGGATACTGAAAGAATCAAAGCTTGGGCCCCAGTAGTTTATAATCTGTATCAATGAGTTGGATTGTGGCGACTATGTTATCTGGACTTCAGAAAAATGAGTGGAAGCTTATAGACCTCTTAAATGAATAGAGGGGATAGATTAAGGAAAGATGTTTCTTCTGGCTGGTGCAGAACACACTATGAATAAGGGCAAGTCATTTAGGATATATGAGGAGAAACTTCTTTAATCGTAGTCAATCTTTGGAATTCTCCAACCCCAGTGCGCTGTGGAAATGCGGACTTTAAGTCAGAAATTTATAGATTTCTGGTTACAAATATAAGAGTTATGGGGATAAAGTCAGAAAATGGTGATGAGGCCCATGATCAGCCATGATCTAGAATGGCAGAACAGGTTGAGGGGCTGAATGTCTTATTCTTGTTCATTTGTTCCTGTGATAGGATTTGCATGTTTAAATTACTCACCTTAGTGGGAAATGCAGAATGCTTAATTTGTACCATCTTAATGGTTTGTAGCACTGTCTGAAAATAGCAGTGCTGAATTTATAGTCTCAATCCCTCTCCTGATCCCCACCAAATCGTGGGAATGATTGAACAGGGAACCTGCATGTTTTGGACAGGAGTGTATTTATAATTCATAAATAGGCAATTTCTGTAAATTCCCAATTTCCAATGAAATTTTGAGATATGTACAATGGGGGCACAATGACCCAATGGGTATGTCAGTAGTAAAGCAACCTAATCGACAGACTTTAATCAGACAGCTAGAGGTCACCCAGAAAACATAGAAGATCTTGAACACTAATGTTTTGGGATCTAGCAGAGCATGAATGTTCATGTTAGCCTTTCAAAATTCTACCCACCCACTTGTGATGCCCACCACTTTTATATTGCCCTTCAGTTATAATTGATTTTAACCATGTTGCTTGATTCCATAGATACCCTGTTTTCCCTTCCTCCCACAGAGAACTTCAAACTGTCATAGTATGTTCATGAGGCAAGGCCATGAAAATAATTTACACATCTTCTAGAAGACATGGAATATGTGGCAAAGTTGCCAATCGCCGATGTGTTCTCCAATAAAACTACAGCACATTAGCTCCTGAATGGAGAAGACAGATTTCTTTTAGTGAGATTTTCTGTTTTCTTTAGAATTTGGCCAGTCACCTAAGACAGGAATCTTACTGGCATAGCTGCCAACAAATCTCTTTGATGTCACCAACACCCCCAGTGATGACCAGATAAGTTTCCAGTCAAGTTTGCGACTCTGCCTTGTTACTATTCTTTAAGGAATTCAAACTTCTTTACCATAAAAGAGTAGAATTTTGACAATGGTTCCCAATCTCCTTGGTGGAAACTCAAGGGAAATTAAACATTTGACCATTTATTCTGTCTCTGCCAAACCTCTGCTGAATTCACAGCAGATCTTGAGAACCTTCTAGAGAATTTCCAAGTGCATGAGTTTTGGAGAAGTCTCAGTTCAAAGTAGGATGCAAGTAACCATATTCTCCAACTGATCCTTTTTATTTAATCTGTTCCATCTATTAAAATTTGTTTGGGAATATTATTTCTGATTACCAAAATAATTAAGTAAAATATTACTTCCTCCTCACATTTCTCTTATTAATCTCTGATAGACCGTCCTTCTGAGGCAATGTTACTCCAATCGGAGGTTGATGAGGATGTTAGTGATTAATACTCTTTGTGAAATAAAGTCTTAGAAAATTTTGATCTTATGCAATGTGAAACTAGGGATATAGGCAAATTTAGAATTAAAGAAAATAGTCCTTTCAGAAGATATCAAAGCAAATCAACAGATGAACAATATAAAGTATCCCAAGATAGATTCTTCATGGGCTGTTTTAAGATAAATAAGACTGTTCATTGGTGGACAGAGTAAAAGAGGTGGAGAGGAGGAGGGAAAGGCAAATATTGGATTCACAATTCTCAATTAATTTCCAGTATCCCATTATATTCTCAATCTCATTTGTTATCTACAGAAGTAGTTATAAAATTAGGAGACTACAGAAAGCACTATTAAAATCCGAGATAATTCGAATGGTACATTTTCTGGCCTTGTATTAATTTTTGCACATTACTTTATTGATAACTATTGATTTACTGTCATTGATTACTTGGTCTTTAAACATGTTATGAAAAAGATACATGTGTTTATGTTCTGTTGTTGCTATTACATTGTCACCTTTCGTTTCACATACAGAGTGAGGTGTAATATCTATACATTAAAAGATTAAAGTATATTGAACAAACAGTGATATTAACAATATTCTGTCCTTGGTTCAGTGAACATAGCCATGACACAATAGATAAAAGTGTGAAAACATTCCAGGATGACACTCTCCCAACATTTTTGTGTGTTGCCTCTGAGGAACTATTTGACCTCCATTTAATACTTTCAGAAGTAGTGTGGCTGAAATAAGAAACTGGGAAGTATGGGGGGGATTGCATGCATGAATTCATGTTCTGTCACTGTTTCCAATAAGTTATTCTAGCCACCCATTGAACCTTCTAACTATCTGTAATTAATGATGTATATTATGTACTCATTTTCTACTTTTATTATTTTACAGGTGACTGGAAAAGAAGATAAATGTAAGGGTATTTTCTATTGTAAAATTAGTATTAAAATCAACGTTAGAATACAAAATCTTCAAAGTAATTTAACAATCTGTTACTGATGCTTATAACAGTAATTCAGTTCTTAACATTAGTTTTAAAACATAGTATTGTACTCTGCTTATTTACAGAATTAATAACAAAATAATCAGTGTATCATCTAAGCATCCACTTTCCTTTGACATCCCTTAGAGTCCTGCTTTGTCTGTTGCACTGTTATGAAATTCATTCTTTTTTTCATGTTTCTCTTGTTAACTTTCATGCTCTTTGATGAGCAGGGGACATGTCTCTTCCATGTCTCCACTTGACATTTGGTTCCATTGTATTTAAGTGTTCCAGTATCAGGATGGCAGCTCCTGTGGTGAAGTACAGTTTTAGTTTTCCATATTTAAACTGAACACAAAATGAAATAACACTCACCTAACATCGTCTTTTGAAATAACTTATCTCAGGACATTAGTTTCAAAACATAAAGAATGCTGAATAAAATAGTGTGGGAATCCAGGCAAATTCAGTATTTAATGTCCCTTCCAGAAGATAGCAAAATTAATCAATAGGTTAACTATATAAAGTATTCCAATTTTGATGACAGCACAAGTGCTGGAGTATTTTTAATGCTATTTTTACAAAAGCTGTTGCCTCCAATTATTTGATAGAAGGCTGTTCTGTTAAATGTACAATACCAGCAATAAGTTCCACTTGTACATGGAGAACCAAATAGATGAAAGTAGTTCCATGATGTGCTGAGGCTGTCAAGTCTTGAACCTGTTTTGGTTGTACAGATATCAGGCAGCAATGAAGAAATAGTTGTCATATGCACAGTCACAGGCAGTTGGTTAAAACTGTAGTTTCTACCGCAAAAGATCTTCAATGTCAAGCTGTCAATGCCAAAAGTGTACATTGGCTGCAAATTTAACTCTATCTGTGGCCGGGGAAAAGTAGTCTCCTATGCTTTCATCAGTTGCTGATATTTTCCAGATCTGATTATATCTTTTGGTTTTGTAGGGACAACTAAATATACTAATGCTATCTGAGCAGGAAAATGCATTAATATAAAACCTTTCAGGAAATAAAACATTCATAGGCATAATCATCGAACAAAATTAATACACAGCCACATGTGGTAATATTGTAAAGGCAGTTGACCAAAAGCATAGTCATAGAATTAAGTGTATGGATGTGAGAAGAATGGCAAGGTTTAGGGAAAGACATCCAGAGCTTAGCCAGATCTTTCACTACCTAGACTCTATCAAGGCGGAGTGGTGAAAATTTGCAATGTGCCAGGAGCTAGAATTGGTGGAATGCAGAGATCGCAAAGGGTTGGAAACACTTTGAGATTTGAGAGCACGGAGGGATTTGAAAACAAGGTTGAGAATTTTAAAATCTCAGCTAGCTTAGAGATGGGGATGCAATAAAAAATCTTGCATAAGTGTAAGTTTAGCGCACAGTTTTATAGTAAGAGGCAATGTTCAGACATTGTGACTGAACCCTCTCTCCTCTTTGAAAACTGTTAACTGTTCTAAATTCCAAACCTCATGATGAAATGACAATGAGCGTCATTAAATGAGATTGGCCCGGAATTTCTGCTAGGAAGATAGTTATTGCTGAAGGTAGACTGGAGTTATATGTCAGGGCTATGCAGAGATTCCAACATAGCTGGCCCCACAGGAATTTCCCAGGAAGGTGAAACTTCTGACGGAAATGGCCCAACATCTGAAACCCTGTGAGAAGTTTCCCAGCTCTGTGTTAGAGTTAGAAACCTCCAGAATTTTCCAATTTATGTACCTAAGTCGTTAGCCTGGAAAAGTCAGAGCAATTAAAACATGTTCTAACTCCATGCAAAGTATAAAATTAAACCCCCACCACTTTCACTGGCCACCTTACCCACCTTGGCAATTGTTTCATGATCACCCGTCACTACCCCAGACCACACTTCAGATTGGATCTATCTCAGGCCCTTCTGATCTGAAACTGATTCTCACCATACCCTCCCACCATCACCATCATTTCTGAACCCCAATCCACCCCACACCTACTCAAACTCCTACTACCACCAGACTACCAAAGTTTGGGCCCAGGCCTCCCTGGAAATCTACCCCTACCCCAATCCCAGGCCCATCCTGATTCTTTCTCCCTCCCCTCTATAACTGAACGGGAACCTCTTCTGCTCTGCATTACCTCTCACTCCTACCCACTTCCCACATGCTCCACCCCACACTTTCTGACCCATATTAATTCACTAACACATTGAAAAGCTGTTTAAATGTCAAACAACTATACTTACTAGTAAAATACAATTACTGATATAATCATGGGGATATGGCTTGGTTTCCCTTGTCTTTCCTTTACTATGAGGATTCCAGGGATTGCTGCTCTAGGATAATTCAGGCTTTTAGCCAATCCCCTTTAAAGTATAATTACCAATTATAATTTGCTTAGAGGCAAAGTTGTCCTGTTGTCCGTAAGAAAGCAGCTCTTATAGTAAATATTGCAGGCAACAAAAGAAGATTTGAATTTAAGTATATTTGAATTTAAATAATATTTGTAAATTCTGCACATGACCCAATTAATGTCCTTTTGTATTTAATATTACTACTAGTGACCCACATCAATGTAACAGGAAGTTGGAGGAACCATACTTTATTCCAAAACATTATTAACAAAACCAAAATTTATATATTGATATTTATATATTAAATGGAAAGAGTGAACCTGTAACAATAGTGCTATCTGGCATTTAATGCAACATGTTTAAAATTATTAATTAAATAAATGTAGGGACTTTCCAAATTAATGCATAAAATGAATATTTTTTCTGGAAAATCACTGAAATTACACTAAATATAATTAAATGTATTAATGCAATAAAGGAAAAATGCAAACACAATTACAGTGAAGAGCAATCTTTATAAAATAAATCATGGACAAGGGTATAAAAGCTGTCAATCTTTTTTAGACAGAAGAAAGAAATGTTATTGCTCTGCCATTATATAAACTCACAAATGAAACTACTATTCAACTGTTTGTTGCCAGAGTTGAGTTTTTCTGCATTTAAAAATGACTGAGTTCTGTTACTGTTTCTGGATTTAGGTTGTCAAAGCATGACAATAAAATTGCTTAATTTCTCTGTGTTTGAATAAAACAAACACTGAAGTTCCATAGACTGTTTATAGTTCATCTTGTGAACTTTGTAAAGGTAGCATTTTATTGATTCACTATTTAATTTCATGAGAGAGAATTACTTTTGCGGCCAACTGATATTCCTCCCCAGTGAATAAACAAAATTATAACTAATGAAGATATAAGCTGCAATCACTGCTTCCCAAGAAGCAAGCCTTATTGAAAGTTAATTATTTACTTTATGAAATTTTTTTATAAAAAACTCAATTTTAACTTCAATTAAAACTAAGATTTAAATTACATCTTTGAAGCAGCAAATTGTGACAAGGTGCTTCATGGAGCCATAAATCAGACATAAATGAATACCAAGTCAAAGAAAAAAATCACCTTGAAGTCAAAAAGTTTGGTTTTTGACAGGAGGTGTAAAAGCCTTGACGATAAGAGAGTTGGGATTACAACAGGAATTCTAGAGTATAGACTCTATGCCTGCCAATGATTGGTCCAATAAACAGAAATGTATTAGAGGCCAAAGCTTGGGGAATACAGTTCTGTGGGGACACCATTTACAATTTCAGCTGGCATGGGATAAAATAATAATATCGTTTGATGAGCAATATTGTTTAATCTGAATGAAGTCAAATGTGTAGAAAATGGGTATCATAAGCAAGATGATATTTGAGACATGAGAAAAGTTTGGAGAGGAGCTGGAGCTCGGACAAAGGAGTAACCTTGGGGAGAGATTTGGTTTGTTGGGGTAAAGGGCAGTAGCAACAAAGATGGTTTTAGCAGCAAAGTAGCTTATCAGTTCTTAACTTTTGTAAGTTGGGATGTAAAATGCAAAGGAGAGCCAGTTTTGAAGATGTTTCATTGTGGAATAAAGAGGTTGGGGTTATCTCTGCTCATGAGGACAATCGTGGAATAGTGAGCAGTTTTAGCAGAGCATAATAAGCCCTAACATCATCCAGTAGATCTGATAATGGATGACTAGTTATCTGTTAAATCAAATGGAATGTGTTCTTATTTGAAGGAGTGAGTGTGAGGGCCATTTCAGGGAAACTGATCAAGCTGGAAGAAAAGTCAAGGTTTTCTTGTGGGCAACATCAAAGTTGGAGGAGCAGGAAGTTGCAACAGCTGCTGAAGTATTATGAATAATGAAGGGGGGAGGCATTTAGGAGTTAGTACAACTTTAAGTTATTCAGGAGGCAGTATTTCTGTGGTCAGTGAAGAATGGGAAGTAGCTGGAGAAGGATAGGAAGGTCTGGGTGTTGAAAGAAATGAAGTAATCTGAGATCACTGACTCTGAATATGGGAGGAGCATTTATTGAACTGAGTGATTGGAAGGGTAGTAAGAGGAGTAATTCAAGATGTATGTATAAACGTTTGAGGCTGAAGATATGCCCAGTGCAGTGCTGAAGGACAAAATGAGGGAGGATATTTCAATAAACTGCCAAAGTGGGGCTTGGAGACCAATAAAGAACAAAATATTCAAAGGACAGTCAAAAGGGAATTGGATAAGGCTAGGTGCTTGAGAAAGAATGTACTATAGCAGAAAAGCAGGAGAGGAATTTAGTGTTGATTTGATGATAAGAGCCTTACAACCACCATGCATGTTGTGCCAGAAATGCGTAGCAAGGTGAGATTCCGGGGGTCGTCCTGTATTCTCCATTCAATTGAACTAAATACTATACACAAATTTCATAATGAGCATTAAATTTAATTCATTAACTTTTATAACTACTTATTTTTTTAGTACCTCTTCATGAGAAACCAGAAAGGCTGCAGACTTGAAATGAGAATCAAAGCTATTCCGTTCCATAATTTATCTACTTGTCTGAATAAGCCAGTCTGTCATTTTTGAGTTGAGGTCACAGCTGCTGCACTGACAGGTTCAGGAGAGTTCCAATCAGTCAGTATTGACTAATGCAGTGAAACGGGAGAGAACAGTCAAAGACCGTGACAATGGTAGCAGTAACTGGCAGGGTCACTTAAACCAGCAGAGGGCAGGCACAAATTGAATTTTACCTGAACTGAACAGGGATAGTAGAAACAGAAATTAGCAAAAACCTTAAAGGAGAAAAAAAAGACAATTAGCGCTTAAACAACTGTGTGCAATACTTGATATGTTCACAACCAATTAACAATATGGGAGATAGAGCAATAGTATTTTAACTATCATGCATTGGCTTCTTGCTGAAACTTAGGTGGAAACTGGACACCTCTTCCGTGAACAAGATGTATTTGATCCAGTTATCGGGCATGCATCAAGTGGTTGCCCGCTTAGACATAAATAACTAACCTGTTCAAATTTACAACCTGTGGTCCAAATTGGGTTCAGAATTGCACGGGCTACTTTCATATACAATGGGTGGTGATCTGCCATGCATGTTGGGTCAACTTGAACTAGTACTGAGCCATTCCTTTGGGTCTACACAATTACATTGCTAGCTGTCCTGTCCACCTAAGGATCAGATCCCACCTTCCAACAGGCCTAATTGGCCGTGAAGAAGCCAAATGCTTTTCGGCCTTTCAAAAGCAAGGAGCCCATCAGAGTGCCTCTTGCCTCTGCCAGTTAGCTTGAATTGAAATCCAAACCAGAAGTTGTTTGGATCTCCTGAATATTGGTTTGTGAGAAAGCTCTGTAAACATCACTGACTTTGAAATTGAAGTTGACTTTTCTCAGAGCATCTAGACATTTGGAAAGCATGTGGGGCTGATTTTCACTTTGATGAAAGCAGAAAGCTGATGGTAGCACACAGAGTTTATGAATAACTGACTGATGTTCTGTTGACCTTTTTCTTAACAGTAAAAGTTCATAGAATCCATACAGTGCAGAAAGAGACCACTTGGCCCATCAAGTCACACTGACACTCGCTATAGCGTCGCACCTAGTTCCCCACCCTATCCCTGAAACATCACATTTACCATATCTAATCCACATAGCCTATACATCCCTGAACACTACAGGCAATTTAGCATGGCCAATCCACCTAAGGTGCACACCTTTGGACTAGGAGGGGTAACTGAAGAACCCACAGGAAACCCACAGACACCGGGAGAATGTGCAAACTCCACATAGACAGTCACCCAAGGCTAGAATTGAATCTGTGTCCCTGGTGCTATAAAACATCAGTGCTAACAACTGTGCCACCCATATATACGCCCATTTACCCATCTCTGAGAATGAATACAATGCAACCTCATGACTAGTGGCTGTGACTGCATACACAGTGGATCTTTTGAAAGAAGATCCCTTGTACGTGTGTTTTTTACCTTCCACTCTGAAGTGTTAAAATAAAATACTATGAAATAGATGACAGGGTAGATAGGAACAGATGTATCATATCTATAGATGTAGAGTAATCATTGAAAACCCTATTGGGAAAATAATTAAGACTCTCAAATGGAAAGATGATAACATGCTATTTTTAATAATATGTAGATAGAAAAAGACTATTCCACTTTAATTAATTCATTTAATGTCAAATATGAGCAAGATCAGCACTTATTGCCCATTCTGAGTAAGTTATGGTAAGCCGCCACCATCAATCACTATAGTCCATGTAGTGAAGACACCCCTACAATGCTGTTAGGAAGTTCCAATATCTTGATCCAATAATGAGAAAGGTATACTGATTGTTTATCATAAAGATTATATTTTCATATTAACTTATTTCAATAGTAAAAGTATATAAAATAGCATTTTTTGAAATGAAATTCTTTCTTTGTCCACTAGCATTACCTTTAGTGCATATCATGGCTGATGTGTATAAATTGAGCCAGGTTAGATGTAAAGAAAGGACTATACTATATTGTAACTTTGTCACTATGTGGCTCATTCATTTTGAGCATAGGTAACATTATCAACCTATATAAAATTACAATTCCAAAAAATAATGCTCTACAAAATACAATATACACAAAATAAGATTTAGAAATCATATTTGAACTTTTAAATCATTCAAAGCAAACATATGTCCCTTAAGAGTGGAGACTACTTTATGCACAACATTTAGCAAGTGTTAATAAATATGCACATTCATGAATTGTCTGTCCTGCTTTTAAATATCTGGCATCAACGATCACTGTACTTCACCACAATGTCACTTAACATTTTTAAAAGTTGCCTTTGTTATTTAATGCTTACATAAGGCTGCATGCCTGGTGCTGTTGGAGCTTTAGTTTTGCATGGAAATAACTTGGCTTAAGCGTTCTGTGTGTTTGTGTGAGTGTTTCAAAATTTTCATTTTGCAATATTCACCATTTTCTTTCTGAATTCACCAACTTGTTACACTTTTTGATCTTTGAGTAGATCCTCTTTGGTTTGTCCATTTTTATTAATTTAGTTGTTGATTAGCAAAAGTGTTTTTTTTTCTTGTTTAGTTGTCAGAACAACTAGGATGTTCCAAGGAAAGGATCTTACTTAAGTTAAATAGCTTTTTCTTTACTATGTGCATTTAGGTTTGAGATTCTTCTTGTTGAAATGCCGGTTTGCAGCTGGTTCAGATAAGATGATATTCATTGCAGTTTTTCAGTTCTAGTTCCTTTAAAAAAAAGCTTTTACTTTAAATAAAGTGGGCAACAAATGTTGTTCTGACAGTTTGCTAGTACTGGCTTTCTTTAAGAGGAAATCAGCTTTCTGTGGTTTCTGACCTTTTCCTTTAGACCTTTGGATCTGTTACATCCAAACAATCTTGAGATGCCTATCTCTGTGTAAATCCACTGCTCCTATTTATTTCAGTTTGTTGATTTGTTGGTGTCCTGATTTGATTCAATTTGTTATTGTTTTGGTGTTGTTCGTGGTGTGGATGTGGTCTGGTGAAAATAAAGCAAGTTATTTCCTGCCTATTTCTTTCCAGTTTTGAGTTGGCTTTGCTTTGGCGGTTGTACCCACCCTCTGACCTTGTGGATCCCTGTCTACCATCAAAAAAAAAATCCATTTTTATTTTGACCTATCACTTCAGGATCTGTATTGTGTCATCCCGATTACATTTTCCAATCTCTGTTTTTTTTTGAATCCCATTTTTAAAATAAAACGGAATCATTTCTGTCCAAAATGAAGATGGAGAGGAGGAGACCGAATGTGCTGAGATTTCTTCTGTCATAAAATCCCATCTTGTCCATGATGCCCCTGTACTAGCAAGCCCAGACTTGCTTTCAGATGTGTCTGACATGAAACAAGATCTAATCAAAGTGACTAAAATTTTAAAGACAGACTCAACAGCAGGAAGTAAAGGAAGCCCCATTGAGGTGAAAGAGTTTGTAAAAGCAGCTGAAGAAGAATCAGGTGAGCCGTTTGAAATTGTAGAGCAAGTAAAGGAAGACTTGGAAAAAGTGAGTAAGATTTTAAGTGGAACAGACACAGGTGAAGAAGCTATACATGATGTAATTGGTGCTGGAAGAGATGAAGATTTATCAGAGGAAGATTGGATTATTATTGGTGATGAAGAAATTGAAGAGGTGAAACGAGAGATACCAGCAGAGATCTGTGAACCTATATTTGTAGAACACAGAATTGACAGAGGAACCATAGAGACAATTGAGAAAGATATGAGTGGCATGCTGAAGTATTTGGACAATGATTTAGATACATACTTAACTCATGAAGTAGTGATACCTCCAGCAGCCTGCCAAATAGATATGGTTCAAGAAAAAATTGATGCAACAATAGTTACCAAAGATAGTAAAAAGGGAACATATCATGTGATTTCAGAATCTGTACCATCAGAGGAGAGGAAAGAACATGAATTATCTCACAAAATCAAAGATGAAACTAAATTAGTTCCTGGAAAAACAAAACCTGTGTTTGAAAGATTTAAGGAAGAAAATGCTACAATATATTTTAAAGATCCCGCATTTCAAGGTTTAGCTACAGACAGTAGGACAGACCTTAGAAAAATGCAGGAGAATATTATCACTGAATCTGATTTCACGAAAGCAGTGAAGGAAGACTCAACATTAGTGCTCCCACCAGTAGAAGATGATATTTCACCTTTGGTGGAAGAAACTCCAATTGGTTCAATAAAGGAGAAGGTAAAAGCTCTCCAGAAGCGTGTGGAAGCAGAGGAAGGACAACGCAGACAAACTAAAGCTCCAGTAAAGGATGAGATTCCCACAGCATCAACAAAACGAGTAATGAACAAAGAGGCCCCTGTTTCTTCCACTGTTACAGAACGACTTGAAGAAACAATGTCAGTGCGTGAACTGATGAAAGCATTCCAGTCAGGACAAGATCCATCCAAGAAAATGTCTCGGCTCTTCCAACACACATCTGATACTTCACAAACGTTGAAAGAAGTAAAGAAACTGGAACAATCTCACCCTGTATGTGAAAGTAAAAAAAGTCAACCTGACTTACTCTCCCATACAGTTGGTAAAAATGCTGAGGCAGATGAGTTAGAATCTCCATCAAAAGAATCTCAGTCACAAATACTCTCACAAGATATATCACCGAGAGAGTACAATGGCAAAATTGCAATTGGCTCAATTTCATATGACTCTGGGGAAGTAAAAAAGGAAGTTATAGCAAAGAAACTGATACCAGCCAGCAAAGATAAACAAGCAATCACAATATCTATTGGAAAAAATGATCTGAGTTTTGCAACATCAGAGAAATATGAATCTGTTTTTACTGAGGATACTGAAAAACAATCTGAGATATATAGTAGCAGAATAGCTGTCAATGCGGATTTACAGATCAGTCCAGACAGAAAAACATCCACTGATTTCACAGATGTCATCAAAGAGGAGTTAGAAGATAATGACAAATATCAGCAATTTAAGAAGATTTCAGACACTCCAGAAGCAGAACTCTATCTTGAACAAGTAGTGACCAGTCCACTTCACCATGATCTGAATATTAGTTTCCCGCAAGAATATGTGAAGGATGGTTTTCCACCAGATGTGTCATTGCAAAATGGTACCCTTGATGATAGCTCAGAAAGTCTAAAACATGAAGGCATTGCTGACTCTCCCAGCTTTAGTTTAGGTGATGGCACACCTCAGATTAGTTCTGAGGAGAGTTACAAACATGAAGGTCTTGCAGAGACTCCTGAAACAAGCCCTGAAAGTCTGTCCCTTTCACCAAAGAAAGCAGAAGATGAAACAGGAGAAAAGCATGATGCTGGAGATTTTGTCAAAACAGAGAGTAAGGACCAAAATATTCAGAAAGATGCACCTTCCACACAGATCATTGATTATACTGTTACCACAGAAAAGGAAGGTGATTCTGTTATAAAATCATCTGCCTTGATTGGGGAGCTTGTGGATGACACTGCCTCGCAAGAGAAAATGCATTCATATGAAAAAATTGTCTCAACTGAAGTAGTTTCTGACATAAAAACAACGAAAGATTTTATTGATGGAACTGATGCTGAGCTGACTACAGACTCCGGCTGCATAGAATATGATGAGTTTCAATCAACAGAGGTGACCCAAGCCACATCCTTTTTAGATGAAGTAGATGAGGAGACCACCAGTGAATCTGTCTCTGCTCTTAAAGCTGCAGATGATACCAGTGAAAAAGATGGTTTTCTACAAGAAGAAATAGCATCTCTTCCCAATCTAGATGTACATGGTGTTTCATTGGGAAGTCGATTTGAAGACAAAGATGTAAACCTTTTTAGTTCCATACCAGTAGGGAAAACGGACGCTGCTTTGGAAGAAAAGAACCAAATGATAGATTCACCTGTTAGCCCTTCAGTTTCACCAGGGTACACAGCAAGAAGTCAAGGATTAGAATTATGCCTTACTGGAGTATCATTAGATAGTCTTAGCCCAATGACAGATGAACACATTGTCAGTCACAAAGATTCTCTAGAAGCAAGTCCCACACAGGATGATATTGACACAACTTCTCACAAATCTCCAGATTCACTTGAACCAAGCCCAATTAAAGAATCACCATGCCCAGATTCCCTTGAAAATAGCCCTGTGGAACAGAAGTTAAATGCAGCACTTTCTATTGCACAACAAAATGAGAAGTCAGCTTCCACCACAGTAACTGAGAAAAAAACTGAGAGAGTAGATATTTCTTTGGATACTACATCTGTAAGGAGTAGACTTTTCAGAGATATGCGGGGAGAAGGCCCTATTAACAGAGAGACCAGGAAACTTTTGTCACCTGAAGGAAGTGCAGAGGAAGATAGTTTGGATCAAGTATCACAGATGGAAAGTTCAGGAAAGAGCCCTCTTTCGCCAGAAACCCCAAGCTCTGAGGAGATCAGCTACGAAATCACACCCAAAACGCCCGATACACACATTCTGTCAGTGGCTGAGAAACCCATTGCAATCCCTGAAATCCAAGAGGAAATTGATGATGATTCCCCAGAGAGTGAGTCAAAGAAAAGGTTTACACCTGAAGAAGAAATGTTTAAAATGGCAGCCAAAATTAAAACATTTGATGAACTAGAAGAGGATGCTAGACTAAAGCGTGAAGGTAAAAAGGAGCAAAAAGAATCTGAAATATCTCCAACTCCTTCTATAACCAATGTAGATGAAGCAGAGGTAATAGTTGTATCTCATGCTGAACATAGAAAGAGCTCCTCATCTTCAGAGAGTGAGCCAGAACTAACTCAGCTAAGCAAAGAGGCTGATGGTGGATTAAGTTTGGAGCCAGTTATTCGAGTTGAACCTCCATCTCCACTTCCCCTTCCCCTTGGAGTTGATGGTTCTAGCCCTGAAGATGCAGAATTTCATCCCATTGTAGGCAAAAAATATACTTTTAAGATAATTGATGATGAAAAGGAAGCAAGTGCCCAAGTAGCAGAAGATGCTAATGACTTAGACTTAAGAATAGAAAACAGAAGTTTGGACACAGATTGCAATATTCTAGCTGATTCACAGTCTTGTGAAGCAGTTCCTAAAGTTATCGTAACTGGTGGAGGTAATGAAATTGATCATTTTTCTGAAGTCTGTTCTTTTGCAGCTACTGGTGAGTCTATTGAAGAAATTAAATCTTCAGAAGCATCATGCTTTATGCCTGAAATGCAAGAGGATGATTTCTTAACTGAGGAAGATGTCCAACGTCTTGAGCAAGCTGCAGAAAAGAGAGATGAGCTGTGGGTGGGTGGTGTATCTGAAGATTCTCAATTAAAAGCATTTGGCACAAAGCAACTAGACCAAGAGGCAGCTGTGGAAGTAAACACATCAATTGACTGTGCAGAATATAAAGGAGTCTTTACAGATGAAACCACATTGCAAGACATAATCGTAAGACAAGAAGCTGAAGAGCAATTAAGCAAAATAATAATAACAAAAACAGATGCTGACCTTGATGAATGGAATACAATCAGAGAAGATGATGAAGCATTTGCTGCCCGTCTTAAAGAGGAAGAACAGAAAATATTTGGCCTAATGGTTGACAAACAGTCTCGGGGTGCAACTCCAGATACAACACCAGTAAGAACTCCCACTGAGGATGGTACGCCAATCAATGAAAAAAATCCATTCTTGTTTCAAGAAGGAAAATTATTTGAGATGACCAGAAGTGGAGCTATTGATATGAGCAAAAGGACCTATGGAGATGAAAGTTTCCATTTTTTCCAAATTGGAGAAAATCAAGCTGTTGAAGCTTTAACAGAAGAATCAAAAATGGAGAAAACTGAAGATGAGATGAAGTCTCCTAAAATTGAATATATGCCTGAAAGACTTGCTACTCAGTCTCATACTGAGTTTCAGTATAATTCATTACCAGATTCAGTGTCCAATACTGAATCTGACATTCAATCCCCTACTGAGTTACATTGCACAGATGAACAAATAGCTACAAAAAATGAGCAAAAGTCACGAATTCCAATCAAAATGGGCATTTCTGCAGCAACCAAACCTTCAAAAAGGGACTCTTCAATTCCTGAAGTCGCTGAAGTAAAGCCTTTCAATTTTGATGATGAAGTGAATGCTGTTACCTCTCCTGACTCAGCAATGACTCATGTCCAGTTAGATTTTTCCACAGTAACTCGGACGGTTTGTTCACAGCAGGCTGGAAAAAGTGATGATGATTCATCAGATTCATCACCTGAAGAGCAACGTTCAGTCATTGAGATTCCTACTGCAATCGTTCAACAAACGTATCAGGCAGAGGCAAAATCAAAACTGCCTGTCAGGCATACTGCTGTTGTAACTGCAATACCTCGAACACCAACTACACCTGAAGACAAGGCTCCTTCACCAGCTCGTTCATCTCCATCAAGTATTCAAGAAGGATCTACAGATGATACAGTGAAATCAAAATCTAGAATTCCTGTTAAGGCTGTCACACACCGGTTAGACCACAGCTGTTCACCCATGTTGCCAGATACAAAAAAGACTTCAGAGTCCATCAAAGTTCACGAGGTGAAATCTAGATTGCCAGTAAGACAAGAACCACGAAGCAAGTCAGAGTCCGATGCAATCAATTCTGCAGAGAAGAAATTTAAACTCTTTAATAAAGGGAAAAGTTGTGACAATGAATCTGATGCAAAAGAGCCAATTGACCATTTTAGTGCTGGATCAGAAACAGGGGAAAGTACTAAACCAAAAGTATTCCAATCAAGACTTCCAGTAAAAACCAAAGCTAGTCAAAGTTCACAACTTGCAACTGGTTCTTCTAAAGGCAACAAGGATAAGTTCTTTGAACTTTATAAACATTCAATTGAATTTTTTGAAGAGATAAGTGATGAGGCTTCAAAGTTGGTTGATCGTTTGACGGAGGAAGAACGAGATCGTGAGGTGTTATCAGATGATGATAGCAGTGCTGTAGATAGTTCTATTATTGAAACTGAGCAGCCCAGTGAAATGCATCAACCTCTTCCTGAAGACCTGTTTGATGTGAGGCCTATCTGGGATGAATCTGTTGAAACTCAGATTGAAAGAATTCCTGAAGAAAATGGCCACGACCACTTTGAAGGTACCAGCCATCTACTGGGTTCTTTGTGCTATAGAGCACCAAAATTTGTAGTTAGCTTTGCAGTTCATTCAGTTAAAGCTTGTGATTGTTCATGTGGTCCTGTGAGTCTGTGTTGTGGCTTCGTGATTCTCATCTTTTGTGATGTGCTGCTAGACTGATCTCAAGATTGGCAAGGAGGGAAGGGAAAGAAGGGGTATCCAATTTAGGTCAGACACAAACAGTGGCAATTTATTAATAGGAACTAGCATTAGTAACAAGGCAATCTTTGATCATTTTGAATTTGATTTCCCATTTTATGCAAGAAGTATTATGGAACTGAATAGATGGGCTCAAGCTGTCATGACTAATTATCAAGAGGTCTGATTTTAACTCTGTATGTGGATAATTTTAAGGAAGTTAAAATCAGGCCCAGAATGTCAAATGTAAAATGTGATTCAGACTTGAATTTCACAATTGGTTCATAAAATAAATAAACACATATTTTTGTCATGAATATATATGAACAGAATTTTGCAAAGTATATTTTAAAGTATTCAACTACAGTATAATGCAATAAGTTCCATTTATATCACCAGCTTCATAAAGCTTCTTTATTTAAACTGGGAAAATTGAAATTCAAAAAGAGACCACTGCAAATCGTTGGTAATCGAGAGACAATGACATTAATTACATTGACTTAACAGTTTGGAGTGAGCTATTTCTTTATGTACCCTCTCTAAAAAAAGGTTTAAGGCTATTGAATGCTGAGGATTATAACAATATCAACGGACTGTTCATCTCAGACTAAGGTGGTTATTATTCCTCGTCAATATAATAATTGATGGAAAGAGCTCTTGTGGTGCAGTGGTAGCATCACTACCTCTGAGCATGGATGATTCAGAGATGCTGGTGTTGGACTGGGGTGTACAAAGTTAAAAATCACACAACACCAGGTTATAGTCCAACAGGTTTAATTGGAAGCACACTAGCTTTCGGAGCGACGCTCCTTCATCAAGTGATTGTGGAGGGCTCGATCGTAACACAGAATTTATAGCAAAAATTTGCAGTGTGATGTAACTGAAATTATACATTGAAGAATTGATTTGTCTGTAAGCCTTTCATCTGTTAGAATACAGTGATAGTTTCACTTCTTTCATGTATAAATCACAAAACCCTTTTTTTTAAAGTTGCATTCTCGGGTGA
>NC_057710.1:132969881-132979729 GCF_004010195.1 Chiloscyllium plagiosum | reverse complement strand
CTTCAACATATTGTCTAGCTATCACCATTGTTAACAGCTAACCCGAGAATGCAACTTTATAAAAAAAGGGTTTTGTGATTTACACATGAAAGAAGTGAAACTATCACTGTGTTCTAACAGATGAAAGGCTTAACAGTTACATCACACTGCAAATTTTTGCTATAAATTCTGTGTTAAGATTGAGCCCTCCACAATCACCTGATGAAGGAGCGTCGCTCCGAAAGCTAGTGTGCTTCCAATTAAACGTGTTGTACTATAACCTGGTGTTGTGTGATTTTTAACTCTGAGTATGGAGGCTTTGTTCAAGTCCCACCTGCTCTAGAGGTGTATAATAACAGCTCTGAACAGATTGTTTATTACTTACATAAAGTTGTTTGGGGAAACGCTACTGGTGTTTGGGTGAAGGTAAACCACCTTAACCAAATAAACCTTAGTTAACATATGCTTGAAACTGGTATAGATTCATCTTCCCATGGCTTAAATAAAATAACAGAAGTACTATTCCCTCCAGAAGTTCAATTTAAAAAAACACTATTCAAAATATTCACAAATAACATGATTTTTATTCAACTGCCAGAAGCTCTCCCATTACATTACTAAGGAAGTTGAAGGAGGCGGTATTTTCTCACAGTAAGTTATAAGTAAAGTGTGATAGGAATGATTAGAGGAAGAAAATGAGATTTTCGAGTGACATTTGTTACAGAAACGATTTGGCATTCGACGAGCAACTTAGTGGTTCAGCACCCATATTCTACCTTGACAAATTATGGAATTGAACTCCATAAACCTAGTTTGAATCAGAGTGATTCAATAACACCCACCAAAAAGGGGAACCTGCCATCTCTTCTCAGTCTGATTTACACATTACTCCAGTCTCACTCGGTGTGGTGAGTCAATAACATTCAAGAGAAATTAGAGAGATTTAGTAAATACTGTTTTGCCTGTGTTGCCCTGCCCACATTCCACAAATAACTAAATAAAACAGATGTTTAATCAACATATTTTATTTTGCCTGCAGAATGCTTCAAGAAAATATTTTCCATGATATTTGCAATTTATGTGGATATTTTTGTCAAGCAACTGAAACGGTGATACCCAAATATATATTGAATATAAAAATGATACCTTTGCTGACTATGGTGGAACAATGTTTAATGTTTAAATTTACATTTCATAGTAAAGGAGCGCACGTATTTTCCAATTTGAGTTGGGTATTGAGTCTTTAAGCTAAAACTCAGCAGCACATGTGACAATGAGCACCTAACTATCAATCTGATACTGAGATTCATCACTATAATCCACATATAAGAGTTTAGATTAGCATAAAGATTCTTGCAATCTTATGCTGGAGGTCCCACAGAAGAGTGATGAAACCACAAATTAATAACATGAATGATTTTTAAAGTGGTAACAGCAGTTCTGTGGTTTTTCCACCCAAGTGACATCAGATAAGTGGGAATTACTTTGCAGATGTTCAGCCCTTGCATATTTCGAGGTGGGTTGAGTAAAGCATTACACTCAATTGTATTTGATTTTTCAATCTTGGTTTGGGTGTGCAGAGGCTAGACAAACTTGGCTGCTCCAATCCAGCTTTAAAAGTGGCCTCCCACACATTATATTTTTGGTCAAGGGAGCATAGACTGGATTTGGAATTGGGCTGGACAACGCTGGATGTGCAGAGGGGGCTGTTGTTTACCCAGGCAGGGCTGGACAAATTTTGCACGTGGCCTCTGGTGCTGTTTATAAATGAAATTTCAGAAGAAATAATAATTCAAATGAGGACAGAGTTTTCTTTAAAACAAAATTAAAACATAAAGGATTCCTTCTGCTATCACCCCTCACTCCGTATCCATACTCTGTACACACATGCCTGGCAATCACACCCTCCATACCAACCCATGCTTCTGTATACACCTCCCATACCAAATTATGCCCTGTAGCCACCTGCCATGGCTTATCATTCTTTCTATATCATTGTATTTTATGTATCAACAATTCATGCTCCTCAAACCTGCTCTGCCCTTAGTCTTTCCTGTAGTCTTTCCCGTAGTCCTTTATAGTCCCAAGATCAACTCATCTTCCCTAAACCTACAACCTTTACTTTTCCTCTTCCATGACAATTCACCTTCCACCATGAGTGTTTTATGTGTGTTACATATGTATCAGAAGGCATGCTGACAGAAAATAATTTTATTTATCTACTAAAGTGTCACTATTGGAAAAATACACTCATTTATAAAAGATTTCAGTGCATTAACCTTCTTTCAAATAATCTATTATTTTAAAAATACATCCCACTTACATGCTTTATCCCCAGTACATGCAAGCATTTCTATAGTGATTGTAACGAGGTCAGGCAGATGGACATCATAGAATATGAGTTCCCTGATTTTTGGTGTTAACCTGGTCCAATCAGGGAGCTAGTTGACAGATATAAACAGGAGTGTCAGAGGTTCTGTTTACTCTGAGAGCTGGCTCTGAAGAAGCCGGACCAGTGATAAGGATTCTCCATGTGTAAATAAAGGGTGATTGGTAACGGGATACTGGCCTCTGGAGTTATTTCAATTTCCATTTATGAACTGTTGGTGCTGTCTGTCAATGTTTGATAGACACAGTGTTGTGAAAATGATAGTTTGGGGATCATTGCAAACGACTCTTATAATGGTTATGTCAACAGGAACAATGAAATACCTGGCCAGTGTTGTTTATTTTGACTCCATACTATTAAGTTCAGTTAATAGTTCCTTTACAGTGTTGTCAGCTTTGTCAGTTGAAATCATAATCTCAGTCATCAGCGAAGTGGTGGAATGAGTTGTCACCTGGGCTATCACCAGAAATTAACCGTCCCATTTATGCTCAGTTTCTATTCTGCCAGCACTATTCAGCTTGTTATAGTCTAAGTGAAAATCTGAACAAAAGCAGTGAGGAGTGAGTGGCATTTTAATTAACTGTGGCATCAAGGTGCCATGGCAAAACAGAGGTCAGTGGAAATCAGGAGAAAAACTCTTTGCTGTTCATACCTAGCACAAATGAAAGATCGTCGTGGTTGTTGAAAATCAATTTTCTCAGCCTCAGGCCATCACTGCAGGAGTTTCTCAAGACTGAGGCTCAATGACCTTCAGCTGCTTCATCGTTACCTTCCTTCTGCCATTGCATCAGAAATGTAGATGTTTACTGATGATTGCATAGAATTCAGACCATGCACGACACCTTAGGTATAGAAGTAACCCATGGCCTGGACAATATCCAGGCTTGATCTGACAAGTGGCAGTTAATATTTACACCACAAAAGGGCCAGGTATTGCCTCCACAAGAAAAGGTCAAGCCATTGACCCTTCAATGGTGTTACCATTGTTGAATCCCACACTGTCAAAATTTTGTAGTTATAGTTGGCCAGAAACTGAGCTCAACTAGCCATATACATACTGCAGCTGGCCATATAAATCAAATATCAATTCAGAGATAAGGAATTCTGTAGCAGATAATGTACCTCCTGTCTCACCATAATCTGTAAGGCAGAAGTCAGCTGTGTGATGAAGAATTCTTTATTTGCATGGATGAGTGGAACTTCAACATTTAAGGGGCTTGATACTATCCAAGACAAAGCTACCAATTTCAACATTTACTGCTTTCACCATTGATCAAAAATGGTTACAATGTGTTTATCTATAGGATGAACTAAGTAACTCACCAAGACTCCAATGATACCACCTTCCAAATCCATGACATCCGTCAACTAGAAGTATAAGGCAGTAGATGCATGGGAACACCATAGTTAGTTCAGTACGTTTCTGGTCAGTAGTAAATCAAAAATGTTGATAGTGATGATAAGGTAGGGGACAATTATGAGATTATCTCTTGGTCAGAAAGGTCATTGCCTGACACTTCTATGCTTAGAATATTATATGCCATTTATCAATCCAAGCCTGAATGTCGTCAAGATCTTGTTGCATTTGGATAGGGTTTGTTTCATTACCTGAGGAATTGCAAAGTCATTGAACATTATGCAGTCATCGTCATGCATTGTGATGAAAGGAACTTCATTGATAAAGTAGCCCGAAGTTGGTTAGGCCTAGAAGTGTACCATTAGGAACTCCAATGTGATGTCTTGTGGCTGATCTGGTTGATTTTCATTAACCAAATTACTTGATGCTGGAGTTCCTGATGCACATTCAGTCAAATGCTGCTTTTATGTTAATAGCAGGTAGATTTACCTTTTGATCTTAGCTCTTTTGTTCATGTTTTAGGACCAAGGCTGTAATGAGGTTCGGAGTTGAATCAGCCTGGCAGAGCCCAAACTCAGCAGCAATGAGCAGGTTATTGAGCACTGTCAATAACGTCTTCCTTCAATTTTCTGATTGATAGTAGAGGGATAGGGCAAGTTGTGCTTTTGTGGGCAGGAGGTATCTGAGCAATTTTCTACATTACCATGGAGATCCCAGTGTTGTAGCTGCACTGGAGCAGCTTGGCTAAGAGAATGTGCTTCAGAATTTGCCAATCATCTGTACTATTGCCAGAATGTTGTCAGGGCCTCTGGCCTTTGTAGTGGTCAATGTTTTTATCTGTTTCTTAAGATCTAGTGAATGTGGAAATAAATCACCATTCCTTCACCGATGTGGTGACAACATCTGCAACTCAATTCCTAACAGTATTGTGAGTGACCCTGTGCCCCAAGGACTGCAACATTTCAAAAAAATCAGCTCACCACCATGCTAACCAAGACAGTTAGGGATGGGCAATAAATGCTGACCTGGTCAGCAATACCCCACAGTTAATGAATGATTTTTTTAAAAATGCATTTCTTTATACATTGATGAACCTTACATTTTAAAACTGCAGAGGCAGAGTTCCTTCCTCCAAAGGAAGATTTTACCTCTTCAAAAGGCTCCACTGGCTCTAAGAGAAATGCACTGAGAACAGATCTGCTCTCACTTGGTCTAATCTCAGTCTGAATTCACACTGTAGTGACTCCAAAATCCAATTTCATCAGAGACAGTTGGTCATTTAAATTCTTTGATTCTATGATTTAAATAGCTCAATGTGTGTGGGTCAGCACAGGCATGAACTGCAGAGCAACCCAATTCTGCCCATATAAAATTCAGAAATGCTAGGTCTTGGAGTGGGACTTGAGATTGTCAACTTCTTGAATTTTTGCTATCAGTTGTGACAAAATCTGGGCCTATTACATCTATGGTTTGAATGCTTGCACATTTGCAAGCTCAAGCAATATAATTTTCTGATTGAATTGATGGAATATAACGCATGGATCTTCCAACTGAAGTTTACAGCAATGTTGAGATGTTCACCATTGTTGCATTAATGGGATCCTGATGATACTAACATGCAAACTTCAAACTTCCAATGGGCAAAATTATGCTGCCCGGAATCCTGTGCGAATACCTCTAAAATTGATCTCGTCATTGGAGACTTGGGCTTGACATGCTGAACTTGCCCAGAAATTTAATCTGAGATACCTACACCTATCAATCACAGGTTTAGGATGTGAATTGGGAGTGTTTAATAGCAGAAGTTATATTAGAAAGGATTTTAAATTTACTCATAAGTCAAAATTGTGAGCAGTGTCTGATCCCTCCTTACCCGCATGTCTAAACTCATCACAGTCCACCTTACAAATTCCCCACCTCACCCATCATCCACCTATCCACCACCCCACTGAAGTTCAAGAGTATAAATATATCAACATATTTAGAAAACAAAACGAAGTCCAATACCTGTCAACAATTTGATAAAGTTGTAATACCAATTATTTTGCCACCAATTCATTTTAAGTATATTTTACTTTAAAGACTTCTTTCACAATTGCTTACATTAATTAAAGATTATGCAGCTTCACAGACAAGTTTTTAAAAGCTTTTTAAACATTAAAAGATGTTTAACAAAGATGATAAGAAAATAATATTTCTAATCATAATTAGTGAAATTGATATATAATTCTTGAAAAAATAGTTTTACCTGAATATATTGCACACCAAATGTTTGGTGAACTTGCATTGCCTTTGTAATGCAAGTCCCACAAAAGATTTACTTGCATGCTTTGCTCTATGTTTAAGTTGTGGGTTACAATTTAAACTCAAATCCCAAAATCTACTTGAAAGTTTTCCCAACAGACAACACAAGACAGTCTGGTGCAGTGACTTAGGAAACTTAAAATATAAAAAATACGTATTAAAGCAGGGCAGAGACTTTACGGATGAACTACAACTCTTGCTTTCTGGTCCAGCTGAGGGCAAGGATTGACATTCAGTCTTTGATCTCTGTCTAATATTTGGCTGGTCTCCTGCTTCCATTCAGACAGAGGATAACTTTACTTTCAAACTTGATCTGTGCCTTGGTCACAGAAAGTTGTTCAGTGCCTCAACCAGTGACATAATCAATTACATGATTGCATTCTTGTGGAGATTAAGTGAGGTTTATTGCTAATAGACAAAGAGGACTGCTGTGATAATTTCTTGATAAGAGCTAATGAGCTTGAAGAATACTAACTCAGCTTTATTCAGCCTTGGAAGTCTGGATGTTCTCACCATCATGAAATGGAAATTGAAGAATTTAATCCAAATTCTTTTTAGTTGCGAGTATGTTTTGTATCCCTTCACTCCAAACTGGTTTGTCAGCGCTATTTAACTTTGCAACCATACTTAAAGGGAAAACTTGATTTAGTAGTACACTTTGTTAACAATATTTATCAATTGCCTGCTTTGCCACAGAATACCTGTTTTATCCTAACTGTTTTACACAAGTTGTTACTGTTCTTTCTTTTCTTAATTTAAGCTGTAGATGCTCAGGACGACTCTGAAAGAGCTGAGCAAAGGCTGTACCTTATTGCTGACCATCTTGGATTCAGCTGGACAGGTAAAACTCATAAAGCAGTACCTTTGTGCATTAATTTCAGAACAATGCCTCTATTGAAGATTGAACAGGCAGTTGAAATGAGGACTTTTCCCTTTCTTCTTCTTTTAGTTTCCATATTTCTCACACCCTTATGCACTGACAATAGGATTTGGTCTGTTTGTTCCTTCTGTAAATGCTCACAGGGAGATGCAAAAGAATGCATTAGGCTAATTGATTGAACCCTTGTCGATACGGAATTACCTGGGTTCCTCTCTCTACTGTCACATATTGGCACAGCTGAGACTGAAAGTTCACTGTTTTGGGAATGGTGTTTATAAATCTATGCAAAATCACTCAGCACCCTGTTCAGTGGAGGAGCAAGACTCTTCATAACCAAAATCCTAAAACAAAACATTAACATATGAATTTTCTTCTGTGGTTGTAAGTTATTGTACATGTGGCAGCTGTGTAGTACGCAATAGCTATTACTTTCAAAACTGGTGCGGCATGTTCCTGGTGGTTTGCAAGGTATTAAATACAAGATTGGTGTGGCGAAGGTGAAATGGATCTACATTTTAAATGACAAGTATATGGTTTGTACCCAGCATTTGAATTCTGAGATTAAAGTTGCCATTCTCCATCATTCCAATCATTTTTTCTCATTCCACATAATGCTGTTACAAAGAATTCTGTTTAATATTCCTTTTTCTCTGTGCAGTGATAGTGGTTTAATTTTGTAGTGTGTTTGTTTAAATAAGAAGCACTGATGTGATCTTAGGGAAGTGAGAGAATCCCTTGGGAAAACATATTGAGCCGATCACAGTGGGATATAGAATATATGGGAGTGATTTTTACACAGTCCTATCAATGGGTGTGAAGACAGTGAGGCCAAAAAAGCCAAGGTGCTAAAAGTGCCATCTCAAACTGTCCACAGTTTAACCATCCCAACCTTGCTCCCATCAGAATTTTACCAGCAGTGATGGTGGTGTTCCAATTCAGGCCCCACTTCATTGTCCCATCACCACTGAAATTTAACTGGAGGCTGCCAGTGATGTTAAGAAAGAGGATTCACCCTTATGTCTTTAGGCCAACTGGAGTGCCCTTGCAAGGCATTACCCTCCCCAACGCTCCCCTCTCCCTTGAGGCCTGTCAAACCCTGCCCCCTCAACCATGTTATCAGAGCCTGACTATTATTGTTTTCAGTACAGATTCCAGCACCTGCAGTAATTGGCTCCTACCTGGCATGAGGACAAAGTGAGGACTGCAGATGCTGGAGTACCAGAGTTGAAAAATGTGATGCTGGAAAAACACAGCAGGCCAGGCAGCATCCGAGGAGCAGGAGAATCGACGTTTCGGGCATAAGCCCTTCTTCAGGAATCCTACCTGGCATGACCCTAGTTATCATGATGTAACATAGCTTGCCTCCCTCAAAGTCTGAGGGCTGCACTGGCAGTGGCCGCTACAACAAATGGTGCTGCTAGTACTGGAGAGCTGCAAGTCTCTGTTTGCCCACCTGTTCCCTGAGGCAGGTCTTCTTGCCCAGGTTAGTTCGGGTAAATACAGGAATGATGTTCACAATGACAAGGGAGTGCAGAACCAAAGGTCACAGCCTAAGGATGAGGAATAGGCCTTTTAGCACATGGATGAGGAAGAATTTCTTCACCTGGAGAGGTGAACCTTGGAGTTCTCTGCTGCAAAAAAACTATTGAAGCCAAAAAATTGAATATTTTCAAGATAGATGTAGATACAGGTTTTAGGACTAAAAGGAACAAGGTATATGAGGAGAAATGGGGAATAGAGTACTGAGCTGGATGATCGATCCTGGCCATGTTGAATGGTAGAGTTGGCCCAAAGGGCTGAATAGCCTACTTTTGCTCCTATATTCCATGTTGCTACATTTTGATGTCCTTGAAGGACAGAAGTGTCATGTCAAATCTATTAATGGCCAGTTGGTTATTAAGTGGCTATGCAGCAGCTATTCTGCTTGGTGGCCTCAATCCCACCCAGATTTTTACCCAGAGGCAGCACCTCATAAAATATAGATAAAAACCTCTATTCCTGATGAAGGGCTTTTGCCCAAAACGTCGATTTTCTTGCTTCTCGGAGGCTGCCGGACCTGCTGTGCTTTTCCAGAGCCACTCTAATCGAGACCCCATAAAATATAGCCTGTAGTTGCAATGAAATGGGCATTGACATTTCGTTGATCAGTGATGTTTCTTCATCTAGTAATGGGCCATGCTGTTGCCCTCAATAACTCCCATTCAAGATGAGATTGTCTATATCAATGAATGAATGACAAGAATGAGCTGGTAATACTTGTTTCTCGACTGTAATTGGCAGATTTAATGAGGACTTTTGTTTTTGGATGCTGCTTATTATTCTAACTTCAGCAAGGCATTTGATAAAGTTCCCCATGGTAGTCTCATTCAGAAGGTCAGGAGGAATGGGACACAGGGGAACTTAGCTGTCTGGATACAGAATTGGCTGGCCAACAGAAGACAGCGAGTGGTAGTAGAAGGAAAATATTCTGCCTGGAAGTCTGTGGTGAGTGGTGTTCCACAGGGCTCTGCCTTTGGGCCTCTACTGTTTGTAATTTTTATGACTTGGATGAGGGGATTGAAGCATGGGTCAGCAAGTTTGCAGACAACACAAAGGTTGGAGGTGTCGTTGACAGTATAGAGGGCTGTTGTAGGCTGAAGTGGGACATTGACAAGATGCAGAGATGGGCTGAGAGGTGGTAGATGGAGTTCAACCTGGATAAATGCGAGATGATGCATTTTGGAAGGTCGAATTTGAAAGCTGAGTACAGGATTAAGGATAGGATTCTTGGCAGTGTGGAGGAACAGAGGGATCTTGGTGTGCAGGTACATAGATCCCTTAAAATGGCCAACCAAGTGGACAGGGTTGTTAAGAAAGCATATGGTGTTTTGGCTTTCATTAACAGGGGGATCGAGTTTAAGAGTCGGGAGATCTTGTTGCAGCTCTATAAAACATTGGTT
>NC_057710.1:132966047-132969690 GCF_004010195.1 Chiloscyllium plagiosum | reverse complement strand
GGTTCTTTACACAGAGAGTTGTGAGAGCATGGAATGCGTTGCCAGCAGCAGTTGTGGAAGCAAGGTCACTGGGGACATTTAAGAGACTGCTGGACATGCATATGGTCACAGAAATTTGAGGGTGCATACATGAGGATCAATGGTCGGCACAACATCATGGGCTGAAGGGCCTGTTCTATGTTCTAACTGTTATGGGCTGCTCCATCTCAATCCACATAATGTCAGCTGTGTGTACAAAAGTTACTTTTTACTGACTGCTTTTCTTTTTTTAAAAAGACATTTAGATCTTGAATGTCCCAAATGCTCGTTATAAATTACTGGGTATTCAACAGAACTCCAGAAGAAATGGTCTAAGCAGTAATTAACACATTTCTTGGGAATCCTGCCAGTTGCTGACTGAACTTCTGGCGGGAAATGAAGAGAACCCCTAAAGAATTTCCAGGCCATTAGCGTTTACTAAAATTCTAATAAACTGGCTCTAAATGCGACACATGCTTTAAAACCAACTCAATTTATTGCAGCCTGAATAACATTTCTGTTCAGAACATCAGTGATTTAACAATTTTCTTGCATCAGCTTTGCTTCCATTTGATTTTTTTGTCCAGTTTCCTTCATTAATATATTGCATATTTTTTTGTCCCTTGAAGCAGGAGCGTTAATTTTCTTAATTTTACACTGATAATCACTGGATTAATTCTTCATTGCTGTCTTTTGTGGGCATTCATTTTGGAAATGAGGGGTTACATTTGTCATTCATTAATTAGCAATGAGTAGAAAATCTATTTTGAGATGCTGGAGAATGTGCCGAGTCAGTATCCTAGGAAGAACCAAGATATCCCCATAATGAAGTTGCAGAAATATAATTTTTGTGGAAGCATGGGATGAAATCTTCATCAAAATTGGAACAATCTCTGATTGTATTTTTCTTTATTGATTGTAACATGTGATTCATTCAATGTTAATGTTACCAGTGGATTGACTCAGTGTTCCTGAAGAACAATAACTAATACTCCACTTCCAAAAAATATATATGCAATAAATAGAGGATTTATCTGGCAATCAACGGAAATAATATCTTGATAAACTTTATTATGTTATAACCTTGAACTATTGAGAACAATTTGAAGTTAGAGGGGAAGCAGAGAGGTTGGTAGAACTCGAAGCATTTAATGCAGGTAATTGCATGCCTGCATTTACAATTTCTTATGATTAGATTAGATTAGATTAGATTACAGTGTGGAAACAGGCCCTTCGGCCCAACAAGTCCACACCGACCCGCCGAAGCGAAACCCACCCATACCCCTACATTTACCCCTTACCTAACACTACGGGCAATTTTAGCATGGCCAATTCACCTGACCCTGCACATCTTTGTGACTGAGGGAGGAAACTGGAGCACCCGGAGGAAACCCACGCAGACACGGGGAGAACGTGCAAACTCCACACAGTCAGTCGCCTGAGGCGGGAATTGAACCCGGGTCTCTGACGCTGTGAGGCAGTAGTGCTAACCACTGTGCCACCGTGCCGCCCATGTTGTTAATTAAAAAGAATCCCTCGCACTCTGTGGGCATATTGTTCATAAATACTTTTGCTTTTATTTTAGAGCTGGCCAGGGACCTGGATTTCAGTGAGGAACAGATCCACCAAATCAGAATTGAAAATCCAAATTCATTGGTGGACCAGAGCCATGCACTTTTGAAGTATTGGATAGAAAGAGATGGCAAGAATGCTTCAGGTAATATTTTCCTTGTTTAAATTGCTTACAAGTGTCAGTAAGTGTCAGTATTAATAAAAGATAAAGGTCAATCGTAGTGTCAGGAATATAGTTGTCCACGAACAGTATTAGTTTCTAGTGGTAAATGTTAACTGTTTCCATTAACTATATTTGTCAGTCAAAACATTGTGATGTCTGGCACCTGAAAGTAGCATTTCAAAATTATGTTATGTATGTGTCAAGACTTAACACAGAATTGATCACTTGTTGTCAGTAGTTCTCAGTCCAGCCTAACCTTCTCATTGTTTCCTAGTTCCATCACCAAATTGCTATTTTAGTCCTTCATTACTCCTCATCCATTGTGCATTCCTGTCATTAACCCAGGATTGGATTTCCTCGAACAAACTTTCAGCCACTCTGGCTGCTTCTCCTGGCATCCTCCCATGGATCCAATGTGGAAACCAACATGTGGAGTAGGAATAGTAAACTACTTTTTTGACACCAATCTTCCCAAATTATCTACACATTTGGAGCTAACTTCAGCAAGCAGTTTCTTATCGCATGAACCTCACCAATCACTGCCCTGAGTAATCGTTGCTCCACTTTCATCGAGATTGGCAGCCCAGTTCTGAGCAAAGGTTGAGGGTGACCTGAACTATCATGGCATCTAAGTTTTGATTAAAGTTGACTTATTCTTCCTTGCAAATAGTCTCAGAGCTTGCTATATTGTCCCTAAAAACATAGACACAGAAATTGCTTGTGTGGTGCCTTGGCCTCCTCTAGAAAGTAACACTATGACCTTCCCAGTGTGACTCTGGCACCATGTCTTTCCGTCATCTAACCATGATTTTGTTTTCATTGAATGTGGGTGTCACTGGCACGACATGTATTTATTGCCCATTGCTCATTATCCCTGAGAAATTGTTGATGAGCCACATCCCTGAAGTGCTGCAGTCCATCTGGTATTGGCATACAGTACTGTAGAAACAGAGTACCAAGACCTGCATCTGGTAATAGTGAAGGAATGGCAATATATTTCTAAGTTAGGACAGCTTGGTAATTGTGTCTGATTGGTTAAGGGGATGGATTAAAAACTCATTCGGGTCTCACCTTGTTGGTTCAAATCCAGCTGACTACATTTGTCTGCATTCCTGTCTTTAACTATAAGGTGTAGAAGCAGAAGAAGGCAATTCAGCCCATCGAGTCAGCTCCACCATTTAGTGAGGTCATGGTTGACCTAATAATCCTCAACTCCTCTCTTCTGCCATTTCTCCATATCTCTTGATTATATTTACAGCTTAAAAATCTGCCTATCTCAGACTTCAATATACTTAATGACTCATCCTCAACAACCCTCTGTGGTAAAGAATCCCACAGGTGCACCACCTTGTCTTAAACTGGTAACCTCTTATTTTAAGATTATACCTTCTAGTCCTAGACTCTCCCACAAAGGAAAACATCTACCCTGTCCCATCCCCAAAGTGTCTTGTATGTTTCAATAACTTCTTACTCTGAAATTCTAATGAATGCAGGCCCAACCTACTCAATCTTGGCTCATAAGATAGTCCAACCATACTCAGTATCAGCCTAGTGAACCTTCTCTCAACTGCCTCCAATGCCAGTATATCTTTCCTGAGAAAAAGGTTCCAAAATTGTTGCATTTCAGGGTGGGATCTGACTAGAGTAGGAGTTCAGATGTCATGACGAGGACGTTGGTTAAGTCTCTTCTGGAATAGTGTGTAGTTCTATTTGCCCTGTTATAGGTAAAAACAATGACTGCAGATGTTGGAAACCAGATTCTGGATTAGTGGTGCTGGAAGAGCACAGCAGTACAGGCAGCATCCAAGGAGCAGGAAAATCGAAGTTTCGGGCAAAAGCCCTTCATCAGGAATAAAGGCAGAGAGCCTGGAGCGTGGAGAGATAAGCTAG
>NC_057710.1:132908146-132963747 GCF_004010195.1 Chiloscyllium plagiosum | reverse complement strand
CCACCCTCCCCCTGACCTATCACCTTCATCCCCTCCCCCACTCACCTATTGTACTCTATGCTACTTTCTCCCCACCCCCACCCTCCTCTAGCTTATCTCTCCACGCTTCAGGCTCTCTGCCTTTATTCCTGATAAAAGGCTTTTGCCCATAACGTCGATTTTCCTGCTCCTTGGATGCTGCCTGTACTGCTGTGCTCTTCCAGCACCACTAATCTAGGAAGGATATTATTAAATTGGAGAAGGTTCAGAAAAGATTCACCAGGGTGTTCTCAGGAATGGAGGGTTTGAGTTATAGAAATAGGCTGGATAGTCTGGGATATTTTCATGGGAGCGTAGGAGGTTGTGGGGTTTATAAAATCTGAAGGGCATAGTTGGAGGATTTCAAAATAGTTGGAGGATTTCAAAACTAGGGGATTATTTTTAAGGTGAGAAGAGAGAGATTTAAAAAGGACATTGGGGGCAACTTTTTTTTTAACACAGAGTGATTCGTGTGTGGAATGAACTGCCACAAGAAGTAATGGATGCAGGTACAGTTACAACATTTAAAAGATTTTTGGATAAATGCATGAATAGGAAGTACTAACCTTATGTGATTCATTCACTAGGACATCCAGATCTCTCTGCATTTCAGAGATCTGCAGCCCCTAACCACTGAGACAACATGATTTTTTTTTATTCTTCATGCCAATATGAACAGTTTCCCATTTTCCCATTTGTACTCCGTTTGCCAGGTCTTGGCCACTCACTTAAGCAGCATACAAAGGAACATAGCTAGATTATGTCCTGTACATAACTCCCCTCCTTAACTATGTTGTGTCATCAGCAAATTTAACTATCCTACCTTTGGTCCATTCATCCAAATCATTTGTATAAATTGTGAAGAATTGAGGCCCCAGCAGAAGCCCTGTGGAACACCACTGTTGGCATCCTGCCAGACTGGAAAAAACCCAGTTATTTCTACTCTTTGGCTGGCTAACAGGAAGCAATCTTCTACCCATGGCAACGTGTACTGCTTACACTCGAGTTTTTAGTTTCTGCAGTAATTTTCTGGAAATCTAAGTGCAATACATCCACTGGTTCTCCTTTACATACAGCACAAATTACTTCCTCAAAGAACTCCAAAAATGTAGTTAAACATGATTCCCTTTGAGAAAACAATGGTGGCTCTGTTTGACTACTTTGAAATAATCCAAGTGCCCTGTTGAAGCATAAATTATAGCTGCTAACACTTTCTCTATGACAAAGGAGTACATGGTGACCGTAGGCTTGCTAGACTTGCAGTTTGGTGTCCTCTGTCATTTTATAATCTTATTCAGCTTGGCCATAATAGTTGTAGCTTTTAGGCTGGATCAAGAGTGTTGTGCTGGAAAACCACAGCAGCTCAGGCTGCATCAGGATTCCTGATGAAGGGCTTATGCCTGAAACATTGATTCTCCTGCTCCTCGGATGCTGCCTGACCAGCTGTGCTTTTCCAGCACCATACTCTTGACTCTGAGTTCCAACATCTGCAGTCCTCACTTTCTCCTTTTAGGCTGTATGTTGATTTCAGCATCACATAATAGATTGCTAATGATAATGGAGCCTGGATATGTGGAGCTATCAACAACCTGCAGCATCACATTATCACTGTTGGTAGATAGTGGTATGGCAGCATCCTCATCTGTGGCATTTGGCTTTCTGATGCAGCTACTCAAACTGAGCTCTTTAATGGTATGAGACAGTCTGTCTATTCGCCACTAAAAGTGTTCCTTGGTTTGGAATGCTAGTGTGGCATCATCAGCATGCAGTAAATCTCAGACAATGATTTGATGCACCTTTTGTTTTGAGTCACAGATGAGAAAAGCTGAACAACCTTCTATCAGTTTGGATAGATAAACAGATGCCCTCTGTAGGTGATCTGAATGTACATCATCACCAAGGAGAAAAATATATCCACAAGCATGGTTGCCAGAACACATCTCAGTTTGACCCCCAATGCAAATATATTACTATCTCTTTGTAGTTGACCTTTTACCCTATTAATTGCCTTAAAAATAAAAATCTAATTGTGCAGCTTCTCCTTTCATTATTTGTTTTAAGCATCGGATCTGCTGAAAATGGTTGCCTCTGTCAATGTCAGCATGATCTCTTGCAGTGTTGGGGAAGCTTTGTGGTTCTTTCTTGCTTAATTAAGATTTGGGGGGGATCTTATCTCAAATTCATATCCATCTGCTTTGTTTGTCTCTCGCACTGTTGGAATTTGCCCAGCCCATAAGATCTGAACCTGTGTTGATCATATTCTTATCATCCAGCTCTTGGATCTCTCTTTCAAACTTTCCTATTATGCACTGGTACCTGGTGAGAGATGGGTCATTGGTTTCTTCTCTCAATCAATGATGTGATACTCAAAATCTTTAAAACATCCAACTATCTCATTGTGGTGCATAAATTTAGGTTAGATCTTTCCTGTTTCAACTTGGAGGGTTCTTTTTAATGTGTGCACTACCTTTAACCCTTAATGATGCCTCCAGAATCTCATGGTTCACTGAGAGCAACTGTAGCTCTTCATAACTCTTCAGCCCCAGGTCATCATGCTAATTTATTTCAGTGATATAGAACATGAACTCATATCTTTTCATGTTGGTCTCTCTATTGAATCTCAATACCCTTGTTTGCCATTAGCATGATGTTGTTCAATTTCAGGTCATTATTCTTTGGGTATCCATTTTCTTTCTTATTTTCAGACAAGATCTTCTGGTATAGTCTGATGGCATACTGATTCTCTGAGTTCCACTTTCAGTCCTCACCTTCAGGCAAATGGCTGTGGGTTTGTTTCTCACCCCTTTCCTGGTTTAAGTGGTTGTGTGAATTTCTTTTCTCTGGTAACTGCCACACCCAGACATTTGTATGTTGTATGTTTCCTGTGTCCCTGAAGAAGGGCTCATGCCCGAAATGTCGATTCTCCTGCTCCTTGGATGCTGCCTGACCTGTTGCACTTTTCCAGCAACACATTTTCAGCGTCATCTACAGTACTTGCATATCTTTCTCTCTTTCCACTGTGCGTTCTTTTGTTGCTATTTCACTGCATCCACTGTATTGCCTTTCTCTTTACTTAATTGCAAGCTCGCTATTTGAGTAGCCAGTGTGTTCATTTCTCTGTTTGTGGCTTCATGATATTTGTGAGCTTGTCTTTACCAATGACTGCTTTTATGCATCAGGGTTTGCTGGGCTCCGAAGTGAGCTGATCTACTATCCTTTTATCTTTTATGTCAGGTCAGGGATTGGCCATGCTAAATTGTCGAGACTGTTAGGTGCATTAGTCAGAGAGAATTGGGTCTTGGTGGGTTACTCTTTGGAGGGTCGGTGTGGACTTGTTGATCCAAATGGCCTGTATGCGCACTATAGGGCATCTAATATAGTCTGTTTCTTTGGACTAGCACTTGCTGGCTATGTTCATAGTCTCATTAATCAATTATCAACAAGCTCATCTGATTCCTGCTTCAGGCTTTCAAATTCATATTAATGGATCCAGTGGTTGAATTTGACTGAATGTGTATGCTAACTTTTTCCAATTTTGGCTAGGTTTTGCTGCCATCCTGTCTCATCTCCCAGCTACTTCATGGATCTAACCCTTTGCCTCCTGGCCTTAAAAATATGTAACTGAAGCTTTTAGAAAACGTCACAACACTTTTGTCTACTCCTCAATGGCACCATTGGCCTCCCAAATCATTCTGAGCTGGAGTTTTGAGTTCGTTGCTGAGGAGGAAGCCATTTTGTTTATGCATGCATCACTCAGTTATTTTTCTCCTACTCTGGCACTAATTTGGTTTGACTTTTCTCAATCTAAATCAGCATTTTATCTTTTTTATGATTCTTGGGTTTTTATTCACAGACATATGTTCCCATTATGTAAGTCTTGTGGTTCTTTATGGTTTCTAAATAATCACACTTTTAGACACAAATGCTGGAGTTTCATCACATCATACAATGTGCTGCAGACCACTTAGTGCAGTCATTAGTGATAGCACTCTGCATGTTTATGTTTACATATGTATGAATGTACAGTTCCTAAGTCATATTGGAATAATAGAACAATTGAAGACCCACTGCTCTATTTTCATACACTCTCTTTGCCCCGCTATTTCATTTCTCAGTTCTTCCCCATGCATTTGTATTCAGCCAAGGTTATCAGATTAATTATACAGGCTTTTTATTACAGGTATCAAGTTTTGCCTACTAGATAAGTCTGCTATTTCTTCGCAGACATTGTTCAATATTTATAAAAGCTCGTTTGTCTGTTTGTCTAAACCCTGAGACATGGGCAGTATTTTGTTCAGATGTTTAATTAATGTTTCCTTTTCTCTCTTCCTAATTTTGTCCTAGTAGATTGGTTGAGAATATAAATGTGCTTCCAGAGAGAGTGGAATTTTAAACTAAAACAATTTTATGCTGGTGAGAGCCTTGACACTTATTAAGTTCGAACTTTAGACTGGAAAAAAAGAACACATTATCTTATTTTGTGCATTTTATTTCAGCTCTTTGACAGGTGTAAAATGGTAATTTATTAAGTATATAACCTATCAACATTTTTGTTCCTTTTTATTTAAAGATGAAAAACTAATGGAGACATTGACCAAAATTAATCGGATGGATATTATCAGTTTATTGGAAACTACACAGATTTCACCCAGCAGAGAGCATGTTTCCCGCACTTATGCAGAGATTGAACAAACAATAGCACTGGATCACAGTGAAGGTAAGTGCAATTCCTAAAATTTAAGAGAACTAGCATGTAACACTCTGTAAAAATCTGTATAAAAATCAACTCAGGAAGATTTATAGCATCAATGGAAAACTAATGATGGATAAATAATCTATTGGACACCAAATTTTCCTATTCGTTGACTTCTTTCAGTGAATAGTAGGCAGAACAGTTGACCAACCTGCAACCAATAGTTTTCTCTCAGTGCCAAAAATGCAAGTCAATCCTAATTTGAATTTAGAAAGGAACATTTGGAAGTGGAAATAGATTTTCATTCAGTACAACTGCACAACTAGGTCAGAAACCCTGCCATACATGCTAAGTTACACTCGCCAATGATGACAGGATAAAGAAAGATCAATTTGTTTCAATATTGGCATTCAGCACATACAATGACTGGGCACCTCTGTTGCAGACCTTGAGGGTTGTTGAGGTGTTCTTCAGACATGGCAAGTGGTTGCACTCATTGCCTTCTTTGGTAAGAGTGCCAAGGTAGTTTTTTTGTTTGCTTTTGTGTGTCTATGGTACTGACCTTGTTTGGGGCACTACAGCGAACAAGACCCAGCAAAAAACCTAAGGGAGGGCTGTGGCTCAGTGCACCTTGTGACCCTTTCGCAGTCCACCCCAGAGTTCTAGCAGGGTTTCACCAATAAAATTATGGATTTTCAGCCATTTGCTTTTAGAGTTTGTGTTTTAGTGAACACAATTATCTTTCCTTTAAAGAAACATAATGGATTGCATTTGAAGTTGGGCGAGGCTGTCTTTGCTTGTCTGGCTGTTTCTGCAGCAAATAAAACGGTTGATGGCCCTTTAATTGGCTTGAGACAAGCACTCCACCCCTCAGCAGGAGGTAGATGGGGGTGTGGTCTGCCTGACAGTGCTCCTGACCAATTAATGAGCTGAGAGTTTTCAAATTTCAGTCGTGCCTTTGGGAGTACTGACCACTGCGTGGTCTGCAGCAAGGCAATGAGGAAGATGCTCAGTGTTAGAACTGGAATGTAATTTGAGCCTGAGGGTTCATCAGAGCCAAGCTGACAGGCCCTGGTGAGATGGTTGGGGGCACAGTTACAAAGGGAGAAAGCAGGGTGTTCACATTCCTGTTGGTGGGGTGGTTTGTCCATCAAGAAGTATCCTTACAACCCACCACCAGCTGGCACCAAGACTCATAGGGATGTACTTGGTGGGCTGGTCACCACTGTGGACAAAATCCTATTAATTGGCAATTTCTGAGCTTCAGTAAGTCCTAGAGTGATTGGGATGCCCAGTGCAGCATGGGCATGTTGGGACTCAAAGACTTTGGGAATGTATTGCTGGTATGGAACTCTATTTACTTTGTGACATAGGAATTGTGGGTTGAACTTTAAGGCCGTCTGTGGGCATGCTTTTGGCAGGGGACCACATAAAATATAATGGATGGGTCAGCAACTATTTGGGGACTCCCTTCCCAACGCCAATTGTGACCCAGTCCTCATAGTATGTGGAGTGGCTAAGTTGCTCACTAGCCTACTCTTCAATTTATTGATGTCCTTAAGTGGATAATTAATGATCAAGTAAATACCTCAATCCATATCTCTTGCCATTACCTTATCTAATAATAGATTGCGCAATGAAAAGCAGGGGAGAGTGGCATTGGATTAGATTACTTAGTGTGGAAACAGGCCCTTTGGCCCAACAAGTCCACACCGACCCGCCAAAGCGCAACCCACCCAGACCCATTCCCCTACATTTACCCCTGCACCTAACACTACAGGCAATTTAGCATGGCCAATTCACCTAGCCTGCACATTTTTGGACTGTGGGAGGAAACCGGAGCACCCGGAGGAAACCCACACAGACACGGGGAGAATGTGCAAACTCTACACAGTCAGTTGCCTGAGGTGGGAATTGAACCCAGGTCTCTGGCGCTATGAGACAACAGTGCTAACCACTGTGCCACCGTGCCACGCATGATATTTTTTTTTTCAAAAACATGGTTGAAAAAGCTGGTAAAGAGAGTATATTCTTTGTGGGCCTTTCAGTGCATGCCCAGTGTAAAACCACCTCCCTTTAATCATTCCCCATCTCATTGCGCCTCTACACATGCTCTCCAAAATCTACATGCCCCACCACTCTCGAGGTTACCCGATTCTTCACCAACTATTTCCCCAGGACAGGATTGACTGGTACGAGAAGTCATAGTTTGAAGATGTTAGGAGGAAGGTGTAAAGGAGAAGTCAGAGGTCGGTTCTTTATGCAGAGAGTTGTGAATGCATGGAATGCATTGCCAGCTGTGGTGGTGAAAGCAGTTACTGGGGCCATTTAAGCAACTGCTGGACATGCACATGGATAGCAGTGAGCTGAGGGGTGCGTAGGTTAAGTTACTATATTTTACATTAGGATTAAATCTCGGCACAACATTATGGGCCAAAGGGCCTGTTCCATGCTGTACTTTTCTATGAGTAAATAATTTGGGATTTACTTGGATGCAGTAACTGTCAATCTTTGCAAGACTGCTTGTACATACTGTAGGATCATCTCCTGAGATTTGGTTCTGCAGAGATTGCAGAAGCAGCTGGCCATTCAGTTCCCAAGAGTACAACTCCATTCCGCTTACAGCCCAATGTCCCATACAATGCTTGTTAAAGCCACCCACAACTCCATGTTGCTGTAGCACGTCCACAAAAACTAGTTTTACATTAGGAGGCAATTTAAAAAATCAACTTTTTAAAAATTCTTTTTTTCATCAGTCCTTCTGCTGGGAGAGAGGTTGGCATCTGGATGTTGGTCTAGACTCATAGTTCAGAGTTCCAGGCTTATTGCTTTGGGTAGCTAATTGGATTTAAATTCAGTTAATAAAAACCTAGAATATAAAGTTCATCATGGTAATAGTGACCATGAAACTATTCTCGATCATCATGAAAACCCATCTCGACATCCTTACTGCATCACTCTAGATCCACTGTCATGTGGTTAAATCTTAAATGTTCTCTGAAATGGCACTGTAAACCTTTCAGTTCATGGGCAGTTGGGAGTGGGCAGTAAATTTTAGCCTTGACAGTGATGTTCACATCCAGTGGGAAAGCAAATAATAGTAAACAAGGGAAACAAACCTGATTCTCACTATTGCACCTCATATTTATGTGCATCCACGCATGCTGTCCAAAATCTACATGCCCTACCACTCTCTAGGTTACCCGATTCTTCCCCAACAAAAATGGTGACTATTTAAAGGCCACTCCTAAATCAGTACTCCGAGCTTGTCTTTCAGGTGCAGTCTAGTGAGTCCGTGCTATGCCGAATGCTTTCTCATGTCATACCTATCGCTTGTTCATTTTTAGAATTGATAAATAGCGGGGATAAAATATTCGTTAGTGTTTTAGATGCATATCTATTGAATACATAGTCACGAAAGGCAACTAGAGTAAATATTCAGACCTGTAAACACATTGCTTTCTTAGAATTGCTAATAATAGCAACTAACAGTAAGCACTGCTTTTTATACTTGCAGGTTTCTCTGCACTTTCAGATGACCTGTACAGTCCAAAGACCATGAGATTTGGACAACCAGCTTCTAGAGAGCTATACAGTGATCTAGCCCAAGCAGTTCGTGAACACCATGGTGAATGCTTTCAAACACAACCACCTCTTGTCTCAGAGGAAGACAGTTCCATCAGTTGCTGTAAACCTCAGGAAGAAAGCCCCAAAGCCACAGCAAAGTCGCAAGATCAGTCAAAAGAGTCAGTGGATGAACAGTTCATGTCAAAGCCCTTGATACAAGCTGAAAAAGGAAAAGATGATGAAGCAAAGGAGAAATCACTTTCTGACACTCAAAGGGAAGGATCCATGTAAGGTTTCATCTACTTCAAGTTCAAAAGTTTTATATGCTCCAGCTAATTGTTAAATTAGTTTTAACTTTGTATTTTCTCTTTTTATCTCGATTATACATCGGATGCTTACATAAGTGCTGCTTTACCACTAAACAGGATAGCTGAGAATACAGTGAAGGATTTCATAGAAACTTGGTTCAATATTCATACAGGAATATCATTGATCATAATTTCTATCTTTTAGTAGCTGAGTTTAGATTCCTGGTGTTTACCAATATGAAACTTCTCACATTACAGAGAAAGTAAACTGTTTAACTCCCATCTCTCAGTGACCCTATAATGTCCTCCTGTTCAGCACAAAGCTAAAGATGGCTACAGTTGATGGTCCAATATATTTCAATTATGATCCAATATTGTAAGAACTGGACTTACAATTTTGATATTTATTACATGAAGGCAGCCATTTTGGTAAGAATAGTTGTTCACCTTGTTAGGTTTCTTCTGGGATTTGATTTTCACTATCCAAATTTTTCCAAAAAAAAGTGCAAGACTTTATTTCTACATTAATATTACATGCTTCTTTGTGGCAGTGTCAGGGCTGCTTCAGTAGTTGGCCTGAAGCCAGTTTGAGCTTAAAACATTTCCTTGCCAGTTTGATTCACAATATAGAGCTTACAAATCTGGTTTACAAGAAGTTCTATTAATTAACAAATTAGGACACTATATAGATGTCAACTGTGTAATAGAAACTAAACACAATTCTCAACCAAAGTGATTATTATTTGTTATTATTATTGTAGTTAGGTCTTTCCATCAATTTCCTTTTTGACAATCCATAAAGTAAAACACAAATTACCACAAGGAGAAGTCGGTGATACAAAAATGTGTTCTACAGAGTTCAAAGGTGGATTTGGAACAAATTCCTAAAACCAAATGTTAACCTGAAGTGGAGTCTGCAGCAGATAGGAAGTGCCCAGGATGGCACCACAATTGTACCCTCACTTAAATGTCCTAACACTTGATTCACACTTGAGGTTCGCTGGAAATGTGGAGACTAGGAACAGGAAATCACGAGGCTACAAATTATTATCAGGGAAACAATCCCTGATTTCATCCAAAGAAGCTTCCTGTTGATGCTTCCCCAAATGTTTCTCTTAGCTATTATTGCTGGAGTTTGACCAGAATCAGCCAGATTATATGGAAAATTGTTGGTATATGAGTGATTTGCATTTGATTATATTTGTGTTTTTACTGATGGTCAGTTTGGAACCCATCTCAAGTATGCAATAATGGGTCATTTTCAAAGTTTGAATTAATCTGTAAATTGCCCAGTTGAATATTAAAACATCAATTAGTGCAGCTTTATGGTTTTTACTGCTATTGGTCAAACTTAGTGGAAAGTCAACTTAATGAGGGAAACTTTGGCTGTCATTTATAACAGCCAAATGGTTGAAATACTTACATGTCATGAATTTTTTTCTGTACAGACTGGGGAAACAAGAGTCTGCAGAATCTGATGGGGAACTAACTAACTTGCAAAAAGGAAAAGGTGAGGAACTGGAACATGATGTCCAGGGGAAAGGGGCAATTGAACAGCCTGAAGAAATGGTAACGCTGAGGATAGAGGAAGAAAGTCCCATTGTTCAGGAACCTGATGAAGTTCAAATTTATGAGGGTTTGCATGCTTCCCAAACAACTGGCCCCACTATTGTGGAAACAACTGAGGAGCCGCCAGAAAAAATGAAAAAGGCCTTTGGGGAGAAAACACTTGAAAAGGTAAGATTGTCACAGCAATATTGAACATTCCTTTTCATGAAAATAATCATGATGTAAGAGAAACTAAGGGTAGGACCTTATAGGGGCCTAATTGACATAGTTTGTGGTGAGATTTTAGCAGAAATGTGCAAGATGTGTTGTGAGTCCTATATTGACATTGGAAGCAACTTACTGCATCTTAAATAACCTGCCAAATGGTGTGGGAAGTTTCTCACTAGGGAGCAGTGCAATGCTAATTCATATTTTTAAATGCCTTATTAATGCAGCAACTCATCTCATTAATATTCAGCTTCCCATCCTGCCAAATAAGCAAGACATCAAGAGATATGAAAGTTAGAATATATTCCTGGTGACTTCAGCTTGCCACCTGCTCCAGAACCTCCTTGTTGAATGCTGGGCACTAATTTGTTGGGGCACATTCTGTGGACACCAGCCACAAGCAATATTGGCACCTGATATGTGCCTATAAGAACACTTGTGGGCATGTGTCCCATTCATTTACAGTACTCTTCTTTACAGCACTTCAATCTCGCACGTTGGGTTGCTCTAGCAATTATCACTGTATAGCTAGGCCAAGGATTCAGTGCATTCAGGAATATGCACTCAGCTCATGGACTGGACCAAGCTATATTTCTGGCCTGTCAAAGTGCTCACTAACTCTGAACCTACTTGGATGCTCACAGCCTTGCCTTTCTTTTTGGCATTTGTTCCCTCAACTGGAGGTACCAGGCTATCAGTACTGTTGCATTTCCTTTATTTTCAGTGCAGTAAAAAGTCACAAAACCAGGAAGCTTGTCATGGTTGTCATAAGGCTTCAGTCAAGTCACTTGGGGAGGTATCACAAGAGAATTAATCCAGAGACTCTGCTAATGTTCTGTGGATTTGAATCCCACCAGGCAGAGGGTGAAATTGAATTCAATAAAAAATCTGAAACTAACAGTCTAATAATGACCATGAATCCAATGTTGATTATTGAAATAAACCATTCTGATTTACTAATGTCCTTTAGGGAAGGAAACTTCCATCTTACCTGGTCTGGCCTACATGGAAGTCTAGACCCACAGCAATGTGGTTGACTTTAAACAGCCCTCTGAACACTTAGGGATGGACAATAAATTGCTGGTCTGGCCAATGATGCCCTCATTCTGTAAATAAATAAATAAATCAAATGGGAGTTGCTTTCAGGCAAGGTATCCGGGCACAGTAAGTCAAGGGATTGGACCTGGCCAGTCAGCTGTTTGGGGCAGTGAGAATCAGGATGCTCCTCCCATAAGATGAAGCAGTCACATGTTGGGCAGTCCACCCTTCATCTTGACTCTTTGTGCCCTACAAAGGGCTGTTTTCCTTCTAGAATGAGACAATGGCTGGTATTAAGGGAGATGAAAGTGGGTGACACAATTATCACTGTGATGCAGTTGGGGAGGTGCCCCAAGCAAATGATCATGCAGAGCAGAGGCCAGACAGGGTTAATTGTGTCAGGATTGGTGTGGGTATTGAGTGAGGTAAATGTTTGGGGTAATAGTGAGTGTGGCAGAGCATGAGCCTCAGTAAAAGATGGTGTGAGGCAATGGAGAGATGATGCTGGTGGAGTGGGGAAGGAAATAGCCATTTTTCCCCACATAGCTTTCTGGAACTATGTACAGGAAAGCCTGCACTGACATGGATGGAAAGCTTGGACCAGGCTGGCTTGGTCTGGTGTTGTGGCCTCCTCCCTTGCCCTGGGGGAGAAAGACACCCTGTCCTGCTGGACTTCCAGAACTCTGTCGCAAAGCAAGCACCAAATTTGCCCTGTCTGCCATGTCTAGGGCAAACGTCAGGAACTGTACAGGGCAGCTCTAGACAGGCAGCGCATCCCAGGTGCACAGCAGCCTCTTAAAGATGGCAATAGTACCAGGGATGTGATCAGTTAGGTGAAATCCTGGTACTGTTCCAGGAATAGTAAGATGTGGCCAGAATCAGATGAGAGGGATGCCACAGGTCAGGTCATTTGGTAAGATTCAGTGAGAAAATACAGCAGGCCTCATGACAAAAAAAACATTCAAAAAAACTCAACTGCCACGTAGCCAAGTAAATGTAAGATTCAGCCTGATGATTTTATATGGGCACTTGTTTTGTTTGGATTCCAGAAGACCGGTGTCTATTGCTTGGATTTCTGCTTTTACATAACTAAATTTCACTCTCTTTTCTCAGGGTCATAGATCCATAAAAATATAAGGTTGACAAATTACAAACACAAGGTATCAGCTATGACTACCCAGAATCTGAACTGAACAACTAATAGTATGAAGGTATCTAATATTAGAAGATTAGCAATATCAATGAGCAGTGTTATCACTGTTCCCAATTGATTTTTCATTTACCAGCTAATTTAGTAATTATTGCTACATGAGCATTCTGATTTTCACCCTCCGGTGCAGATATTCCAATATTTTCTTGGGAATTCTTCTTTCTACTACTCACACAAAAAAACTTGTCCTCATCCAAAGTACTGAATCCTAACAAGCAAAAGTTCCTTTCACCCATTGTCCTTATGCTTAATGACTCACTTCACTCCCAAAGCTGGAACACTTCCATATTTAAATGGAGGTGACATCTTGTGACATCTCTCTGAATCCATTGATTTTTTTTTCTCTCTAAATACAGCCATTTTTCCATTTCCTTGTTTCCTTCCAGTTTTTAGGAATTCCATCCCTGACACTTTTTATCTCTCCATTTCTCTATATAAATCTATGACACTCTTTGAATCATGTCATCTCCATCAAGTTTTTTAATGTCTTTGGTTCACACTCAATTTTTGTCCGATTATGCTTCTTTGGAGAACTTTGGGGAAAGTTTTTATATGATCATTAATTTTTTTTTGCTGGTCAGAAGATAATGATAATGTTATTAACATTATCAGAATAAGTTCAGACAAGGTTTTAACAATATCTGCATTTATTCCAAAATGCTTTTCTCAATAGCAGCATACCAGTCTATAATATAAGAATTAGCGATCATACTTACCTTTTGTTGAGGTCACATCCACCCTTTCTAAGGAGAATAATGCATGTACTCTTTTACAATATAAAATTATTTTTGCCATAAATTGGTTTTATTTTAAAATAAATTGTTTTTATGTTAGCTAGAAACTTAAATGTGCCTGTTCAGTCTGAAATTTATCTCAAAGTTACTGAAAATAATTTGGATGTGCACAGCAATTTTGGTGGCCACATGTATCGTGCCACTGATTCATATTTCAGCTGTGTCATTGGAAAGAAAAATCAGATATTTTCCATCTTTTCATATAGATGAAAGGAGTATCAATGGGAATGTCATTCCAGTCCATTCTTTGTATCTCAGACTGTTTAGAATAGTATTGTGAAAGCCTTGAAACTAGCTATTAGCAGACCTTTGTCGTGAAGAAGATCTGTAAAGGAAGGAAATCTTTAAAAATTTTAAACATGAACATAAAGATTAGCCGTAAAGTACTTCACAGTTGTTTTAAAAGGTTCATATTTTATTCCATAAATTTTAATAACTTTTTTAACACCATAATGCTGTTAAGATTCAATTAGCCTTTGGAGAAAACCTTTCATATCTCAATACTTTTTAGTGTCAGTAATGTAATTTAGTTTGATTAATGTCAGATGAGGGAACACAAATATATTGCAACCAGGAATCCATTACTCATTGGTTACATGAAATAATTCCTTCAGAAAAACTAGAAGAATATGTCAAAGAGCAAGTTAAATAGAACAAGCCTTTCAGGTATATAATAACATGAGACTTCAGTGTGTCAGCTTTGCAACCCTATCTACTTGACTGCCTTCACTAGGAAATAGCAGAAGAATTGGGGGCTCTGGAAAGCAGTTCTGATGAGGAGACAGTAACCACCAGGGTCATCCGCCGGCGGGTGATCATTCAGGTACCAACTGGAATGTTAGTCTTTGATCAAGCGTAGAATGTGCTAGTTTTGAATTTAATTCAATCTATTTTTCTGCACGGAATTAGAAGTAGTAATTTTCTCCACTGATGCATGCTAGGGTTTGTGGCATGGTGTGAGTGGTGTGGTTCGTAGCATTTAATGAACTTTTGTATGAAGGTCACCTGTTTTAAGATATAGAAAATAACTTCTTGCCTATTTATTTATTTACACTATCGTTTTAAATGATGTGGCTTTTGATGTTTTCTGCTACTGATCATTCTTATTTTCATTTGAAATTTTCTGTTTTGGAGATTACATAATTTACATCTATGCATGAAGTTATGATTGACTGACCCCAGTTAATTTTGCAAATATAACCCATCAGGAGCAGGAAAGAACACTTGTACTTTCAGGTATTGGTATTGAATCTCTAAATATTGATCAACAATTTTTTTGCTCTTCATATAAACAGAACTTAGAAATACTGTACTTAATTAGTCATGGTTCATCCTTATCATGTGATAATTCATCCTGTTATTATTTCTGTTGCATATTGGGGGGTGAGGTGTTGGGGTGAGGTAAATAATGAGATTGAATAATTGAGAAATGGGAGGTGATAGGTTTGGAGAACAGGGTAATGTTGGAAGATCCTTACTCACTTATCAGTTTCACTTATGTTGACTTTGTACCAATTTTTAGAAAATTTACATTTTCACTTTGTTTAAATTGTAAATGTTTTTTTTCTGATGGAACTGCTTTTTCTTTTTGTTAATTAATTTATGGTGCAGAATATGCTGAAGTAAGGATTTTATAAACCATGTTAGCTTTATCCCTAAGCCCTTCCGCTTGTTTATTTTTTAAGCCTGAAGTTGCTGAAAGGTGTGAGCTATCAATATGATAGCAATTGCCGTTGGGCTTGTTGAAGTTTGGTGAACAATGGAATGAGCAATACCTCCTTAAATAATGAGATTGAATAATTGAGAAAGAGGGTTAAAAAGTGGGTGAAATAAATACCAAATCAGGTGGAAAGAATGAAAAAAGGAGGAAAACTTAGAATTAAGAAAAAGAGATGAAAAGTCAGATTTAAAGATAAATTGGCATTTATAAAACCTCCAACAACAATTCGTAACCTGAAGAGATTCAATTCCCTGTTAGTGGGGATCTGTCTGTCCCACAATTTGCCGGCTAATGTAAATATTGTTCACTAGTCATTTTTTTTCCTATGAAATTCTCAACCAAACAAAGAGGCAAAATGGGACTCATGAATCCATGACCTTCCTGATGTGGAGGTGCCAGTGTTGGACTGGGGTGGACAAAGTTAGAAGTCACACAAAGCCAGGTTACAGTCCAACAGGTTTATTTGGAATCACGAGCTTTTGGAGTGGCACTCCTCCATCAGACAGATCTTCTGACATGATCTTCCTGTAAGATCCACTCTACATTCCATTGGCCGCAGAATAACCATTTTTCAGGATTCACTGGCAAAAGTAATGTAAACTTGCTGCTTTTACTAAGAAAATAAAGATATGAGTGTGTAAAGTACAGATCATCATTTAATATCCACAACAGATTTTCGTAAAGAAAAATGACAAAGGAAAATATATTCCATCTTTCTTAATTCTGTCACCTTGCAAGCTATTGTTATTCCTTGTGCTGTGAAATATCTATTGTTTTTGTGCTTTTTTAGCATTTCAAAACGTTTCCTTGGGGATGGTGAAGTAAAAAGAATGTAGTTAAGAAGATCCCTCTCGTATTCAATTCCCATTCACTGTAAAATCAAAGCAGTCAATTTTACTTTCACTCATCTCCATCTCTGTTTCACCATGAGTGTCTTGATAGTTCCAACTGTATCTTCTTCACTTTATCAGTGACGTTATCAGGTCTTTTCTTAACAACCTCTCTAGTTCCTCCTTCCACAAACACGAAGTTGTCTAAATATGCTTGCAATATGTCACACACAAAGTTGCAAGCACTGTATAGATTGATTCTTCTAATCACATTCCACTGGCTGTCCAGCATCATATGCAAATCTATATAGTTTTGCTTTATCTGATTTATAATTGTTTTCCAGCCCAACAATCAAAATCACTTCCCACATTGATATCTTTACAGACTGCTATACTTTGTCCTTTGTCTTCTGCACCATAATGATAAAGCCTTCATATTCTTTCATTCAGGAATTCTATCATTGAGCCACTCTACTTCTCTCCATCTTTCTAAACCTTTCAAAACTTTCTTCAAAATTCTTCTCTTTTGCATCATGACCTTGGCAAATTCTCCAAACTGTTGTCTGACATCTCCGTACACTCCCACAAAGCACTTTGGTATTGTTAACTACATTAGTTATGGTTGATAGCAAGTAAATGATTGATTATTAATAGTTGTATAGGTAGGAGACAGAACTCCTAACAGTTAAGTGCAAGACTGAAGACAAGTCCTCAGTGATATTTAACCCTGTCTGTTTGCACTTGCTCAACCTTAGGTAAGTTGCAAGATGTTTCATCTTATGTATTGGATAGTGGGAGAAGTGGGCAAATCCAAGATGGGGAAAGAAGTAGATGTTTTGATAATTCAATTTTATTATGCTGTAAACTTAGCCAATGAATATTTACTAAATAAAAGCTGAAAGGACAGTAGATGCTGGTAATCAGAGAAAAAACCCCCAGAAATTGCTGGACAATCTCAGCAGGTCCAGCAGCATCTGTGGAGAGAAATCAGAGTTAATGTTTCAAGTCCAGTGACCCTTCTTCAGAACTGAATGTTTACTGTGCTCTCACAGAAAGGAAGGGCTGTTGACATTTTATTAATATTCTCAAAAAATTGTACATTTACTTAAGATAGTCTTATGGAATGACACAGAAAACGTCATGAAGAGGTTTTAATGGCAAGGATGAATTTTGTTCCAAAAACATAACATTATAAAGTTTGTAAAAATATAGATGGTGCAGTTTTGCAAGGTTACCCTCATCATTCCAACGCAATTCATACAAAATCACCTAATACAAACAAAGATTTGATTAGATTAGATTACTTACTTACAGAGTGGAAACAGGCCCTTCGGTCCAACAAGTCCACACCGACCCGCCGAAGCGCAACTCACCCAGACCCATTCCCCTACATTTACCCGTGCCCCTAACACTACGGGCAACTTAGCATGGCCAAATTCACCTAAGCTGCATATTTTTGGACTGTGGGAGGAAACCGGAGCACCCGGAGGAAACCCACACAGACACTGGGAGAATGTGCAAACTCCACACAGTCAGTCGCCTGAGGTGGAAGTTGAACCCGGGACTCTGGCGCTGTGAGGCAGCAGAGGAATTTTGGCAGTAATTTTAAATTCAGTGCAAATCAAGTTCGGCAATCCTTTGCGCGAGTTTCAGAGCTAAGCCCTGCCACACAAATAGTTGCATCACCTGACTGAATTAATCACCATGGTGAATTTCCATTTCCATTTTGGGTGGCACAGTGGTTAGCACTGCTGCCTCACAGCGCCAGAGACCCGGGTTCAATTCCCGACTCAGGCGACTGACTGTGTGGAGTTTGCACGTTCTCCCCATGTCTGCGTGGGTTTCCTCCGGTTTCCTCCCACAGTCCAAAGATGTGCAGGTCAGGTGAATTGGCCATGCTAAATTGCCCGTAGTGTTAGGTAAGAGGTAAATGTAGGGGTATGGGTGGGTTGCGCTTCGGCGGGTCAGTGTGGACTTGTTGGGCCGAAGGGCCTGTTTCCACACTGTAAAGTAATCTAACCTAATCTAATCTAATCTAATCGACACCCATTTGTCAATATTCAAGGAGACTGTAAACATAAAACGATTTTTTTAAAGTATAGGGAACAAGCATGTATCTTTCAAAAGATTTTAAGTTTTTTTAAACAAAAATATGTAATTTGTTAAGTAAAGACTATTTTACACCAGTGAAACTCGTCAATGTTTCTGCAGATATTTTAAAGACATTTTCAAATATTTAAAATTGGATTATTGACACGTTACACTTGATTTTTTTTTAAAAATCACCTTTTGTAATAAAACAATTTTCAGGTTTCATAAAGAAGCAGTTTACCACTCTTAAAATATAAGTGGACATCAATTGTGCTTTAAAATGCTCCCTGGTGGTGAACAATTTTTGGGTCAAACTTGTCAGAAACAGGAATTGGGAGGTGGGAGTAATCCCACTGTTGTCGTCATTCCTCCATCTTGAGACTCTTGGCCTGGGCAGATCTCCTGGGGCTCCAAGCCAGCCATGCCCTGGAGCTGGGGCGGTGGGCTTGTCAACATTGGAGTCAGGCCGAAATGGGAAGCTTAAATGACCTAATTCTGTTCCCAAAGCTTTGTGCCGGTGCTTCTGAGGCACTCAGTAGTTCACCTGTATAATGATGAACTTTCCGATCTCTTTACTTTCCACTTCAACCACCATGCCTCACTTCCTCATTCTACTCCTCACTCCCTTACTCGCATCCCTTCATTTGCTGAGACCCTTGCTGTCTCCCCCATTGTCCACCTTATGAACAAAACTCTCACAATTGTAGTCATTGAGAAGCCCAGAAAACACCTAAGTATATGAAGAGACTGTTGAAAATAGATTTGTGACCAATGTGAAGCACTCAGACATTTATTATGCAGTTGAATTGCAGCCTAGAACCCCATAAAGTTCTCGGAGTAAAGAAACAAATTTCAAAACTGTTATCTCAACATTTATTTCAATGCAAGGGGCCTAACAGGGAAGGCAGATGCACTTAGGGCATTGTTAGGAACACGGGACTGGGATATCATAGCAATTACGGAAACATGGCTCAGGGATGGGCAGGACTGGCAGCTTAATGTTCCAGGATACAAATGCTACAGGAAGGATAGAAAGAGAGGAGGGGGGGAGTGGTATTTTTGATAAGGGATAGCATTACAGCTGTGCTGAGGGAGGATACCCCCAGAAATACATCCAGGGAAGTTATTTGGGTTGAACTGAGAAATAAGAAAGAGATAATCACCTGATTGGGATTGTATTATAGACCCCCCAATAGTCAGAGGGAAATTGAGAAACAAACTTGTAAGGAGATCTCCGCTATCTGTAAGAATAATAGGGTAGTTATGGGAGGGAATTTTAATTTTCCAAACATCGACTGGGACTGCCATAGTGTTAAAGGTTTAGACTTCAGAAATGAGATAACAAGAATCCAGAGAAAGTATATTCCTGTTAGGGTGAAAAGGAAGGCTGGTAGATATAGGGAATGCTGGATGACTAAAGAAATTGAGGGTTTGGTTAAGAAAAAGAAGGAAGCATATGTCAGGTATAGACAGGATAGATCGAGTAAATCTTTAGAAGAGTATAAAGGCAGTAGGGAATCCTGAGGGACAGGATGTACATGTATTTGGAAAGGCAAGGACTGATTCGGGATAGTCAACATGGCGTTGTTCAAAGTTTGTGCAAAGATTTGTAGCTCGGCAGTACTTAAGAGGGAAATCAGGAGGGCAAAAAGGGGACATGAGATAGCTTTGCTGAATAGAATTAAGGAGAATCCAAAGGGTTTTTACAAATATATTAAGGACAAAAGGGTAACTAGGGAGAGAATAGGGCCCCTCAAAGATCAGCAAGGTGGCCTTTATGTGGAGCCACAGATAATGGGGCAAATACTAAATGAATATTTTGCATCAGTATTTACTGAAAAAGGATATGGAAGATATAGACTGTAGGGAAAAAGATGGTGACATCTTGCAAAATGTCCAGATTACAGAGGAGGAAGTGCTGGATGTCTTGAAACGGTTAAAGGTGGATAAATCCCAGGATCTGATCAGGTGTACCCGAGAACTCTGTGGGAAGCTGGAGAAGTATTGCTGGGCCTCTTGCTGAGATATTTGTTTCATCAATAGTCCCAGGTGAGGTGCCGGAAGACTGGAGTTTGGCAAACGTGGTGCCACTGTTTAAGAAGGGCGGTAAAGACAAGCCAGGGAACTATAGACCATTGAGCCTGACCTCGGTGGTGGGCATGATGTTGGAGGGAATCCTGAGGGACAGGATGTACATGTATTTGGAAAGGCAGGGACTGATTCGGGATAGTCAACATGGCTTTGTTCAAAGTTTGTGCAAAGATTTGTAGCTCGGGTGCTCGTTGTTGTGGTTCTGTTCGCCGAGCTGGAAGTTTTTGTTGCTTCATGGCTTTGTGCATGGGAAATCATGTCTCACCAACTTGGTTGAGTTTTTTGAAGAAGTAACAAAGAAGATTGATGAGGGCAGAGCAGTAGATGTGATCTATATGGACTTCAGTAAGGTTTTCGACAAGGTTCCCCATGGGAGACTGATTAGCAAGGTTAGATCTCATGGAATACAGGGAGAACTAGCCATTTGGATACAGAACTGGCTCAAAGGTAGAAGATAAAGGGTGGTGGTGGAAGGTTGTTTTTCAGACAGGAGGCCTGTGACCAGTGGGGTGCTACAAGGATCGGTGCTGGGTCCTCTACTTTTTGTCATTTACATAAATGATTTGGATGCGAGCATAAGAGGTACAGTTAGTACATTTGCAGAATTGGAGGTGTAGTGGACAGCGAAGAGGGTTACCTCAGATTACAACAGAATCTGGACCAGATGGGCCAATGGGCCAAGAAGTGGCAGATGGAGTTTAATTCAGATAAATGCGAGGTGCTGCATTTTTGGAAAGCAAATCTTAACAGGACTTATACACTTAATGGTTCAGGTCCTAGGGAGTGTTGCTGAACAAAGAGACCTTGGAGTGCAGGTTCATAGCTCCTTGAAAGTGGAGTCGCAAGTAGATAGGATGGTGAAGTAGGCGTTTGGTATGCTTTCCTTTATTGGTCAGAGTATTGAGTACAGGAGTTGGGAGGTCATGTTGCGGCTGTACAGGACATTGGTCAGGCCACTGTTGGAATATTGCGTGCAATTGGGCATGGATAGGATAAATAGACAAAGTCTTTTCTCTGGGGTCAGGGAGTCCAGAACTAGAGGACATAGGTTTAAGTTGAGAGGGGAAAGATATAAAAGAGACCTATGGGGCAATTTTTTCATGCAGAGGGTAGTATGTGTATGGAATGAGCTTCCAGAGGATGTGGTGGAGATTGGTACAATTGCAACATTTAAGAGGCATTTGGATGGGTATATGAATAGGAAGGATTTGGAGGGATATGGGCCAGGTGCTGGCAGGTGGGACTAGATTGGGTTGCGATATCTGGTCGGCATGGACAGGTTGGACCGAAGGGTCTGTTTCCATGCTGTATATCTCTATGACACTATGACTTTATGTCTGGATTGGTTCCTTAAAAGCATTGGGAAAAGACTTGGTAATCATAATAGGCAAAATTATTTCACTTACCTTTTAAACTTTTCCCACCTTCAGTCCATGGTTAATACTAATGTCGAGCATAACAGCTCCTAAAGTCTAATAATTTCTCTCAAAGTAAATTTACTTACTTGAGGAAGATTCTCAATGAACCTAAAATGCCCTCAGTTTCATTCTCCTTTGGAATATGCTTGCTCCGGAGCCGATTCCTACCCAATCTTCGTGAAAATGGTTACATGGAAACAGAAATGCGACATACGGCTGCTCTGATTAGTAACTGCTCTGTTTGGTTTTGCTAAGGTTAGTGAAAATCCAACCCTATCTGTTCATTGATATGCAAATAAGTTTGTGCAGACACATGAACAGCAGCTGAACCTTCAAAATCTAAGACAATTTTGTGCACAATTTGGACACAGGTTATTGATTCAACAAAAATCAGAAGCTATCCTCAATTATTGGTATTAATAAAGCATTATTAATTTTCTAGGCTGATGAGATGTTTGATGTTCTGCCAGAGTCAGTTACCGAAGAACAATACACAGATGAACATGGAAATACCATTGTGAAAAAGGTAATGCCTATCCAATCTTGGTCGGCTTTCCCTTTCCTCCCATATAGGCAGAGGTAGGGATATTGACACATACATTGCACTACATTAAATCACTAAAAGCCATCAATGTACATTGAAGAGAAATGAAAAATTGTGCAAATGAGAAGGTTATTAGACATTTATTTTCTCATGTTCTCTTTCCTTTAGGTTACAAGAAAGATTATCAGGCGTTTAGTGTCTCCCGATGGGACTGAAAAGGAGGAAGTCATCGTGCAAGGTGCAGAGCATGAACCAGTTACAATTGAAGATGGAGATGGATATTCAAAAGTTTTAAAGCGGACTGTACTGAAAACTGACAGTGAACAGTCCGAGGTTAGCTTTAACGCCATTTTCCTGACTGGCAAAATGTCTTCTGTTTTCTGAAAACATTTGTCATGTTTTGTTTGTTTTTTTTATTCACTTGTGTGATATGAGTGTTGCTTCCATTTATTACCAATCCCTGGATGCCTTTGAGAGATCATGGTAAGCTGCCTCTGGAACCGCTGTAGTCCATGTGCTGTAGGTTGACCCAAAATGCCTTTAGGGAGGGAATTCCAGAATTTTGACACAGTGATAGTGAAGAAATGGCAATATATTTACAAGTTACAATGGTGAATGGCTTTGAGGGAAACTTGCAGGCTATGATGTTCCCATGCATCTGCTGCTCTTGTTCTTCAAGATAGAAGAAGTTTGAAGATGCTGTTTAAAGATCTTTGATGAAGTTATGTAGTGCATCTTGTAGATATTCACATGACTGCTACTGAACATCGATGGTGGAGGGACTGAATATCTGAAGATGTCGTGCCAATCCAGCGAGCCAATCCAGGATGTTGTCAAGCTGCTTCAGTGTTGTTGGAGGTGCACCCATTTCAGGCAAGTGGGGAGTATCCCATTACACTCCTGACTTGTTGATGGTGGACAGGCTTTGGGGAATCAGAAGGTGAGTTGCTTGTTGCAATATGCCTAGCCTCTGACCTGCTCTTGTAGCCACTCTTTTTATGTGGAGGGTCCAGTTGAGCTTCTGGTCAATGTTAATAATGATCGGATGTTGACAGTGATGGAGGATTCAGTGATGGCAATAGCATGAAAATCAAGAGGTAGTGGTTAGATGTTCTGTTATTAGAAATGGTCATTGCCCGGCACTTGTGTCAAATGAATGTTACTTGCTACTTGTCAGCCCAAGTCTGAAAATTGTCCAGATCTTGTTGCATTTGGACATGGACTGCTTCAGTATCTAAAGGAGTCAGGAATGATGCTGAACATTGTGCAATCATTGGTGAATATCCTTACTTTTGATCTTTTATGATAAATGGAAGATCATTGATGAAGTAGCTAAAGATGGTTGGGCCTAGGACATTACTCTGAGGAACTCCTGCAGAGATGTTTAGAGATGAGGTGACTTCCAATGACTACAACTATCTTCCTATGTGTTGTATGTGATTCCAACTAATGGTGAGATTTCCCCCAATTCCCATTTTGTGTAGGCTCCTTGATGTGATATTCTGTCAAGTGTGGCCATGAAATTAGAAGCGTGAGTGGCCTTGGCAGAGCTCAAACATGGGCGTCACTGAGCAAGTTATTGCTAAGTAGGTGCTGCTTGATAGTAGCACTGGATAAAAGCAAATTTTGCGGATGCAGGAATCTGAAACCAAAAAAGAGAAAATGCTGGAAAATCTCAGCAATTCTGGCAGCATCTGTGAGGAGAGAAAAGAGCTGACGTTTTGAGTCTAACTGACCCTTGTCAAAGCTTTAACAAAGGGTCAGTTAGACTCGAAACATTAGCTCTTTTCTCTCCTTACAGATGCTGCCATAATTGCTGAGATTTTCCAGCATTTCCTTTTTTTTTTGGTTGCTGCTTGATAAGTACTGTTCATGACACCTTCCATCACTTCACTGATGGCCAAGAGTGGACTGATGAGCCAGTAATTAGCTGAGTTATTTTGTACTGCATTTTCTGTCCATAATAATTAACTTTTCATGTTGTTGGGTAAATGTTGTAACCATACAAGAGGAGCTTGTCTGGGAGAGTGGCAAGTTCTGGAGTGCAAGCCTTTAGTACTATTGTTAGAATGTTGTTAGGGCCCATGGCCATTGCAATATCCAGAGCCTCCCAAACATTTCTTGATATCACATGGAGTGAATCAAAATGGCTGGAGACCACTGGAGGAAGCCGAGGTGGATCATCTGATTGGCGCTTCTAGCTGAAGTTTGTTGCGATGGGTTCAGCCTTATTTTTTGCACTGATGGGCTGGGCTGTCCCATCATTGAGGTTGGGATAATTGTGGAGCTGCCTTCTCCTATAATTTTTTTTTTATTTGTCCAACACCATTCACAACTGAATGTCGCAAGATTCCAGAGCTTAGATCTGATTTGTTGGTTGTGGGATCACTTAACTCTGGCTATTGCTTGCTACTTAGACATGCAAGTAGGCTTGTTGGGTAGCTTCACCAGGTTGACACCTCATTTTTAGTTACACCAGGTGCTGCTCCTGGCATTCCATCCTGCACTCACCACTGAACAGGGTTAATTCCCTGAACTAATGATTCAGTGGCAAATATGCTGGACCATGAGGTTACAGATTGTGCTGGAGTATGATTCTGCTGCTGTTGATAGCTCACAATATCTCGTAGATGCCCAGCCTGGAGTTGCTAGATCTGTTCAAAGTCTGTCTCAATTATCACAATTATAGTGCCTCACAGCACGATCGAGGTTATTCTCAGTGTGAAAGCAGGACTTCATCTCCACACGGACTGTACAGTGGTCACTCTTACCGATACTGTCTTGGACAGATTCATCAGGAGCAGGCAGATTGGTAAGGACGAGGTCAAGATCAGACATAATGCTGCCGAGCGACTTTTGGTGCTGGACTGAAATGACAAAACAGTTGCTAAGTTTGATTCAGTTGACATGACCTAGGATGTGTGGCATGAATAAGTTTGTAACTGAAGTCAAAGGTTGTTCTCAATTTGATCGTTCATAAATAGTTTATTTTCAACTGAGGAAAGCCACTGATCTCTAAGTTTGTAACAACTTTGCAGTAGTAGCTACTGTGTAGCCACTTCCTTCCATCCGGAACAACTAACCTAGAAACTATGGGTGGAATTTAATCTCCAGCACCTCCAGTAGCTGAGATTTCACCTCCAATCCTTTTTCTGAACCCCTCTCCATGACCCTCATTTCCTCATCAATCACCTATGACCTAGGTTATTAATTGATCCTTGGACCGTAGTAGATGCCTTATGGGTAACAGCCAGTGTTCCCAGTAGAGTTAACTGTCAGTGATAATCTGCCAGCCTCCAACTGACTGGCATTGCTTGGGTGGGGTGGGTCTTGGAATTCCGCTCCCAAAATCCCAGATACCAGTGAAGTCAGATGCCAGCCAACGAATAACAGGTGTATGACATCTAAATTGATAAAATATGGGTTAATGTAATGAGTAAAACATCATCAGTTCTGGGACAGGGAATGTCGATGAACCACCTTTTGGCTGAAACAATGCGAGGAAGGCATTCTTCGTCTGGACTGACCTCAGCTGTGGGCACCAGTTTGAATGCCATAATTAGCTACAGCAACCATAGCTTGAGCAGAGAAGTTGGCCATTAGTACCTTTCCTCTGTGAAGGGACTCCAATTGGAAATGTGGATGTTCAGAGAGTAATTCATGACATTATCATGTTTGCTTGTGTTTCTCTGATATATCTATGTCTATTACCAAAGGCTTGTTTCTCTCCCCATCCTCCTCTCACTCCGTCCCTCCCTCTCAACCACCTTCTCCTCTCATCTCTCCCTCACCCTTAACCCCCTCCCCCTCTGGTTTTCTCTCTTTTTCCAGGCTCCATCTCTACCTATCATTTAATCCTTCCCCCTTCCCACATCCCTTCTTTAGCACACGTGCCAACCTTTTCCTAGCTAGTCAATTCTGATGAAGCGTCAATGGACTTGAAACATTTTCAGCATCTGCAATTCTTTTTACCATAAGCCAGTCACCATTCGTTATTATTCCAGTGCATTTATATACTCGCAATCAAATTAATTTGATATCAACTTTGTGGAATAGAGAACAGTCATCTCAGTATTATAGTTCACAAAACATAGAGATGGCAACTCTGGCAGCATCTGTGAAGAGGAAGTTAACTTTTTGAATCCAGTGACACTTCTTCATGCCAAATCGATATGTTAAACAGTACATCTATAACTAAGAAGAGAAAATGAGGTCTGCAGATGCTGGAGATCAGAGATGGAAATGTGTTGCTGGAGAAGCGCAGCAGGTCAGGCAGCATCTAGGGAACAGGAGAATCGACGTTTCGGGCATTAGCCCTTCTTCAGGAGGGCCTGAAGAAGGGCTAATGCCCGAAACGTCGATTCTCCTGTTCCCTAGATGCTGCCTGACCTGCTGCGCTTCTCCATCTATAACTAAGAAAAGGTTAAACAATGACCTTTTTCGAATTGCACACTCATATAGGCAAAAGTGAGGACTGCAGATGCTGAAAACCAGAGTTTAGATTAGAGTGGTGCTGAAAAAGCACAGCAGGTCAGGCAGCATCCGAGGAGCAGGAAAATTGACATTTCGCACAAAAGCCCTTCTTCAGGGTTGTGCTGTGCTATGCTTTTCCAGCACCACTCTAATCTAAACTCTTGTACAGTCATATACCTGACCAGAGATGATAATTTTGCTCACCCCAATATGACTGAAATGGAGGCAGGAATTAGTGATTAGCAAGGAGTTATGTTGGACAAGCGCTCCAATGAGATTGCGTTGAGGAAGTTTCCCCTGAGCAGGTCAGCATATAGATTGACTATGTGTCTGCAGGTAATCAATCTGTTTGTTAAAGTCCCCAGTTAAGTGCTATTTAGAGCACTCACCGATATGCTGCCAGCACAAATGGAAGCCACCCCCTTAAAAGAGTCAGAGTTGAAAAGTGTGGTGCTGGAAAAGCACAACAGGTCAGGCAGCATCCAAGGAACAGGAGAGTCAACATTTCGGGCATAAGCTCTTCATCACCTATTTCTGATGAAGGGCTTATGCCCGAAACGTCAACTCTCCTGCTTCTTGGATGCTGGCTAACTTGCTCTGCTTTTCCAGCACCACACTTTCCAACTCTGACCTCTCTAGCATCTGCAGTCCTCACCCTCTTCTTCAATAGAGGCAGCCTCTCTACTGCTGTCTAGAGGCTTCAGGATTCGCCATCCGAAGAGGGGGGCCCCAGGGAACAGACATGGTCGAGCACTGCTTCCAGAATTCTATGAGGTAGTTCGTTGACAATTGCACTTCAACTGGAGGGATCTGCTTGCTTGGCCCCTCAAAACAAAGGTAATGTTTTATTTCTAAAAAAAAAAGCTCTATTGTGAGGTGTATTTGTTCCTCACCTCACAAACTCAATGGGCCTGCTCAGGCTCTGGGCTGAGATTGTAGACCCCATACCTCACCCCCAGCAGGAATGCAGATAGTTAGCTACCAAAATAATACCACTTCACCAGAATGTAAACTATCATAAATCTAGCAATCAGGTCTCCTTGACCTAAGCAGCTCAAATACACTGATCCCACCAGACCGCCATTTAAATTACTGCCATAATAATCTGAGTTCCTTTTCACCATTTGACATTTTATATATTTTCAGCAATGTGTGTTTTCATACTGTTTGTGATCCACTGCTCTGTTTACAGATTTTCTTTACAGATCTGTTGAATGCTTAATATCACTACATTCTTCTGTGTGTACCCATAGCTCACATTTTCAGAACCACAAGTGACTTCAGGCTCTGAATTCCAGTCTGAGCAGGTCGAGGGCCGCAGAGTCAGTAAGGTCATCAAGAAAACTGTGGTCCATGGGGACAGGATGGAGAAACACCTTGGAGATCCCAAGTTGGCATCTGACCTTCCAACAGCCAAAGATGATTTTAATATGGTAATGTCTTCAAATCTTTATCATTTTCTTTCCATTCAATGAATTTTCATAAAATATAGTTCAGAATGAAAATTGAATATGCAGATAAATTATATTAAGTTTAATGGATTTTGTTTGGATGGGTCATTTTAAAACCTAATCACGTCTTGGAACAATACACAAATGTCTCATTTTAAATGTGTGTGTATGTGCTGAGGGGGGACCATAAAAATCTCAAATGGCCTTCAAACTGCCCTCTTACCCATTTTAACATGTCCATAATTATTGACCACTTAATGGCTTTTCCCAATGGTTTCACTTTTGAGGTCAGTAAATGTTTCCTTTCAGCATAAAGAGTACATTGTTGGGAACTCGGGACTGCTTCTAGTGCCAGTCTTGGCCATTGCAGGGTCTGGCGCTGTTGAGAATACAGTTACCGGCTGATCTGATTAACCCGCAGCTGTCTGAGGTGAGGGTGTTTCTGTGTTATTTCGCACACCCTCTTTCCAAAAACTGATGAAAAATCTCACAGCAGGAAATGTGATTTTAATTAGATTCCATGTGCTGCTACTGCAGTGCACAGATGGAATTGAGGGATATTGGAACACTAAATGAAAAGAAAATCAAGAAGCTGTGAACGGTGAGTGGCATCAGATAGGCTGCAGTTGACAGAACAGCACTGTAATTCCAATAGTAGGCAAATGTTACCTGCAAAATGAGTTAAATACTGTGTTCTATTCTGAACTCCTAAACCGTAATTGTAGTTTGTACACTTTAAATGTGACAGCAGGGTAGTATACAGCAAACAATGGGAAATTTACCTGGTATACTAAATGACTTAGATTAGATTAGATTAGATTACATTACAGTGTAGAAACAGGCCCTTCGGCCCAACAAGTCCACACCGACCCGCCGAAGCGAAACCCACCCATACCCCTACATTTACCCCTTACCTAACACTACGGGCAATTTAGCATGGCCAATTCACCTGACCCTGCACATCTTTTGGACTGTGGGAGGAAACCGGAGCACCCGGAGGAAACCCACGCAGACACGGGGAGAACGTGCAAACTCCACACAGTTAGTCGCCTGAGGCGGGAATTGAACCCGGGTCTCAGGCGCTGTGAGGCAGCAGTGCTGTGAACGACTTATTGATATAACTAACTCATAACAAATGTTGGTACAGGTTCCCTCAAAAACAACTTCAATACCAGGCAACTGGCATTGTGTGTAATGCATAGCAGAATATTTCCACTGTTTGTGTGGAATTTGCACATTCTCCCCATGTCTGCACGGATTTCCTCCAGGTGCTCCGGTTTCCTCCCACAGTCCAAAGATGTGCAGGTCAGGTGAATTGGCCATGCTAAAATCAGGGACATGTAGGTTAGATGCATTAGTCATGGGAAATGTAGAGTAACAGGGTAGGGGAATGGGTCTGGGCGGGATACTCTTCGGAGGATCGGTGTGGACTTGTTGGGCCAAATGACTTGCTTCCACACTGTCGCGATTCTATGATTCAAAATTTGTATCCTAACCATAACAGCGTTATGTATCAACTGTCCAATGGCAAAGCAGTTAATGGTTCTGAATTCATCAATTTCAGAAATGTTAATAATGAAAGCAAACTGGGAAAGAGGGTGAATACAGAAGGCCAGAACAAGTGAGCATGCTCAATTCTCACTTCATCCTGAACTAGATGTTAAGTCAGGAAGCATCATCTGCTGGATCTTTCTCGGTCTATGAGTCTGTTACAAATAAGGATGTTTTAAAATGGTGAGCAGATAGAATCGGTGGAGTGGTTTAATGGTGAAAAATTCCAAGCACTTTGAATGAGCTCCAACCCTTCAACCAAGGGATGCAACAAGCTCTAAAACTATTATGTCCATCTTCCAGGCAAAACCCACCACAAATGACCTCACCCACTCAAATTAGATCTCACACAAGAAGGATGGGTGTTAAACCTTCTTTGGGATTTTATGGAGTTAATGCTGCTTAGCATAGGAAAAGCTAGACTTCTTTGTATCCCACATGCTACCTGACACCTCATTATTGCATGCACACTAACAAATAGGAATCTTACCCAAATAACAGTGCATATTCCACTGGATACCTTGAAAACTGGCAGCATTTCAAATATGTTTTTAAATCAATTCAAGTTTTAAATGTTGGGTTCATAAAAATTCTTCTTAGAATAATCCTGAAAATGATAAGGTAAATGATTACATAAGCAGAAATAAGGAATCTCATGCAAACTTTTGCTGAGTCTCTTTAACGCTGAAATTACAGTCACATTTTCCAATCTTAGGAAAAGCATGACGGTTGTGTCCTTTTTACTTACTTTATTTTCACTCTTTGAAAGGTTATATAGCTTGTTTGTGCAGCAATGTGTGCCCCTTTTATATATTTGTGTTGTTTTCCTTCTGCCCAGGCTCTAAGTTTTGCAGGGAACCATGGAAAGGTCCATATACCAAATGTAGCTCAAAGAGAGATTGTAAAAGAGGATGGATCAGTTATTAAAAGGTTTGGGTTCCTCTGTAGTGGTTTTTTCTTTTCAGTAGGTAGTATTACTAACTTACTAAAAAGTTATGGGTTTCTGCTTGCACAACTTACCACCAGTGAGCAAACAGTATTTTGAAAGTGGTCACAATGGAGTCATTTAACAATAACATGATCGGTATATGCTAACAATTAATCTAGCAGGATTGCATGTAGTGATCTGAAACTTGCTGGCGTGTTTTAAGTTGTTTTGTTGCTCTGAAATACATTTTTTTAACACAGCTGTTAAACTATAAATACCATATGGAGAGTGCTGGCAAGGGAACTGATTATGATAATTTCTGGTGGGGAAAGAAAGAAATACAAAATAAAATCAACCTACTGCAGTATGACACATTTTTGTATTTAGTTTTACAATATACATTGAGAAGCCATGTAATCAAATGTTCAGAAAATGACCCTTTTTGTAAAGTTTAGATGAATAAATAGAACACAATACAAATAATTATTGCAATCTTATTTTGCAATACTATTCAGTCAACATAGAAACTAAGAAGCTGCATTACTTTAAAAATATACATCTAGGAAAATAACTAATTCCTTAAAAAGTGCTCTTAACCCTTTATATTCCTCTATGAATAAATAAATCAGATTTACATGTATGTTATTTATGACCAAAATGAAGGGTAACTCAAAATCTCCACCTTTTAAATTTGTTTGGTTGAAAATTTTAAAGTATTCCTCAATCCTGTCCTGTAGAGAATGAAATGTTTCATTCAGTGGGTGCTAATTCTCAGGTTAGTACCTATCTGCCTTTTAACCCTTAAGTTTATTTTACTCTCCTTTCCCTTCTGAAAGAATGTTATTGTTTCACTTCCCTCTGTTCTGCTTTGGTTGTGTTGGCATTCCTGACTATCGTATGTTGTGCCAATGTTGTTTTTCTGAATGTGGTTAACAAAGTGCTAATAACTAGATGATTTGTGTTTTTTCTCATGAAGTTGATTGAAGGGTAGACATTGGCTAGGACATGAGTGATGATTCTCCTGTCTTTGTTATTAAATACTTGTGTTTCTCTACGGTTTCATTATAACCAAGCAATTTAGTATTTTATCATTATAATTCTTTATTTTGAATTTGTGTACCGGGTGGCAGACATGTTCTCTGTAAACTGTCATGTTCCTAATCTATTTTAAACCAAATCATAACATCATGATCCTTATCATGAGATAAATTTACTTTATCTTTCAAAACAGTTAAACTATTCATTCCAAGTATCATCCTGGTAAACTTTCATTGGATTTTCTCAAGGAATTTCTATCCTTTATAACAGTGGTTCTTAGAACATGACTAGGTATGTTACTGGGCTTATAATCAAGAAGTTAAGAATAATCCGCAGGTATGAGCTCAAATCCCACCAGAGCAGTTGAAACTTTTCAATTCAATTAACTAAATACAATTTGGAACAAAAAGCAAGTAGTAGCAGTAATTGAAAACACCATTTGTGTTTTGTAAGTACTGTCCTTACTTGAAATGGATGCCCAAGACTGAACATGATATTTCTACTGAGATATTTTCAGCTGCTTAGGCCAAGTGCCAGAATTTTACTTCCTGAAATCATGAGCTTCTCTGCAACTATCCTTTTAAGACACTTTTAATCTCTCCTTATTGGCATGGCGTCAAATTTTATTGACTATGAAGTAACTTGAAAAGTTTTATTATGTTAAAGATGCTTGATAACTGGAGGGTGTTATTGTGTGTATGACCAATGTTTAGTGCAGAATTGCTTCCTTATTGTGGGATGGATTTCCATGGAAGGGATGGGAAGATCATTCTGGTCTTTTTAAAAGGCCCTGTCTTCCATGTTTTTGGTCCACTTTGGGATGGAGTCTTTGTTATGATGAAACCAAGCTTTTATTAGCATGTTCTTCACCTTTTCCATTTAGGTTTTGATGACCTCTGTGGCAAGGTGACTAATTTCTTGCCACTTCCCCATATATTCTTGTTAGCTAGTCAAAAAATACAGTGACTCACAACTGTCAGTGTTCTGTTCAATTGATTAATCTGTTAGATTGGATCAGCTCCATATATGGCAATATATTTACCAACTGAATCATTGGTGCCCAACATTTCTCTTCCGTGCTCTTCCCAAACGTGAAAGAACTGTCTAATCAGTTGTTCTCTGTGTTGCTGCAATCTTTTGAAATACACAATTTATTAATAGCACAGGGAAAAATGCATCTAACACCTGAAGTTTTTTAAAAATAATTCTGTTTTAGAGTAAAATTTAGAGTAAAATTATATCAAATAATTTTGTCACTTATTTCTTTTAATGGTCAGTTGAAACATTCTATTTTTTTCTGCTTCCATCACTTTTTGTTGAGAAGGGTAAAATTATTTTGTAGCTGTACTAAATCTAGTGAATTGCTAATGTTAGATATTTCAGATTTTCAGTGTGCTGATACAGTGTATTGTTCTGATTAAATCAATATACCGTAGTCCTCAGTTTCACACAATGTAATCTAAAAAACTATCATATGCGCTATAGGTCTGAATAAAGCTAATTCTCTATTGCATGTAAAGCTATTTCCGAGTAAGTCCATAATGTAAAACTATCCACAGTAGATCATAGGTGACACTACATAGCATTTTTACTCAGTAAGCTACAATAGCGAGGTTCATGTTAAGGCTGCATTTTTTTTTTGTATCCAGTCACATATTAATAGAGCTCAGTTTTTATTTTCATGCAGTGTCAATTCAAATATTTTATCCACACTGCAAATCAGAATAAACTCACGTTTTTTTGCTGATTGTAATAAGTGACTCATTCCAACAGTGGTTTTAAATAAATCTGTCAGATCTTAGTTGGACTGTTCATGGACATTTCTTCTTCTCAAATTGCCCATAGTGTTAGATATGTTGGTCAGGGGTAAATATAGAGTAGGGGCATGGGTCTGGGTGGATTAATCTTCAGAGGGTCAGTGTGGACTTGTTTGGCCGAAGGGCCTGTTTCCACACTGTAGAGCATCTTTTTTTATTCTTCTAATTAATAAGCAAAATGGCTGTTTGGGAAACATTAGTCATATCCATATTTTGGAAAATAGTTTAGGGTAGATTTTGAACCATTTTTATGAGCAAGTAAAGCAGAACACATCCCATCCAGATCTCCAAATTTTATTCGGCTCCTTCAGTAGTTGTTAGATCCTTAATTCACACATTAAAGGAGTTGCTGCCTGTTTTAGGTAGCAGGCTGGGACATTTGAAAGAAATAACCTCAGCAGTTTATATTGGAAACAATGCTTCTGCAACTTGAACATGTGCTATTCCAGTCTTCCAGCTATTGTCTTAGAGGCCTACAACACTGTAAAAGGCCCTTTGACCCATAGACTCTGTGCAGGTCAAACAAAACACCAAATCCCATTTGCCAGGCCCATAGTCTTGAATCTGGATTAGAGTGGTGCTGGAAAAGCACAGCAGTTCAGGCAGCATCCGAGGAGCAGGAAAATCGATGTTTCGGGCAAAAGCCCTTCATCAGGAATAGAGGCAGAGTGCCTGAAGGGTGGAGGGCTTTTGCCCGAAACGTCGATTTTCCTACTCCTCGGATGCTGCCTGTACTGCTGTGCTTTTCCAGCACCACTCTAATCCAGAATCTGGTTTCCAGCATCTGCAGTCATTGTTTTTACCATAGTCTTGAATGCCTTGGCACTGCTAAGTTGAATCGCTTTGTGCCTATTTGATAGTAGAAAAATTGATTCAGTACATATTTCCTTTTGTTCCTTCTCACTGACTCCATTCATCTTAAATGCAGAATTTGATCCCACTTAAAAAAAAAAGAATGGAGCAAATTCCTAAGCATGCATCTGATGATGAGAATTCCTTATTTCCAGAATTTGTGCACTGTACACAGTGCAGTACAGGTGGAATTGCACACTAATTCTGTGTTCCCATCAATTAATAAAACACAGATAAGTGGCTTCAGATTGGGCCAGAAAAAATATATGCAAGCCTTAGTTATATCTTGTATGTTATATAAAGTTCTTGTCTATGGGAAATAGCAAGAGAAAATAAACTCAGCAGGTCTGGTAGCATCTGTAGAGAAACTAACAGAGTGAATATTTCAAGTCCTGTATGCCTTCTTCAAAACAGAAGGAGTTTAGAAAATAATCATTTTTTTGTTCTGTTGACAAAATAGAAAGAAGAACACGTGGGACAAATTTTGAAGGTGCCCACAGTGCAAAGCAAGGGGAATACTTATAGCAGTAGAAGAATGATAGAAATGAAAAATTAGTGTAATAACAAAGTTCTGTTGAGAGCAAACAAGTGCAAACAAGGTAATGGGATGTGAGGGGAATTAGTGTTATTAAAATGGATGACTGTGTTTGTGGTCTGAAGTTGTTGAACTCCGTGGTGAGTCCTGAAGGTTATAAAGTACCTAAGCCAAAATGAAATGTTGTTCTTTCAGCTTGTGTTTGGCTTCGTTGGAACACTGCAGCAGGCCTAGTACACAAATGTAACTATGACAGCAAGCTAGTGTGTTAAAGTGGCAAGTAACCTGAAGGTCAAGTCCATTCTTGCAGACAGAAGGAGGTGTTCCATAAAGCATTCACCCAGACAGTGTTTTGTTTCACCAATGTAGAGGAGGCTGCATTGTGAGTAGTGGTTAGACTCAATTAAAGTAAAATTACAAATAAATAATTGCTTGAAAGTGTTTTGGGGGCCTCATATGTTGAGGAAGGAGGAGGTAAAAAGGGCAAATGTTACACCTTGTGTGATTGCATGGGAAGGTGCCATGGTGGAGGGAAGTGGTGAAGATGTGTTAGGAGTCACAGTGAAGTGGACCAGGGTGTTGTGAAGAGACCATTCCTCGTGGAATGCTGATAAGGGTGAAACATGTATTGATTTTTGCATCCTGAAGGTGGAAGAAATATCAGAAAATTATCTTTTGAATGCAGAGATTCGTAGGATGGAAATTGAGGCCAAGGGGAACAACTATTGTTTTTAGAGGAAGGGAAAGGGATGAGGTACTCAGCAGAGCAGGACTGCAGCTATCTGTTCACACTCTTGAGGGAATGATGAAAGATTGTTTACAAGATAGGAGCCCAGTCTAGATTTAAATCAGCATGCTTCTTTCAATTTCTCTCAATGCTTTTCCTTTCTTTTTAAGCACTACAACATGAAAATATGTTTAAGCACTAAACTGTTCATGGAATTTTTTGCTTTTCAAGTACTTAACAAAGTTCCAGCTCATAAAACATGAATCATATTTTAAAAGTTTGCACGAAATCTTGTTGTTCCAGTGTCTCCCTTTCACTGTTACCATCCACTTTCTCGTTTTCTCACTCTGCACATTTTTCCAGGGCGACCATGAGTAAAGCTAGTGCACAGAAGAGGACTGTGGTGAAGGACCAGGAGGGAAAGCATGTACATGAGGAACGGCTGGAGGATGTGCCTGAAGCGCTACAAGAAGATGACCTGAAACTTGACCTACAACAACTTCTCGGTCATTTTTGCAATGAGGACTGGAAACAGGATGAAAAATAAACACTTAAATCTCTCATATCTATTCTGTCACTACTGCACAGTTTGCTCACATGGAGAAATTGTATATTATTTTTTCCCCATCTGAAGATGCTGGAGTTCCTGTGCAGAAAGGTAGATTTGGATTAGACTTTTCTCTTTACCGTAAGTAAATTTGTGACCAAAGATGGCATCCATGTCTTGGGTGACTTATACTGTTTGAACCTTAGAGCTTCCTCATGTGGCTGTATTAGGAACATGCAAACACTGCTGCCTCCAAACTGCAACAACTGTACTGAAATTCAGAAATACTTCATCCACAGGCCTCTTCTCATTTTCTGTTCCTGAAGGACTTTACAACACAAACGTGTAAATAGCAAAAGTGTTTAGGCTTGTGAAACTAAGGTACTGCCTACCTTGACTACTCCAATCACCACCAAACACAAGATCCTTTCTTCATTGCTGAATTGATTCTGACTAAATGTCGCCATAGTGACAGATTGTGAGTGTGCAGGCCTAGTAGGGAGCACTTAAGGATCTTACAATCTCTCAAACTTTCTCAAAGCTTAATAAATATGCTAGCACCTGTACTTAATGTATCAGACATATCTCCATAAATTGCATTAGTATGAATTTAAATGGTGAGTGTGTGGCAGGCTACATTTGGTTGTGTATTTCATGCTGCCATACTTGTTTCCAGAAATTTGCAACGTTCTTCACTGCTTTCACCAAATCACATAGTCTTGTATCTGTGATTTGGTACTTTTTACAGGCACCATAGATAACTGGAATTGGGTTGAACTTTAAATAAAAAAAAAAGACAGAATTTTTTGGTTATTTCAGCATTATGTAACAAGACTGGCTTCTTTTTGTAAATGCATGTAGTATTTATAGCTGTTGTAATCATTGATACAGTTGTTTAACCATCTTTGCACTGGGAAAATGTTTTAGCTCGCTGCCTCAACAGCAACAAAAAATAGAAACGATAAACACAAGAATCAATTATGGTAAATATGTAGTATTTTTACTTGTTCAGTTCTGCCCTTCAGTGTGTTCATAAGATTTTATTGTAGATTTTTTTTAAGTTATTATGGTACAGAAAACTTGTTAATATGAGGATAATATTTGCTCAGTGCTCAGAAAGTTAAATAAAGGAAATTTAATTTACTCACTCAATCAGTGCAGGCAAAATGTCAATTTTGTTTTGTTAGTGTCACAGCCTGCACAGACTGAATACAAGAACCATCAGAGAGAATGTATAACTGTTTTAGCCAGGCCATGTGGTGTTACATGAGCACAGATGATGTCTCTGTAATTACATTTTGATTTATACTTTTTTTTTGCTGTGTAATCAAAGAACTTCAGAACTGTGAGAAGGAGTGAATTTTAATTTGATGAATCAGCATCTTGTTCCCATGGTGATACAAATATTGTATATGATATCTATGAGGGCATGTATTAGAATAATAATAAATGGAAGCAAACTTAAAACACTAACCAATACATAGCAACTGCAATGTGTAAAATGGCTGATTTAATTAAAATAAAATGTACAAGTGTTACATGTAATATGTCTATGATTATCATTTGTTCCCCTGAAAGTCTGATACTGATAAATCATTGCTGCTGTGTGGGCCGGAGATCTTGCAGCTGCCAGGTTTTGGTCATAAAATCAAAATAATATTCACACTTTGTTATTAGTATCAAAGGATCACTTTATTTGGAAGCAATGTGGAAAGTTATTTTTACCTTGTGTTTCAAAATACTTTCTCAGGTTTGTATGCAATATTCTGTAGGAGAAGTCAGAGCAAAGATCTATGGTAATATGTGATGCTATTAATTAATTGGATCATTTAATAAAAGTAGTATTTAGAAATCAGTGTTACAGAAGCTTGCAGTGCAACACAAACAGCAATTTATTGAACACAAAATTTTGCTGGCGAGCAGTATAGTAATTTTTCACTTAATTTCAGAACAGGTTGTTCTCAGAGCTAAGGATGTTCTTAAAAACTGACAACAATGGCCAACATTTCTTTGTGCTGTTTATAATTTGTTAATTAACTTTATTTTAAATGTAACATAATCTTTGATTTACCACAGTGAAAACAAAAAAAATTATCTTGAACTTTCCATCAGGCATTTATAATATTTTATAAATGATTTCATTTTCTCCCCTCCATCATTTTTTTCTCATTTTCATTCTGTGCTGGGTGTGTGGGCTGGAGACCTGCTGCTAAATCTGTGCTAACACCGTACTGAACCTGGCTGTCTGTGGGTGTTTGAGTGACCCACAGTCTCTCATTCTCCTTTCCAACAGAGAATCCTCCCACCTGTACTTGGCACCACTGATAGTAAGCCTAAGAGTAGATAACGTGCTGTGCAGCCACTCCTGGGGTTGATGTTTCATCATACTACTCAGCCCATTTGCTTTACAGGAGTATGAAATTTCCCCAGTTTAAAAATAGCTGCAAAATGATGCCATGTTGTACACAAACATATAATTTCCTAAGGTGTACTTAGCCTGAAACTAACATAGATTTCTTCATAGAAAACTAACACTTTCTGCAATAAGTTATTGCTGTTCATTAAGTAATTCACCTCAGAGTCTAAGAGATCAATGTATGTCAACTTATTTTACTATTCTCCTCTAAAATTAAATATAACTCGTGCCATACTGACAAAAACCACAGGAAAAGGTGTACAAACTCAAGCTTATTTTAAGGTTTTATTTTGGGCAGAATAAATGATAAATCCACCCTGAAGTTAAAAACGAAAGAATATTCTGTGGTTTCCTAATAAAAGATGTGCAACTATTGGGGTATTGAGGTGTCGTAATGCCTCCCAAAATAGTGTCAGAATTATTTGGGATACTGGAGAATACAGAAAACAACTCAACACCCTTGCAACGGTAACATGTTTAAAGGAGGTACATGATTTAACATCTGAGAAGAATTGCTATGACAAAAGTAAAAGCATTGAATGTTACTTGCTTTGCCTAATTGCTATCTTCTCAAGAAAGCAAAAGACTGCATTCATTGCCTCAATTGGAGTATAATAAGTTATTTTTGTAATCACGTAAATTAGGTCATAATAATCAATGCATATTAATATCACCGTGTTATGATGTGCTACACATTCAGAGTATTTATATGTCTTGTCTTCTTTCTGTACATTTTCCAACTATGTCAAAACCAGTAGCATAGACACAAAGTACTTCATTCTGCATTTTTTATCGAATAAAATATTGTTGTCCACAAATGGGCAATGCATCATTAGCAATTCATGGCTGCTTTTCTGAGAAGCATGCATAAAAAATGCTATGCTTAAATATTGAAGCCACCACCATATTACCAATTATTTTAACTGGTTCAAGCAGGTAGATGTTTTATTCTGAGATTACTTATAGCTGAGTATCTTGGTGTTGACTCACTTGTCAGTTTCCTTTCCTATAATTTGCTTTGTTAACAATATTTTATGCTTTCGTACATTCTGAACGAGTAGATATTTGGGGTGTCTGTAATTTTATGGCTTAGCACATTATTACAATCTAAATTTTGATCATACTTTAACCAATGTTCATATTTATGTTTTGAGTTTCACTATAGGTTTAGTACAGCAGTAGACTATCCACCCGGCAGTAGACTATTCACCTAAACAAAGTAAGCAAATTGACTCATTGTGACAATAGTTGAATTTTAAACTCCAAAGTGGTAAACATGTTAAATTTGATGTACAATTTCCTTAAACGTATGAGTTGTTAAATCAGGATAAGTAGAACTTATTCCAATTTGCTATACCATAAATGAGTAGAAGGTAGCTTTCTTTAGTCTCTTAGTTGTGCTGCCAACATAAAGCATCAAACAGAAGTTAAGTCCCTTTGTGGAAAGTCTTATAAAGCACCGTGTGCATGTTCAAGGTGCTGCTAAGTATTGTTGCAAAACAGGCAGCAAAGTGCTATGAAAGCAGTTAAATTATCAAGTAATTTATGTAGTGATGTTGGTAAGGACTTATTGTTGGTAGGACAGTAGGAAAGTTCCTCTTGTGTCTTATAAAAATGGAATATTTTGCATCCATCCTGAAGAAGTGCTCAAAATTGAACCTACAAATGTGCAGTACTGAAGTACACAGTCTGGGTCATGTGCTTGGAGAAGAGCAATGATTCCCTGAGCTGACTCTGAGGTAGGTAAGCCACCACTGTATCGAAGATAACTGAACAATTTCTTTTTACCTGTATTAGTTGTCTGAAGAGCTGAGTGTTCATGAATTTGTGCAGTCTTCTACCCTCCACTCTTCATTGAATGTTTGCTGTTTCAAAGTGAGGACAAGGTGGCAGTTACAATGTGAATTTCTTAATCAGTTTGTTAAATCATAAAATATAAATCTGTCAATTAAACAAGTATTTGAGGTGATCCTTTCATAATTTAAATGTAAAAGAAGAAAGGCATTGCATAAAGATGTGACTATGTTTTAGTTCAGCTCTAAATGTGACTATGTTTTAGTTCAGCTCTAAATTTTGATAAATTCAATTCCATTGACCACAGTAATAGACTAAGGCCACACAACCTGGATGTTTGGCAACTTTTATTTTGGCGACAATACAGTATTGACAGTATGTACATATGTCTGCCAGTCTCACTAGACTGTTTTAGTGAACATGTAAATGTGTGCATAATGTTTAGAAGAATGCAGTTGTACCCTTCAGGGTACTGGCTAGCTAGCTGTAGTCATGTGATCTCTACCTCTGCTGTCAGCAACTTCATGCGTTATCAGTGACAGCTATTATAAATGCATTACAAAGCTGTAGGAGCTCTGATGAAGAGTCATCTTGATTCGCAATGTTAGTTTGCTGTCTCTTCATGAATACTGCCTAACCCGCTCTGATTTCCAGCAATTTTTGTTTTCTGTACAGATTTCAGCATCTGCAGTAATTTACTCTGAGCTGTGAGTTGATCTCTAGACAAATAAACATCCAAAGCCCAGCTGAAAATGTGAATTTTCAGCATTGTATGAGGGTCAGCTACTGAAAGAAGTAGCAAAGATGAAGTTTAAAAAAGTCTGAAACTTTGAATTGTTGGGTGAGTCAAAATGACTGTGCATATTCCACTCTGCTGCCTTGAAAATGAAAGCCAGTATGGCACAAAATTGAATATTTTTCCAACCTCTGGCAAAACTGTGAAATAGCAACAGAACTTACAAGAAGAAAACTTGAGCATATAAAAGTTGCCAGTCTGCTGGTGCTGGGGAAGTGTGCTGTAAGCTGTATTGAAGCCTAAATCTTAGTGAAGAGCAGCAAACACAACAGGACAGAGATTTCAGGTTTTGCAGATGCACTTAGAATCCCACATTAATGTGATTTATGAACAGTATTTGTTCAACATCGAAGCTCCAGGGAGAGGGAGAGTATTGATCAGCATGGCGATTATGAATTCATTTAAAAGAGTTTGGACAATGGAAAGATTATTTCACCAGCAACAGTATTATGTTAGGCAGAAGAACTCCTCTTTTGAGAGCTGAGAGGAGAAATAAATTCTCAAAGCTATTGAAATGTGCAAAAGACCTGAGATTGTCAATCATCAGCTAGAGTATATGGTCAGTTGGCCAGCTCAAGTTGGCTGCACAGCTAGTTTGCAAGAGCACAGATTCAGTTCCCATACTGGCTGAGGTTACCATGAGCTTTCTGCCACCTAACCCACATTCCTTGCCTGAGGCATAGTGACCATCAGGTTAGACTCAGAACCAGTCATGTCCCTCTAATGCAAGAAGGGCTCTCTGAGACTATGGTCACTTCATCTTTTATTAATAGACAAGTCTTTCAATTGAATTAAATTTATTTTCACGTGTACCGAGGCACAGTAAAAAGCTTTGTCTTGCCACCAATAGAGGCAAATCACACAGTTAAATAGCATAGATAAATAAATAATAGGTAAACAGCAGCAAAAGCAAAAACACAGGTACAGGCGAGTGTAAAGAGTTTGAGAGTCCATTCCATATCCATAGGGAAGAAACAGTTTTGAAACTGGTTGTTGCGTGTGTTCAGGCTTTTGTACCTTCACCCCAATGGTAGAGGTTGTACAAAAACATTGCCAGGGTGGGATGGATCTTTAAGAATGCTGGCGGCCTTTCCTTGACAGCGGGGTTGGTAGATGGATTCTATAGATGGGAGGTTGGCCTTTGTGATTGTCCGGGCTGAGTTTACCACTCTCTGTAATCATCTCTGATCTTGAATGGTACAGTTGCCATACCAGGTAGTAATACTTAAAGTCAGAATGCTCTTGATGGCACATCTATAAAGGTTGGCAAGGGTATTTGCCGTCATGCCAAATTTCCTCAGCTGCCTGATGAAGAAGAGACTGAAATTATGCTGAAAGACAATCCATGTCAAATGGGAACAGAATGTTGGAAGTAAAAGACAGCAGAAAGATCAAGGCCTGTGGACAGAATATAAATATTGTGGAAATGCCACTTGAAAGAAAGGAAAGCAAATCCAATTTTGGGAAAGAAGTGCTGGAACAATGAAAAACTGAATCACAAGTGCTTAGCTACTAAGAAGTCAACTAAGCTTATAAGGATGGTGCAGAAGATCTGTTAGCCAATGAATAATCAATGAATAACTTTACATCAGATGCAAATTGGAGTCAAGGTGGTAAATGATTTATGAGTTTTAGAATGATGACTGTAGACAAGGAGCATCAAATGAATGCAAAATGCTGAATCGACATTGGTACTTCATACAACGTTATGTTTTCACCGAGCTTAAGCTCTTGAAAGCGAAGGTTGCAGCTATGTGATGGGATAACGGGTTGATCTGAGAGTCCAGTACAGTGGGAAGAAAGAACATCTGGACTTCTAGAAATTTGACATTAACAAAATCAATTCATTACAACTAAATAAAACAACAGTTTGGACTGTTAACCATAAACATGATGGATGGGATTTTCAGTGTTTCACAGTCCACTAAGCATTACAAAAATGCTTTTTATAGGTCCCTTGAATGTCTTCCTGCTGAATATCACCTTAAAATGGTTGACAACATCAGACCATCACTGCATCTACCAGAGAGTTCCAGCTGCACTCAAGTCCAATCTGAAAGAGAAGATGGAGAAGCCAGAACAGAAGGGAGTAATCAAGAATGTGCCAACTGCTGCTGACTAAAATAGCAGCCAGGCAGCAGTGAAAGAAACCTGGCAAGTTGAAAATGTGCAAAGATCCAAAAGGATTTCATCAAATCATTAAAGAGATCTCACTCCCCACGTGTTAACTGTTGAAGATGTTTTTCCACAATTTGTGAAGCTAATGTATTTTACTATCCATCCTTCACATGGAGGATAATGGGAAATAAAGCTGGATGAAAGCAGTAAGTTTCAAATACATTCTGGATGCTAATCAGGAGATGGGTATTGATGGTACTTGTCAGTTCCAACTGTTTCAGAAGGATATCAATGCAGAAAACATCAGATAGTTTGCATTCTGGGAATATCACTGACTATCATAGATGATCTGCTAATCTATGGATGTGAGAACACAATGGAAGAAGGCATTGCAGAGTATGATCAAAACATAGCGTAACTGCTAGAGATCTTGCCAGATGAACCTGAAACTGAGCAAAAAAAATGAGGCAATCAAATTGTGCCTCAATTCAATCCATAGGACATTTACTGCCATATACTGGCAGCAACATGAATTTACCCAGATCTGGATGGTGGGATCCATTGCAGCGATGCAGTTATGGTGTGAAATCACAGCAGCAATTTGTTGGATTTGTGAACTATTCAGCAAAGTTTTTCCAAATTTGTTATCAGAATGCAAGCCTCCATGCACTTCTACAGAAATACAATGGTACTGGGACACAGAACAAGAAGCAGCTTTTAATTGAGTCTAGCAATGAGTGAAAGCAGATGCAGTGCTAAGGTACAATGATGACTGTAGAGACAGACTGATGAAATCACCACCCAATGTGATGCTGAAATGATGGGACTTGGAGAACCCTTATGCAGCAAGGACAGTCATTTGTATTTGCATCCAGAGCTTTAAGCAAATCAGAATGGCAGTACACTCAGATAAAATAAGAATTCCTGGTTATTGTCTTTACTTGTTTGGGAAAGTGACTATGGAATCTGACCAGAAGCTACTTCAACACATCTTCCTCAAATCACTGCTATCTCATTCAAAGAGTCTGCAAAGAATAGACTTCATTTACAGAGATATCATCTGAATGTCTCATACAAGCAAGGGGAACAGTTGTGCATTGACGACACATAGTTGAGAGTAGCTTTCACTATGACAAAATAGTCTGAAATCTTCCAGATCGAGTCAGAGGGAATGGTTGGGCATGGTTTAAAAATCATCAGCTCGGCAGAATCATTGAATCTGAAAGACAAGCATTTTACTCAAGATCTTGGCCATCAATATGCAACTGTCTTGCTGCAGAAAGAGAAAGGATGATGAAAAAATGGTTTGAAAGCACCATCAACATATCTGTTGTCATATGGGTATATAAAGTATACAGAAATGAAATCATAGCCCAAGAGGGTAACTTGGACAAAGGAAGTAAAGTCATTGTCCATAAGGAGATTAAAAAAATACGGTGCTGAAGTGCTTCCATGTGAGGATCGAGGAGTTGAGAAATGAGGAAGCCAAGAGAAGTGCTTCACTGACCAACACAAGCAAGAAGATGAAGGATCACACCCACATTCCACATAGTGCAATAATTGTAAAGAACACCAAGCTTAGAGACACTTATGTCGCATAACATCCCAGACAGACCAGGAATAAACTATCTTCACTCTTGCAGGAACTAAATATCTTGACTATTATTTAACTACTAGGATTATAGACCCACTGACATCAAAGACTACCAATGAGAGTACAGAATGCTTGAAAGTACACTTCAATCATTACACCACTCATGCCAAGGGCCCTCAATTTACTAATGAAGAGTTCAGCCACCTCATTAAGGACCTGAAAATTCAACATTATGTATCATCTCCACTGTCCCTAGTCAACTGAAAGGCTGAAGCAGCAATGAAAGTCGCCAAACCGATCATAAAGCAATTGAACAAATAGAGTTCATATTTGCACAAAGTGATCCTCAAGTGGAGAAATGTACCAAATGAAGGTATGGAAAATAATCTAATCCAAGCCCCAATTTCAGCCCATGCTCAAATTATTCTTCTAATAAAGAAAATTATCAAAGCCAGAAGTAGTAACTAGCATAAGTGAAAAAATTAAGATAAAGTGACAGAAAACAAATTTCACTTTGATAAAACTGCCAAGTCATTACCAGAGCTGGTCAGAATGCAAATCTTCAATACTCTCTATGGAAGTCAGCTCGCATTGCAACTTTGAATATGTGTAGAGCAGTGGACTCCTTGATTTTACATAATGAACATGATAAGCTAGATATATGATTGCAACTGTTGATATTTACATACAAGTAGAAAGGTTGTTCCTTCTCTGCAGGCAAAAGATCAGTAAGAAGTATTCTCACCACCTGAACAGAGTTACCATAGCAACATCATTCACCACAAGAATGACCCTCCCAGACAAGCAATATCAAAATGAACAGACAGCCAGGAGTAAAGGCCATGAAATAACCATTTCCAACCAGGGAATCTAACCATCAACCATTGACATCAAATGAAATTTCCACCACTTTCATCATCCTTGGGATTACCATTGACCAGAAGCTGAATAGATGAGCCATATAAATACTGTGGCCACAAGAGCAGGTCAGTATGAACTTGCCACCTGTCTGCCCCAAATCCAGCTCACTATCTATGAGGCACAGGTCAGGAGTGTGATGGAATACTTTCTCCTTACGTGAATGATTATGTTGTCCAGGAACACTCCAGAAGCTTAGCACCATCTGGGACAAAGCAGTCTGTTGATTGCAATGTAACATAGTGTGATTCACAGATCTGGTGTGGCCTATTTATTTAGTCTTGGCAATTATCTCTGCTCTGCCCTTTTCCCTTGTTTCTGACCAACCCATTCCCCCTGTCCCTATGGTCACCTCCATCCAGCTTCCTTAAACTGTGACCTGGATCTTCTGTGATTCTGGAACCAGTGGAGGACTGTCATAGAGTCATAGAGATGTACAGCATGGAAACAAACCCTTTGGTCCAACCTGTCTATGCCAACCAGATATCCCATCCCAATCTAATCCCACCTGCCAGCACCCGGCCCATATCCCTCCAAACCCTTCCTATTCATATACCCATCCTCTTAAATGTTGCAATTGTACCAGCCTCCACCACATCCTCTGGCAGCTCATTCCATACATGTACCACCCTCTGCATGGAAAAAGTTGCCCCATAGCTCTCTTTTATATCTTTCCCCTCTCGCCCTAAACGTATGCCCTCTAGTTCTGGACTTCCTGATCCCAGGGAAAAGACTTTGTCTATTTATCCTATCCATGCCCCTCATAATTTTGTAAACCTCTATAAGGTCACACTCAGCCTCCGACATTCCAGGGAAAACAGCCACAGCCTGTTCAACCTCTCCCTATAGCTCAAATCCTCCAACCCTGGCAACATCCTAAGGAGCTATGAACCTGCACTCCAAGGTCTCTTTGTTCAGCAACACTCCCTAGGACCTTACCATTAAGTGTATAAGTCCTGCTAAGATTTGCTTTCCCAAAATGCAGCACCTCGCATTTATCTGAATTAAACTCCATCTGCCACTTCTCAGCCCATTGGCCCATCTGGTGCAGATCCTGTTGTAATCTGTCGTTCTAACAGGTTCCTCAGCATAAAGGTCTGCTGACTATTGTTTGGTCACCAGCTCTTGCTAGGTTAGACTTTATCCTCTGGAGTCTTGTCTTGAGGAGAAGGCTTGCTAAATCGCCTCAGCGCTGCCTGACTTGCTCTGCAGGCCTCCTAAAAAGAGGTACTGCTAATTATTCTCCAGCTCTCTAGCCAACAGAGGAGACGTATAAACATAAGAATTGGAAGCAATGTAGACAATTCAGTGCCTCAGATCTACTCCATCATTCAATAAGATCACGGGTGATGTGTTTTTGTTTTGAATTCCATAGTTATATTTATCCCTGATACCTTTTGATTCCCTTGCCTAAAAGGAATTTATCTGCAATAAAAATGACTGCAGATGCTGGAAGTCAGAAGCAAAAATAAGAACAGAAATTGCTATATAAACTAAGTAGGTCTGCCAGCATCTGTGGAGAGAAAGCAGAACTTTCCTTTCTCTCCTCCAATGAGGCCAGACGAACAGCTTTTTTCAGCAATTTTGGAATTTATCTAGCTCCAACATAAAAATATGCAATGACCCATATTGAGGCAAAGAGCTAAAAAAAAAATCTATCCTCTGAGGAAAAATAAATTTTCATTTCTGTCCACTAGAGGAAACATCCTTTTCACATCCACTTCAGGATGTCAGACTGTTCAAGTACCCCCTCACTCTTCCAACACAGAACAAGAGTCCACCCATCATGCATATATACCACTCTGTGCTACAATCTTAATCTCATGCAGGGCCAGTATTTGAGCATGGGTCTGTGAAGTTAAGAGTTAGTGTCAGCGTTTCTTCTTCATTATCTTGCTTCACTGCTACCTCTTGTCAGGTTGCAATTTCTGAAAGATGAGAGGCAGCAATGATGGTTGTAATGAGGGGAAGGAGAAAGCAAAAGGTATGTGTTCTTACATGCATAAAACAATGTGTGGCAACTTGTAAATCAGAAGAAAATGGAGTGAGGTGAAGTGGATTGTGAAAAGGAGAATTAACTATGAGGATGTCATTATGGATAGTTTCAGCCTTGCTGGGACCATAATTTTAGTGAAGGCTAATACGGTGCTGATGAACACTCCTTCCTCAATGTGTTAAGGACACCTAGCTATGCCTGCCTCCATCATTTCTCTCCAGTTGCTTTCATTTATATAACATTCAGTCTTCAAGAATCATGGAATGGTTAGAACTCAGAAGGAGGCTATTCAGCTGATTAAGTTTGCAAGATAAATATAGCTTGTCTCATTATTCATGCCCGTTTCCCCATTAGCCTGCTTTTTTTTTAACCTTTAGATGATTATCCAATTTCCTTCGGCAAGCCAGAATTGAATTTGCAAACATCATGCTCTTAGGCGTGAATCCAAACCCAACCAGCTTAAGCAGTGACAGATATTTTTCATGTCATCTTTAGGTCTTTTGACTTAAATCTTAAATACAGACTTAAACATATGTCCTCTGTTTGCTGATCTTTCACCAAATGGAACAGTTTCTCCCTATCTATCTAGACTATTCATGATTTTGAACATTTCTATCAATTCTTCTTTCCATGTTCCCTCTCTCCAAGGAGCTCAGCAGCAGCTTTTGCAATATAGCCACTTAGTTGAAGTCCCACACCTCTTCTCATAAATAATTACTCCAAAGTGTTTACAGTGTTCCTAAAGTGTGGAGTCCAGAATTGAACACGCTATCTTGTTGAGGCTAAACCAGTAATCTATAAAGTTTAACTGAAGCTTATTTTCTTTGGTATGCTATGCCTGTTTTGATAAAACCCACCATCCTGTAGAAAACCCACAATCCACTTAAACTAACCTCTCAACGTGCCCTGTGTGCATACACATCCATATCTGTTTGTTCTGGCACTTATTTAGAATTTTGTCACCAGTCTAAATTGCCTTTTCTTGTTCTTGTTCTTGGTTTGGAAATATATCTTCACATTGTTCTTCTCTGTCCATTATCCCCACTTGTCGATGTCCCCTTGAAATCTATACTATCCTCCTCACAAGTCTTCGAAGTGAATTTGTCCCCTTTACACACAAGTTATATCTTTAATATATATGAAGGAAAGCAGTGGTCCTAGCACTGTCCCCTGAGAAACGTCTGTGTATATCTTTCTCCAGGCTGAAAAAAAAATTTGCCACTAGTGCCTTTCAACCAACTTTATATTCATGACGTCACTTTCACTTTTATTCCAACTTTGTTGATGAGACTTTTATGGAGCTCTTTATCAAATGCCTTTGGAAATCTGCCTCTATATAGCAAGTCCAGTACCAGCATCAACTCTCTCTTTTACTTCATCAAAAAATTAATTAAATATGACTAACCTTTAATAAATCCACATTGAATTTCTTTAATTCATGTACCCTTTTTCCAAGTGACCTAGGTAATGTTTCTAAATTTTTTTCTCATTACTGACATTATACTCACTGGCCTATAGTAATTTGCTTAGCTTTTTAGACATGGGGTTAACATTTGCCGTTCTCTGGTCCTCCACAAATAAGAGGATTAGAACATTATTGCCTGTTCCTCCACAATTTTACCTCTTACTTCTCTAAGCATGGTCAAAAGCATCATATCCAATCCTGGTGATTTATTAACTTTTACGTACAATCAGGTGTTCTAATAGCACATAGCTTGGACTAGAATGTTAGAGCTTGTACACATGCCTTGAGCAAAAATGCCCAAGTGACATGTTTGTTATACTTTACTATGCATTTTTGGCTGAGAGTCCAGATACCCATTAAAGTGTTAAAACAGCCAAATCCTGGGTAAAACCCATTGTTTGATTAACAGTATTGGCTCTCAGGTTTGTCAACTGTCAATGTTTATTTAGATAAGACAAATAACTTTCAAGTGCTTGTAGTATCTGTTACAGATACTTCATTGTGTCTGGATGCTTGACACTTATGGCTTTGTAAACAAATGCATTTTTTAAAGGAAGTAAAACGCTGAAGTGTTTTTATTAACACATTGTCACTATAGGTTTAATTTGTTGTTTGCAGTTGGTGAATGAGCATGGAAGCTTACCACAGAGAATGTCAGATGCCATGGAGGTATGTGGGCATTGAGTCATGAAATGGTCTGAATGAGGTGCTATGGGAGATATGCGAGTGTGGGGAGGAATAAGCGGACATGAGAGATTAGGGTTACAGCATGTCACTCTTTTCTCAAAGCACAGATGTTGTACATCTCAGCAAACAGCAGCCCCTGTGCCTACAATGAAAATTGAGTTTTTGTGTGTATTTTCCTCTGAACTGTTCAGGCCAAGTGCAGAAAATCCTTTTCCACTGACTGTCCACCTGGAAGATGAAAATTCTGGCTGTATATCCAGACTAAACTAGCCACTAAAAGTTCGGATTCGTCTCTGTAAAGTAGTCTCTCTTTTCAATCTCATGATATGTTTTAATTACCACTGAACAACTTCTCTATAGCACTAACTTTTACAATCTGAAAGAATTAATCTCTCTAAATGTTTTTGACACTTAAAACTAGAAATGTTTAAATACATTTTTTTTAAATCCTTCTCATCACTTTTATGTCCTTCTCATTCAATTATTGTTCTTGTTTCTTTATTTTGCTTTCTGAACTTCATTTGAAATTGAAGTTGGTATTCTGATTAACACTTGCCAGTTGAGAATCTGCAGTACTTATTAATACTTCGTTGTACTGAATTATCAAGGAGATACACAGTTACTTGACCTTTTCATACAAGTACTGGGTGCCTCCACTTTACTGTATGGATATCTAGCTGAAAGCAAAAGTCTATTAGATCTCCATGGGGAAGGACACATTCAAAAAACATTAGTGCTGATAATTGAGAATGGAAGAATGGGATTGCAGGCAGGGTTGCAATTTTCTGTAAGCTCCAGGAAAGGGATGTGCAATATTTACAGAAAGCTGACTGAAACCATTTGTTTATTGTGCAACATTAGAAAGTAAAGTGAGCCATATCTTGAGATGTACAACTGAATGGACAGAACACACTTCATAGGCACTGGTAATAAATCGGTTTTCAGAAATACTGATTATAATCAGACCTGGGAAAATTTCACCATAACACTGTATATGCAGCTTCAAACACACTGCAGACATGTGCAACCAAGCTTATATCAAATTAAGACATCAGACATATGAGCCATATCCAAAATTGTCACGATTTCTGGAACCAGGAAAGGTGAGCTTAAGTTTGGAGCAAGGAAGATGCAAAGACAAATTACATTTTAACAATTGACATGGGAAAAGATTTGTAAAATGGACTAGAAGCAGATATTGTAAAAGAATCTTAGATACATGCAAAAGTGAAAAATTGAATGCTATTAATTTTTTTAGCCCTGTCATTTTCCTACAAGGTTCGTCCAAGTAACTTGAAAAGATCTGTCTCGGCTTTGGAATAATTGTCCATGTTGATCCCTAGAAAAAATCATTTGTTCTTTTAGTAATATCTTGCCCAAATGTAATTTCCTGCTTACACTAATGCTCTACATTATTTACTGTGTCTATTTGGAGAGATTTCATAGGTTAATTTTCTGCTTTTGAAAATTAGCTGGGTAGATGAAGGAAAAGGTGATGAAGAAATATGGAAACACATTGGTGTGATCAATACTGTTTTGTTACATGTTAAAGAGTGTTAAATAGACTGGCTGAGCTAAATGACCTATTTCCATTTATATCTTGTGTGAATTTCCAATAGTTGTTTGTTGATTGCTAATTTTTCATCCCACACATTTTTGAAATTTATTAATCAACTGTTTGTACTCCTGTTATCCTGGGGCATTCATTCACTGTTGTGAAATGCCACTGATTGATGATTTTAAAAATATCATCCATTCAAGTGCAAGTGAGGCACAACAATCAGCACAAGGTATACAAGATGCTGTTTCTATCTAGCACTTGAAGTGTGATGCACAAAATATGTGGTTGGACCAAGAGCTTTATGTAAAGTAACTGTAAGTACATTGGGTTAGGGTTTGGAAGTACCTTTCCAGGTCAAGATCTAACAGCCCTAGATGACTGAAGATGATCTGCTCTAATAGATAGAAAAATATTTTGTGTTGGTTTGGAGCTGAGGCTGAGTTTTAAACTTAAACTGAAAATGATGAAGCATAAGTAGTTATGAGATAATTAGGTTTAGAAATGTGGGTGTAATGTAGAATGCCTTGAAGTACAATAAATATGGCACAGGAACAGTCTCTTTGGCTCAATAAGCCTGTGCTGATTCCTAATCCTTATTTAGATCTACTACTTATTGCCCATATGTGGTTTCTATCCCTTTGTTTGCCTCATGTTCATGTGTCTATCAAGGTATATCTTAAATGTTACTAATGCATTTGTTTCCACCACCTCCACAGATTAGATTAGATTAGATTACATTACAGTGTGGAAACAGGCCCTTCGGCCCAACAAGTCCACACCGACCCGCCGAAGCGAAACCCACCCATACCCCTACATTTACCCCTTATCTAACGCTACGGGCAATTTAATATGGCCAATTCACCTGACCCTGCACATCTTTGGACTGTGGGAGGATGAGGCGGGAATTGAACCCGGGTCTCTGGCGCTGTGAGGCAGCAGTGCTAACCACTGTGCCACCGTGCCGCCCATGACAGTGCATTCCTGGCATCCACCACCCTCTCTCTGAAAATATTTCCCACACTTCTCCCCTAAATACGCCCCCTCTCACCTTGATACTGTGCCTTCTTGTAGTTGACCTTTCACCCTGGGAAAAAGCCTCTGACTAAACCACCCTATCTATGCCTCAAATAATTTTGTAAACCTCTATCAGGTTACCCCTCAGCTTTTGTCTTTTCAGTGAAAACAATCTGAGTTTATCTAACCTCTCCTCATAACTAAAACCCTCCAGACCAGGCAACATCCTGATAAACCTTCTCTGCACCCTCTCCAAATCATCTACACCCTCCTGATAGTGTTGTGACCAGAACTGCACTCAATATTGTAAATGTGGCTGAAATTTTTATACAACTGTAACATAACTTGCCAACTTTTATATTCTAAGCCATGGCTAATGAAGGCAAGTGTGTCATATGCCTTTTTGATCACCTGTGTTACCACTTTTAGGGATCTGTGGACCTGTATGCCGAGATCCCTCTGTATGTCAATGCTCCTAAGGGTTCTGCCATTTATTCTATAATTCGCACCTGAATTTGATCTTCCATAATGCATCATCTTGCATTTGTCCAGATTAAACCCCATGCGCCATTTCGCTCCTCAAATCTGCAATCTATCTATAGTCCTACTGTGTCCTTTGACAACCCTGCTCACTATCTGCAACTCTGCCAATTTTGGTCTTATAATGTTGGATCCAAGGAAGTGAGGCCATAGGTAATCATAGTGTATCAGTCGGAAAGTGGATGGGAATGAAAGCTTCAAAATCTGACAAAAACACACAGGCTGGTGTCGACTCTAATGTGGCCACTTTGTTTTATCTAATTGTATATCTGATTGGTCAATGCTAATTACATGATACCAGTGAACCAATACATCATGCAATAAATGAGAGAGGTTTTTACAAGGGATCGATAGATACCTTAATAATCTTTCATATCTTAGATTTTCCTGTTTTCTTTAAAGTTGAGAGAACATATTTTTTGAACTGTTATGTGTAATTTATATTCTTAGAAGTAGTACTTGGCAGCTGAAAGCCTGTTGCTGTTCCACAGCTTGCAAGCGACACAAACTTGATAAATGCCAAGTAAATTTTAAAAATAACAATTCTGAATACTGGATGTGATAACAATCTCAATATCCATGCTGTCATTCAAATTTTACAGACAATAAATAATTTGCAGCGCAGAGTCTTATCTGTGGTTTTACATTTACAGCATGCACCATAAGATTAATGGAGTGAACAATGATCTGTACTGATTGTGGGATGTTTCATTACAGAGTAACCTTTGCAATGGGGATTTTGAATATTTAAATTCATTGTTTGTTTTGGTCATTATGATATCTTAACTGAATAGAAATCCATTATTTTGCTTAAGGAGCGGCACAGTGTCTCAGTGGTTAGCACTGCTGCCTCACACGCCAGGTTCGATTCCAGCCTTGGGTGACTGTCTGTGTGGAGTCTGCACATTCTCTCCATGTCTGCGTGGGTTTCCTCTGGTGGTCCCACAGTCCAAAGATGTGTAGGTTAGGTGGATTGGCCACCTGCAAAATTGTCCATGGTGTCCTGGAATGAGCGTACTTAGGTGGATCAGCCATGGAAAATTCAGGGTTACAGGGATGGGATGGTGGGTGAGTCTGGGTGGGTTGCTCTTTGGAGGGTTGGTGTGGATTCGATGGACCAAATGGCCTGCTTCCACACTGTAGAGATTCTATGTCTCCAAATCAAATTGCTAAGAATGCATTACGGGACAATTCTTTAAACTTTGGATTATAGGGTTATTTTTGTCCAAGGGAATATGTCTTTCATCCAACTAACCAGTTTTGTCATTTATTTAGATCATGGGTGACCTTTATCTTAATGTACTAACTTTGTAACTCGATCTAACACAAACCTATCTGTCTCAGTTTTCAATTTTGCAGTTCATCCAGTCTTTTCTAATAACTGAGGGAGAGAATTCCACATTTCCTAGTCAATCATGGTCTACCAATAATGACTTTAATCAGATGCTGGACCACAATGAACATTTGGGAGATGGTTACGGTGATGTGGAGAGGAAATAAGATGGGATGTGGCTAAGAACAGGTAAGTTGTGTGTCTGAGAAGGAAGAAATGGCATTGTATGTGTGAGGAGGTGTCAGCTATATGCCAACTATGTGCCACTACAGTCATTGTGAAGGGCAACTGCAACGCTTGGCTGGGTGTTCGACTGGCATTGCAAGATGGTTTTGGTATCAGGGACACTGGTCTATTCTAGAATATTGCAGCAATGGTGAGTTCTGCTGGATACAGCATGCAAGAGAATTCGGTTAGCATCAGATAACAGGGGCATCGTTGGTATTTAATGAGGTGAGTTTGGGATGATATCACAAGAAATCTTGCTAGGCTTTGCATAAATTATCAAGACAAAATAATTTGAAATCTCAAGACTTTATCCCATTCATGTAGATTTATAACTATAGGACAATACAGAATACATCACATCTAATACTTTTCATATTTACTGTTATATAATAGTTATAGAGCCATAGAGATGTACGGTACTGAAAAAGACCCTTCGGTCCAACTTGTCCATGCCGACCAGATATCCCAATCCATTCTAGTCCCACCTGTCAGCACCTGGCCCATATCCTTCCAAACCCTTTCTATTCATATACCTATCCAGATGCCTTTTAAATGTTGCAATTGTACCAGCCTCCACCACTTCCTCTGGCAGCTCATTCCATATGCGCACCACCCTTTGAGTGAAAACGTTGCCTCTTAGGTCTATTTTACATCTTTTCCCCCTCACCCTAACCCTCTGGTTCTGAACTCCCCCATCCCAGGGAAAAGATTTTATCCTATCCATGCCCCTCATGATTTTATAAACTTCTATAAGGTCACCCTCAGCCTCCGATGCTCCAAGGAAAACAGCCCCAGCCTGTTCAGCCTCTCCCTGTAGCTCAGATCCTCCAACCCTGGCAACATCTTTGTAAATCTTTTCTGAACCTTTTCAAGTTTCACAACATCTTTCCGATAGGAAGGAGACCAGAATTGCACACAATATTCCAAAAGTGGCCTAATCAATGTCCTGTACAACTGCAACATAACCTCCCAACTTCTGTACTCAATACTCTGACCAATAAAGGAAAGTATACCAAACGCCGCCTTCACTATCCTATCTACCTGCGACTCCACTTTCAAGGAGCTATGAACCTGCACTCCAAGGTCTCTTTGTTCAGCAACACTCCCTAGGACCTTACCATTAA
>NC_057710.1:132896648-132908080 GCF_004010195.1 Chiloscyllium plagiosum | reverse complement strand
TTCCTTCTTTTTCTTAACCAAACCCTCAATTTCTTTTAGTCTTCCAGCATTCCCTATACCTACCAGCCTTTCCTTTCACCCTGACAGGAATATACTTTCTCTGGATTCTTGTTATCTAATTTCTGAAGGCTTCCCATTTTCCAGCCGTCCCTTTTACCTGCGAACCTCTGCCCCCAATCAGCTTTTGAAAGTTCTTGCCTCATGCCATCAAATTGGCCTTTCTGCAATTTCGAACTCCAACTTTTAGATCTTGTCTATCCTTTTCCATCACTATTTTAAAACTAATAGAATTATGGTTGCTGGCCACAAAGTGCTCTCCCACTGACACCTCAGTCACCTGCCCTGCCTTATTTCCCAAGAATAGGTCAAGTTTTGCACCTTGTCTAGTAGGTACATCCACATACTGAATCAGAAAATGTTCTTGTACACACTTAACAAATTCCTCTCCATCTAAACTTTTAACACTATAGCAGTCCAAACATTCTATGTTTGGAAAGTTAAAACCCCCTACTAATACCACCTATTTTTCTTACAGATAACTGAAATCACAAAAAGTCATAGAGATGTACAGCATGGAAACACATTAGGGGGTCTGACTATTAGAGGGTCTATAATACAATCCCAATAAGGTGATCATCCCTTTCTTATTTCTCAGTTCCACCCAAATAACTTCCCTGGATGACTTTCCGAGAATATCCTCCCTCAGTATAGTTGTAATGCTATCCCTTATCAAAAACGCCACTCTCCGTCCTCTGTTGCCTCCCTTCCTGTAGCATTTGTATCCTGGAACATTAAGCTGCCAGTCCTGCCCATCCCTGAGCCATGTTTTTGTAATTGCTATGCTATCCCAGTCCCATGTTCCTAACCAAGCCCTGAGTTCATCTGCCTTGCCTGTTTGGCCTCTTGCCTTGAAATAAATGCAGTTTAATTTATCAGTCCTACCTTGTTCTCTGTTTTGTCCCTGCCTGCCCTGACTGTTTGACTTGCCTTTGCTCTCAACCATACCAGTCATGGAATATCATATAATATTGCACGATTGTATATGGTTTCAGTTAAATCAATTGTGTGCCTGGAAGGTGCAATCAGAATGAAGCTTAACTGGGATATGGTTGTGAATGCTTAAGAAATCAAAGTAAGAATTTAAGCACTGGGGAGCCTGTGAACTCACCATCAGCCTTTTCTCTTAATGGAGGAACAATTCAGAACCTAACATTGATATTAATAAAATCTCAGAATTTAATTCTTATTGTACTGACCATTAAGAAACATATTTGCCAGTGGTTTTCCCTCTTGACCCGACATACACATTCATCTTGCTTCCCACCTATCTGCTCCACCGTCCCCACCGACCTTTCGCAATCACCTCCTTCCTGCATGTACCTACTGTTTCCCAGCTACCCTCTCCACCCGCCCCCCCCACCCCACCCCACCCCATATTAACCTCTCATACCCCTTTCCTCTCCACATTCCTGATGAAGGGCTTATGTCTGAAATGTCAACTCTTCTGCTCCTTGGATACTGCCTGACCTGCTGTACTTTTCCATCAATACACTTTTTGAATGACTTTCCAGCATCTGCAGTCCTTGCTTTTTCCATTACAAATGACGGGGATAAGATTCTGTACATGTTGATTCCTTAATCCTGGCTGTGTTGTTAAGTAAATGCATCAGATTAAAATATGCTCAAGTATCATTGTGCGATTTCCTGATCCAAGGATTTAAAATAATATCTAATTTTTCAGTGAATTTTACTCCTTTTATTTGTATTCATTTGAATAACAGACAGGATTAGAGGTTTGAAAATCACCCCATGACTTCTGTATTTACAGTTATATAACATAGTCTTGACATACTTTCCATTGTCAATGGGTAGCAATATTCAAACTAGAGTGAGAGTGGTGAATTAATAATGGAAAAGAAAGAAAATTGCAGAGGCTCTGAACTAGTATTTTGTATCTGTCTTCACTGTGGAAAACACAAGAAGTCTTAGGAACAGCAAAAAATCAAGAGGTGAAAAGGGAGGAGCACATGAAAACAATTGAGGTCACTTGAAAAAAACTGGGGAAAAATAATAGGTGTGAAGTTTTCTGCATTTGATGAACTGCATCCTGGCATCTTAAAATAAATGGCTGCAAAGATCCTGCGTGCACTGTTTGTAATCTTCTATAATCCCCTCAATTTTGGAAAGGTCCCAGCAGATTGAAAAACTACAAATGTAATGATTCTGTTCAAGAAAAGATAGACATACAAAGTAGGAGGTTAAAGGCCAGTTAGTCTAACATTTGGTATTGGTTAAATGCTAGCATCTAATATGAAGTCATTTAGAAAATCGGAATGGAATCAAGCAGAGTCAACACGGTTTTGTGAAGGTGCTATGAGGCTTTGCGTTATTTGAAAGGAACTCGCCTTTGGCAACTTGGGCCCAGTAGTCCTTTGTAGTACATCCTTACATAATTCCTAAGACCAAGTTCCCTTAACCAACATCATTCAGTAAAGACTATAGCAGAAACCTTCAAACGGTTGTATCTAGAGAGGTATCAATCAATGAAAACAATCAACTCAATTAATCAATCTCGTGCAGTCCTTTGGTGATTGTCCTGCAGGTATCTTCACCTGCCTCGTGCTCCTACACAGTGCTACCCCATAGACTGCAATGTGATGGTGGAGCACTGCTGCCTTTCAATGAATAAATGCACAGACGGGATCTCGGGATCAACTCTGAGCCTTGAGGACCAGCTTTGGACTTCGTCCCCTCAGTGTGAGTGCTAGCAGTGTGGGCTGGCTGAGAGCCATGAGGATGGGCACTCTTGGAGTAGCAACGATGGGAGCATGGATGCTGTTATCCTGAGAGAGAGCAGCAGGTATGTGCTTCACTGAGTCACTGCCACTCCTCACCACCACCAGAAACGACAACCCCCAACCCCACCCCCACCACCACCACCAAGTCAGCGATCATAGTTGACTGCTGGCACTTGAATTACTGGAATGCATCATCCATAGGCGTACCGCCAGAAAACACTGTTTGCAATTTTAATTGCTGTGCCTTAAATCTGTTCAATTTGTGCTCTTTTACATTGTATATATTGATTTATACCTCTGAGCGATCGAACACCGTTTGTCAAAACGATGTAACTGATAGTTACATTTTCTAACCACAGACTTTGGCCCTGATCCCAAGGCTGTCATATCCAGGTGCTATTCTGACTGGATGTTGTTTTCCCCCATCCACCCCCACCTCGCCAGACACTTACTCCAAATTTGTTCCATTATTTTTTAAAAAGAAGTGTCCTCACTGCAATAACCTTCAGTGAGCTGCACAATGAATAGAGGTTGTCAATGAAGTGGAGTTCAATTGATGCACAGAGTATATTTGAGAGACATTAAGGATGGGTTAACAACTTTTGGGAAGAATGCAAATTTGCTAAGTCTGCGAGACCTTGGTTCAGATATTTTCTTTTAACAAACTATGACGAAACTGGAAAGAGGAGGATTTGAAGACAGTCATCAGTAGCTAAATGAGTGGGAGTAGACACCAGATAAAACAAGAGCTGAAAATGTGTTGCTAGAAAAGCGCAGCAGGTCAGGCAGCATCCAAGGAGCAGGAGAATCGACGTTTCGGGCATGAGCCCTTCTTTGGGATCATGCCCGAATCGTCGATTCTCCTGCTCCTTGGATGCTGCCTGACCTGCTGCGCTTTTCCAGCAATACATTTTCAGCTCTGATCTCCAGCATCTGCAGTCCTCACTTTCTCCTACCAGATAAAACAACCCAAAGAGAAAACAAAAAGAGTTGCATCACAGTGAGATTGAGACATGCTGACACATGGTGGAGTGGGTACATAAATGGCAGATAAAGTTCATTATGGAGAAGTGTGAGGTGATGGGCTTTGGTACAAAGAATTTGAAGCCAAGGTTAAAAAAAAAAGGTACTTTCTAAAATGTGTGCAGGAACAGAGACACCTGTGTGTATTTGTGCATATGTCTTTGAAAGTTGCAGGTAGAGAGAGACAGAGAAAGCTGTTAATAAAGTATACAGTTTTCTAGTCTTTACAAATTGGGCCATGGAGTACAAGAGTATAATCAACTATGTAAGAACTGGTTATACATCTATTTGATTATTGTGCACATCTGAGTGCCACACAATAGAAAAGATGTGAATGGAATGGAGAGAGTGCAGAAGAGTTTTAAGAGAATTGTTCTGAGATGAGACAGTTCAGTTATAAGGAAAAATTGGAGAAGGTAGGACCGTTTTCTTTGGACAGGAGAAGACCAAGAGGAGGTTTGATGGATGAGAGGTAAGAGATGTACGCAGTTAGTGCAGAAGTCTTCTGTGGCTATCCCCATTTCAAACAGGAATGCTTTTTTGTAAAATAATAGGGGATGATCAATTCACAGGGGAATGTAGCACGAACAGCCAAGTTTCTGGTATTGAGAGTGGTGGATGGGTATATGGTGGAAGGGTTTAGAAGGATGTGGGCCAAGTGCTGGCAGGTGGGACTAGATTGGGTTGGGATATCTGGTCGGCGTGGACGGGTTGGACCGAAGGGTCTGTTTCCGTGCTGTGCATCTCTATAACTCTATGAAGGATCTGGACAGAGTAGAAGGGGAGTAATTCTTCTCACTTGTAAATGGATTGAAAATCAGGAAGCACAGTTTAAACTGTTTTGCAAAAGAAACGGATAACAAGATTAAGGGAAAAAAAACAACTTGACCCAGCAAATTAGATTAGGTTCCCTACAGTGAGGAAACAGGCTCTTCAGCCCAACCAGTCCACACTGACCCTCCGAAGAGTAACCCACCCAGACCCATTTCCCTTTGACTAATGCACATAACACTTTAGGCAATTTATCATGGCCAATTCACCTGACCTGCACATCTTTGCACTGTGGGAGGAAACCCATGCAGACACAGGGAGAATGTGCATCTCCACACAGACAGTCACCCGAGGCTGGGATCAAACCTAAAACCCTGGTGCTGTGAAGCAGCAGTGCTAACCACTGAGCCACCATGCACTGCCTGGAAATGTGACGGAAGCGGGTTCAATTGTTTCAATTTAAACAATGTCCAAGAGTTTCAGAGAAATGGCAAAGATTAGAACTGCTCATACAGCCAGTGCAGACACAGTGGACCAAATGACCTCCTGCTGCACCATAATAATTCTGTTTGTCTTTGGGAGGCTGGAATGGAGCCAGAAATTTTGTTTACAGTTCCTGAATTCAGCACTGTAGCTGAGTGTTGGAATCAGCTACCGAAGTCTACAGAGGGAAGAAACAGAGCTGGAGTCACGAGTTGGTGGTAAAGCTGATTTTGGGTAAATTTACTGTTTTGAATTGTAGATAAACTTATTCAAGGTTATGCTATAATCTTCTGACATGTTCACAAAATACTTTATTTCCCTTCAGTCAAGTTTTTTTTTTATTTTAGTGCAATGTTAGGACATATCATTTTTCGAGGATTAGAATCCCTACAGTATGGGAACAGGCCCTTTGGCCCAACAGGTCCACACCAAGGAGTAATCCACCCAGATCCATTGCTCTACCCTATATTTACCCCTGACTAATGCGCCTGACGCTATGGGCAATTCAGCATGGCCAATTCACCTAACCTACGCATCTTTGGACTGGCCCATGCAGACACTGGGAGAATGTGCAAACTCCACACAGACAGTTGCCCGAAACAGGAATTGAACCCGGATCCCTGGTGCTGTGAGGCAGCAGTGCTAACCGCAGAGCACAGTGCTGTTCCTGTGAATAAACAATTTTAATTGTTTATAGTTATTATATTATTGTTGTACTTATTAAAATGGTTGTTTTTGCATTTCACAGATATTGTCACTTGTTCCGGAGTGCAGCTTGGCATAAGGAGAATGACGAATCATGGAAGGGTGCATTGGGGTGAGAGGCGCATGGTTGGATTGAGGTGGCACGGATGTGATATGGGGAATTTGTGGAGGTGGTGAGGGGGTGTGAGGGGCGCAGGTTGGAGGTCTTGTCTGCTTGCAGTTTTTGCTGGAAAAGAGAGTCTGTCAGCACCAACATCTTTTACACGGAAGGTCTCTGCAACTGGCAGTCTCTGTTTCTGCAAATGAACATTTTCCCAGGTTGGCTGGCAGTCCATGCCTACCAAACAAAAAAACTGGAAGTCTCATCCTTACAGGCAGTTTTTCCTTTCCTGCATTGGGCAATGATTTTCCTGTTTCCCTACCTCCCAGGTAAAAATTCAGGCCTTCATGTCTCTCTCATCTAGCTTGCTGTACCCAGCACTAACCACATGATGGCAAACTATTCTAACAATTGCAGGATCATTACGATGATAAGCACAAAAATGGAGAGCTATATCTTTTCATCTGTGAAGCTGATGAGGTACAGTGAGAAACAAAGCTCCAATTAGAATATTCTGTTTATTGAAATAGCATATAAGATCATATTTACTTTACAACCTTGAAGCAACACTGAGCTGTTTCGACAAGAATAAACAAGCATTCTCATTCCATTTTTACCATTGGAAAACATCCCCATACCAGTTCAATAAGCCAGAACTGACAGCAAGTCAAAGACAGAACTATCAGGTGACAAAGCTTACTCGGAGAGGTAGATTTTAAGGAGCATCTTAAAGCTTAATCGAGCAACTTGAGGGAATTTCAAAGTTCAGGCCCACATTCATCATATGGTAAAACAACTGTTGAGGACTGCAAAAATTCTGGAGGATTCTAACAGGCTAAAGACAAGAAGGAGGTAGGACCCTGGAGTGACTTCAATGCAAGGATAAGGATTTTAAAATGTATGGAATGTAGGCCAGTTTCCATAGGAGCCATAAGTGAACGAGGCTTTGTGTGGGTTAGAATATGAGCAGCAGAATTTAAGATGAAATCAAGTTTATGGCAGTTGAAGGATGGCTGATTGATTAGCATAGCATTGGATCAGCCTGGTTGGAGATACCAAAAGAGTGGATGAGAGCTTTAGCAACACCTCGGTGGTTGTATAAAGCTAGATGTAGATTGCTGGAAATACTCAGCAAATCAGGCTGCTTCTGTCTTTGCAATGGGATTGTTTTGAGTTGAAGGATACACATGGCATCGAATAGAATGCTAAAGATGTGTACAGATTGTCTTGATCTGAGGCAGTGATCAGGGAGGCGATGGAGTTGGTGGCTAAGGAAACGAATGCAGGAGAAGTCAGGCAACAAATTTTATGGGACAGAGTCAGCAGAGCGGTCAAGAGAGTGGAAGCAGAACTGAGTATTACTGGAAACCTGCATGTCTCCAGATATTGCTAAAGTGCATCATGGTAATAAGAAATTGATTGGGGATGGGGCCTGGGAGTCAAGGAGACATCCAGGGCTGGGTTTCCAAATCTCAGTCTATGATTGATTAGATAAGACTGAAATCAGCTGAATGCAGTTCGTGCAACTGAACAATGAAGACTGGTGTGCAAGGAAGATGGTGCAGTTAACCATGCAAAGAGGTAGAGAGGACAAACAAGGCACAATGCATCATGGTCACAGTCATAGGATGTTGCTTTAGGCACGAAACTATCAAAACTATCACTATCATTACTGCTGTCAGGCAGATGTGTTTATACTTAAATTGGTCTCCAATATCTGATGTTTGCAAATATGAGGCTCATGCTAGGCTTACAACAAACAAAATCGAACTTTATGAACTTCACAATTAAAGTAGATGATTAGATAAATGTTATCTTGACTTTGTTGGTTTATTTTGAGATACTGTATAGGACAGTTGAGCTTTTGCATACTGCTGGGTTTACTGCATGTTTTGTACAGGAATGTAAGGGGTTAATTTTGAAACAATGTAAGGAATGTGTTGAAGCTTTCCTTTTATCATTGATGCGACTCATGTTCGATTCTCCAAGCTCTGTCAACAATTTGGTAATATTAACCTGACCTAGTGCCAATTAGTTTAAGTGCTAATTAATTATAACCAAACAAAAACTACTTGCTGGTGATAAAAGTGGTACTGAAGGTACTTCCTTTTTTGGAAGACAGCAGCAACCGAGTCAGTTAAAAAATAGGGCAGTGATTTAAAAAAAAATGAGAACAACAATCTAAATTTACACATTTCCATTCATGTCCTCTTCCCACTCATTTAGTACAGTCAGACTGCAGTAAGATACATAGCCCTGTTTTTTTTTAAAAAATCTGTACTGCAACATTTTTTCAGCTGCAGATTATCAGTCCATTGCTTATCCATTAAATCACCCACAAGATTACATTTAAGTATTGCTAAATTTTAACAATTCTGAATCCTATTTACTTGTCTAAACCCTTTTCGAACCCCAGTATCACCTCTTTTGTTTTGTAATTTATTTTTCTTTCACCGACATTTTGTTTGTTTTTGTAAGCATCTAGCAGGGAAGTCTGGGAGAAGAGATCTGTTAGGTTACTTTTTAAGTGCCTTGACATCTTGCATCAGTTGAACTCAACAGTCCATTATGTGGAATGCTTTCTTCTTGGACCTCAGCTTCCGCCTTGGGACCCTCCAACCACACAGGATTAATGTGGATTTCACCAATTTCCTCATTTTCCCCCTCCCAACTTAGTCCCAACCTTCCAACTTGGCACTGCCCTCATGACCTGTTCTACCTGTCCATCTTCCTTTCCACCTATCTGCTCCACTCTCCTCTCCAACCTTCTCTCCCACCTTCATCTGTCTATTTCATTCCCAGCTACCTTCCCCCCAGATATTGCTTAAGTGCTTCACGGCAATAAGAAATTGGTTTGGCATGAGGAGGTTGGGGGTGTCAAGGAGACATCCAGGGCTAGGTATCCAAGTCTCAGTCTGTGATTGATTAGGTAAGACTGAAATCAGCCTAAAGCAGTTCATGCAACTGAACAATGAAGACAGGTGTTCAAGGAAGATGGTGCAGTTAACCATGTAGAGAGATTGAGAGGACAAATAAGGAACAATGCATCATGGTCACAGTCATAGGATGTTGTTTTAGGCACAAAAGCCCCCTCCCATTTATCTCTCAGCCCCCTTCGCCCACAAGCCCAATTCCTGATGAAGGGCTTATGCTCGAAACGTCGATTCCCCTGCTCCTCGGATGCTGCCTGACCAGCTGTGCTTTTCCAGCACCAAACTCTTTGACTCTGATCTCCTGCAGTCCTCACTTTCTCCTATCTTCTTGGACCCCCATCACCCCTACACCATTGAGTACAATGTCTTCCTACAGCCCATAGTTTAGCCAGGCCTCCCTGCAAGTTTCTCAGGGATGGGTTTCAGAGATCCTCTCACTCCTTCAGAGAGTTAGCCTGGATAGAGATTGCAGAGAACAGTCACAGGTCCAGTTTTGCTATCAGGTGAGTGGCCTCCTCTGATCAGCCTGGGTAAAGTGGCAATGTGGAGTTTTATGAAAGTATCAAGCAAGAGGATTTTGCAAATTGGGAAAGAAAGAGGCTAGGCTTGGAAATGTTTGGTCATTCTCAGGGCAACAGGACCCTAAGGCCAGACTCTGTGACCGTGTGACCATCAGAAGGCAATGGGTTACTGCTTGGAATTTGGGCAAATCATAGGCCTGAGTTTGCTTAGGGGCCAGGCAGTTAGTTATCTTCAATTTCTAACACAACATAAGAAGATCTTCAATGTCAGGAAGAGGATCAAGATAAGGGTAATAGCAGGGGCAAGAGGCCTCAGAAACTGCTGGAGAACAGGAAGATCTGTTCTTTGTTGACTGAGAGACTTTGAGACATCCAACAGAGTACTATATCTCCAAGTTGGTGTTATGATATCAGCATGAAACTGTGGTTCCTGACAGACAATTGCTAACTCTAAGTTAGCTTACTGAGCTTGAAGGTTTGATTTCAAATGTTTTGTCACCATACTAGTGAGTGTCTCTGATGAAGTACTGGTGGTATGTCCCTCCTCTATTTATAGATTTTGGTTTCTAAACTAGGGTGTTGACATTTCTGGGTTTTTTTCAAGGGAAGGTAGATAGGATCCAAGTCAATGTGATAATTGATGGAGTTCTGGTTAGAATGGCATGCCCCTAAGAATTCTCGTGCGTTTCTTTGTTTTGCCTGTCCTAGGATGTGTATGTTGTCCCAGTCAACGTGGTGTCCTCCTTTGTCTGTATGTATGGCAACTAGTGATAGTGGGTCATGTCCTTTGGTGGCTGGTTGGTGTTCATGTATCCTGGTGGCAATGTAGTTTTTTACAGTCTTGCATGGTATCTTGCAAATGACATTAGTTTTGATGGTAGTATCTAATGGATCCTTTCGGTTCATTACCCATTGTTTAAGTGTGTTGGTAGATTTGTGGGCTACCATGATGGCAAGAGGTCTGAATAGTCTGGAAGTCATTTCTGATGTGCCTTTGATGTAAGGTAATGTGGCTATAGTTTTTGGTTGTGTTGTGTCTGCTTGTTTGAGTTTGTTTCTGAGGAATCGACGGATTATGTTTATTGGGTACCAGTTTTTCTTGAAAATGTTGTCTTGATATTTTTCTTCTGCTTGTAATTCCTGAGTGCTGCAGTGTGATGTAGCTCATTGAAATAATGTCTTAACACAGCTCCGTTTGTGGGTGTTGGGTGATTGCTTCTGAAATTAAGTATTTGGTTTGTTGTTTTTCTGTAGACGCTAGTTTGAAGCTCTGTGTTAACTGTATGTTCAACTGTCATGACTAGGAATGGGAGTCTGTTTCACCTGTCAGACTCAGGCGTAAAAGTCATAGGCCATACCAAATCCACTGGCGATATAGAGGAAGACTGAAGAATCTCTGACAGAAATGCCTACTCCCACAGGTCCTAGCAAACAACCACATCTCTGTCCATGGAGCAGTCATGGAGCACCAGGTCTTACAATGACATTGAAGTCTGCATTCTGTTACTGTGGTCATAGGTTCAGTCCATTAGTCCAAGCATGAGGGGTATAAGGTATCTATACCTCTCTTTAGAGGGAACCTGGCAGAAGTGGATGTACAGTCAGAGGATGGCTTATGGAGAGGAAATGTTGTGCCAATAGGTGTTTCACTCTGGCATCACTGAGCAAAGAAATGAGATTGCTCGGGCAGTCCTGGTTTTCTCTCCCCATGACTCTGCCACCTTAGAGATAAAATAAATAAATGTGCTTCCTTTTTTTTATTTATCTATTAATTAGGACAAAAGGGTAACTAAGGAGAGAATAGGGCCCCTCAAAGATCAGCAAGGCGGCCTTTGTTTGGAGCCACAAAAAATGGGGGAGATACTAAATGAATATTTTGCATCAGTATTTACTGTGGAAAAGGATATGGAAGACATAGACCGTAGGGAAATAGATAGTGACATCTTGCAAAATGTCCAGATTACAGAGGAGGAAGTGCTGGATGTCTTCAAATGGTTAAAGGTGAATAAATCCCCAGGACCTGATCAGGTGTACCCGAGAACACTGTGGGAAGCTAGAGAAGTGATTGCTGGGCCTCTTGCTGAGATATTTGTATCAT
>NC_057710.1:132892167-132895762 GCF_004010195.1 Chiloscyllium plagiosum | reverse complement strand
TTTTCCCTGGAGCGTCGGAGGCTGAGGGGTGACCTTATAGAGGTTTTCAAAATTATGAGGGGCATGGATAAGATAAATAGACAAAGTATTTTCCCTGGGATCAGGGAATCCAGAACTAGAGGGCATAGGTTTAGGGTGAGAGGGGAAAGATATAAAAGAGAGCTAAGGGGCAACTTTTTCATGCAGAGGGTGGTACGTGTATGGAATGAGCTGCCAGAGGATGTGGTGGAGGCTGGTACAATTGCAACATTTAAGAAGCATTTGGATGGGTATATGAATAGGAAGGGTTTGGAGGGATATGGGCTGGGTGCTGGCAGGTGGGACTAGATTGGGTTGGGATATCTGGTTGGCATGGACAGGTTGGACCGAAGGGTCTGTTTCCATGATGTACATCTCTATGACTCTAGTTATTTGAATAAGACCATAGCAGAGAAGTATTAGAAAGTATTTAACTCATAAATTTATATAAAACAATTAACTAAGTAGAGATGGCTGGACAGGTAATGTGCTGTAGCTGTTATTATGTGGGAGCTGGCTGATCCCATTGTGAATGGCAGTGACCACATCAGCAGCAAGTGTTGGTTGCTGGTAGAACTCCGGATCAGAATTGATGATCTAGAATCTGAGGTTCAAATACTGTGGCACATCCGGGAGGGGGAAGAGTTACCTGGACACTTTGTTTCATGAGGTAGTCACACCCGGTAGATTAAGTAATTCAAATTCAGTTTGTGATCAGCGACAATAGGGTATGATTGCAAGTGAGGCAAGTAGGGGGATTCTGAGTTCAGGACTGGAGGAGCCTCAGCTTTTGACCTTGTCCAACAAGTATGAGATTCTTGCTCCCTGTGTGGATGAGGAAAAGGACTGTAGTGTGGATGGGCCAGCTGACCACAGCACCATGATGCAGAAGGCCATTCTAGAGGGCAGAGCAAAAAGATAAGTGGTAATTATAGGGGGCTGCATAATTAGGGGAGTGTCCCGTCTGGTGTGTTGCCTGCCCGGTGCCAGTGTGCAGGACATCTCTGACCAGGTTGAAAGGATATTGGAACAAGAGGGGAAGGATCCAGTTGTTGGGTCCACATTGGGACTAACAACATAGGCAAAGTTAGGAAGGAGGACCTGCTTGGGGATTATCAAGCAAAGGAATGAAATTAAGGAATAGTTCTTTGAGGGTCATAATCTCAGGATTACTGTCCGAGCCATATGCAAATTGTTTTAGGAATAAGAAAATTAGGGAAGTAAACATGTGGCCAAGAGAGTGGTGTGGGAAAGAGGGGTTCCATTTCATGGGACATTAGCATCAGTTTTGGAACCGTGGGGGGGAGGGATCTGTACCGATGGGACAGTCTCCACTTGAACCAATCTGGAACCAGTGTTCTAACAAAGGATAAATAAGATGGTCTCGAGGACTTTAAACTAGTAAGTCGGTGTGGGGGGGAGGGGGAGGAAAGGGAAAATGACAGGGAGTATGATGGTAAATAAAAAGGTAAGCAGCATGTTAGCATGTGTATGGGAACGTTTAAGTTCATGGCATGAAAGAAGCAAAAAGGAAGGATAAATCAAGAGATTTTATTATAGATGTTGAAAATCATTAGGATAAGAAAGCTAGCATAACGGCACTTTACTGAAAGCTCGTAACATTTGTAACAAGGTTGATGAGTTAATGGCACAAATCATAGTGAATGAATATGATTTGTAGCCATTATGGAGACAGGATGGTCATGACTGAGAATTAAAAATCCAGGCGTACTAGATTATTCAGAAGGACAGTCAGGAAGATTTGGGAGGTGGTATAGCTCTGACATTCAAGGACGACATCAGGGTGGAGAGATGATCTAGGTTCAATGGAAAATGAGGTTGAATACATTTGGTTGAAACTTAGAAATTTTAAGAGGAAAAAGTCACTAATTGGTGTAGTCTATAGACCACCAAATAATAATATCAGATTGGAGTGGGCAATAACCAAAGAAATAACTAATGCCTGGAAAGATGGTATGGCAATTATCATGGGGGATTTTAATCTACGTGTCGATAGGTCGAACCGGCTCAGTCAGGGTGGCCTTGAGGAGGAGTTCTTTGAGTGTATCCGTGATAGTTTTCTTGAACAGCATGTAAATGGAACCGACGCGGGATCAAGCTATCTGAGATCTGGTCCTATGTAATGAGAAAGGAAGAATTAATTACCTCATCGTTAGAGATTCTCTTGGAAGGAGCGAACACAGTATGGTTGAATTTAGAATACAGGTGGAGAGTGTGAACATAAAATCCAATACCAGAGTCCTGTACTTGATTCAAGAGAGTCTACAATAGAATGAGGGAGGACCTGGCTAAAGTAGACTGGAAACAAAGATTTTATGATGGGACAATTGACAAGCAGTGGAGGACTTCCAAAGCAATTTTTCAAAGTACTCAGCAAAAGAATATTCCAGTGAAAAGGAAGGACTGTAAGAGGAGGGGTAATCTGCCATGGTTGTTTAAGGAAATAAGGAAGACTATCAAATTGAAAGAGAAAGCATACCAAGTGGCCAAAAACAGCATGAAACTAGAAGGTTGGGGAAACTTTAAAGGTCAACAGAAAGCCAGAAAAAGAGCTATAAAAAAAAGATAGAACATGAGAAAAAAAAACTAGCACAGAATATAAAGACAGATTGCAAAGGTTTCTATAAATATTTAAAACGAAAAAAAGTGGCGAAAGTAAACATTAGTCCTTTAGAGGATAAGAAGGGGAATTTAGTTATGGGATATGATGAATTGCCCGAGGCATTGAACAGGTATTTTGTATCGGTCTTCCCAGTGGAGGGCACTAATAACATGGCAGTAATTGACAGAGACGAAAGTAGGTGAAGACCTGGAAACAATCATTATTACGGAAGAAGTAGTGTTGGGCAAGCAAATGGAGCTAAGGATAGACAAGACCCCTGGCCCTGATGGAATGCATCCCAGGGTACTAAAAGAGATGGCGGGGGAAACAGCAGGTGAACTGCTCATTATTTCCAAAATCTGCTGGATTCTGGCGCAGTCACAGCAGATTGGGAAAACAGCAAATGTAACACCACTGTTTAAAAACAGAGGTAAACAAAAGATGGGGAATTAGAGACCGGTTATCTTAACCTGTGTCGTGGGCAAGATGCTTGAGTCTATTGTCAAGGAAGAAATTGCAAGGCATCTTAATAGATATTGTCACATTGGGCAGATGCAGCATGGGGTCATGAAGGGCAGCTCATCCTTGACAAAGATTTTGGAATTCTATGAAGACATTACGCGCAAGGTGGAGAATGGGGACCCAGTGAATATGGTGTATCTAGGTTTCCAAAAGGCCTTCAAACAAGGTGCCACACAGGAGGCTGCTGCATAAGGATGCATGGTGTTAGAGACAATAGACAATAGGTGCAGGAGTCGGCCATTCAACATGATCATGGCTGATCATTCCTAATCAGTATCCTGTTCCTGCCTTATCTACATAACCCTTGATTCCACTATTTTCGAGAGCTCTATCCAACTCTTTCTTAAATGAATCCAGAGACTGAGCCTCCACTGCCCTCTGGGGCAGAGCATTCCACACAGCCACCACTCTCTGGGTGATGAGGTTTCTCCT
>NC_057710.1:132869622-132888583 GCF_004010195.1 Chiloscyllium plagiosum | reverse complement strand
TCTGCTGCCACAAAAACCCCGGTCAGTTCCTCTCACGATGGAGTCTTCTATTACCACGGCTCTGTGCGATGTCCGACTCTTCCACTCTGCCTCTGCGCCAACTTTTGATTGACAGACCTGGTCGCCTTGCGAACTGGCAGTGTCATCAGTCTCTACTGTTTCCAAAAGCTTCAACTTGTTCCTGACAGGTACTTCTCCCGGGGTCTCTTGCGCCTGTCTCCTGTCTGCCTTCCTCATCATCTGCTCTCTTCTGCTCTCTTCTGGCATGATTGGTGTAATAACCTCGCTGAAGGTCTTGTCCAGAAAGATCTCGTTCTCTCAAATGAGCCTAAGGTCCTCGAGTTCTTTCATCAGCGCTGCAATATGCTCGGTCAATAGCTGAATGTGCACACACTTTCCACACTTATATGAGCCAGACACTCCAGAGTCGTTGACCTCCCACACCAAACACGTTGCGCACTGAACCAGCTGGGCAGTCATGTCTTCACCCTCTTCAACTGTGGCGTAATCACTTCACTCAACCTCGGCTGAACTGAAGATTCCTGAGCTGAAGCCTCACTCTTTGATCCAAACTTCCTTCGACCCTCTTTTTGTGGCAAGTCTGTGGACTCTTAATTTAGGTTAGAGGAGGGAGGGAGGGAGACCCTACTTTGTAGGACCTGGGGTTTAGAACTCACCCACTCTAATAGCAATCACTTACCTTCCCGACCGGCTTTGCGCTCCGCCTGAACTTCCGCCCAGCTCCCACCGCTCTCTGCTAACTCTTCTGCTAGCTACACGTGCTATCGTAAGGACAGAGGTAAAGTATTGCATGGATAGAGAATTGGTTGAAGGACAGGAAGGAAAGAATGGGAATAAATGAGTGCTATTCTGGTTGGCAATCAGTGTCTAGTGGTGTGCCTCAGGGATTGGTGTTGGGACCACAAGTAATTTACAATTTATATAGATGAATTGGAGTTGGGGATCACATATAAGGTGTTAAAGTTTGCAGATGACACTAAGATGAGTGGCAGTGCAAAGTGTGCAGAGGACTGAAATTTTACAGAGGAACATAGATATATGTTTTGGTAGTAGTAGTAGTAAAAAGGGTTATTAGTTGAATGGTGAAATGTTGCATCATGCTGCTGTGCAGAGTTACCTGTGTGTCCTTGTGCATGAATCACAGAAGGCTGGTCTGCAGGTACAACAAGTAATTAGGAAGGTGTCACAACACTGGGTAAACTCTCCTGCTTAATTTAAACCAGCAACACAGAAAAGGTTTATCCTGTACAGTAATCTGTGAAAATTTGAGAGGCCAAGAACTATTTAAAGTAAAAATTAACATCTTTATTTCTTAAAGTATAACAGAGAATAATTAATTAACAATTATTTACAATTCCTTTTTCTAACCTATCTGTTACCTTCCCTTCGATAGTACTAGTCTGAAAAAACTCCCAATGAAGATTTACAAAACAACACTTATCTCAAAACCAGGCTACTTTTGGTTCTTCTATTTGGATCTTCCTGTGTCGTCATGGTCTTAGATTCTGCTTCACAGGTTACTGATCGATAATGGTACTTTCAAAAGAGCTATTTTTCAGGCAGTCTTTTTACATGCTGGTAGTTCTCCTCTCAACTGTTCAATTTTCCCCAGTCTTGTACCCCCAAAGCGTCGGATTGTGTCATTGGCTTTTAAGATTGTCAGTATACTAAATTCAAGCTGGACTTTGGTATTTTTCAGGCTAATAATTTAAACTGATTGGCCTAGTTTGAATCTGTTTTGTCATCTCCAGGCAATCAGCTAATTTAGCTTTTGACCAAGTGTTACATTGTTACCTTATTCAGAACACTTGATGCTGTCAGGTCGCTTTACCAGCTTTTAATCCTTTTAAAGGTACAGTACACCCACACCTTCATAACAGAAGGCAAATGAAATTTTGTCCTTCATTGCTAAAGGGATTGAGTTTAAAAGCACAGAGGTTATGTTGCAGCTGTACAATAGACAATAGGTGCAGGAGTAGGCCATTCTGCCCTTCGAGCCTGCACCACCATTCAATATGATCATGGCTGATCATCCTTAATCAGTATCCTGTTCCTGCCTTATCTCCATAACCCTTGATTCCACTATCTTTGAGAGCTCTATCCAACTCTTTCTTAAATGAATCCAGAGACTGGGCCTCCACTGAGCATTCCACACAGCCACCACTCGCTGGGTGAAGAAGTTTCTCCTCATCTCTGTCCTAAATGGTCTACCCTGTATTTTTAAGCTGTGTCCTCTGGTTCGGCACTCGCCCATCAGTGGAAACATGTTTCCTCCCTCCAGAGTGTCCAATCCTTTAATAATCTTATATGTCTCCATATAATCCCCTCTCAGTCTTCTAAACTCAAGGGTATGCAAGCCTAGTCGCTCCAGTCTTTCAGTGTAAGGTAATCCCGCCATTCCAGGAATTGATCTCGTGAACCTACGCTGCACTCCCTCAATAGCCAGAATGTCTTTCCTCAAATTTGGAGACCAGAACTGCACACAGTACTCCAGGTGTGGTCTCACCAGGGTCCTGTACAGCTGCAGAAGAACCTCTTTGCTTCTATACTCAATCCCTCTTGTTATGAAGGCCAGCATGCTATTACATGCTGTACCTGTGTGTTTACCTTCATTGACTGGTGTACAAGAACACCCAGATCTCTCTATACTGCCCCTTTACCTAAATTGATTCCATTGAGGTAGTAATCTGCCTTCCTGTTCTTGCCACCAAAGTGGATAACCATACATTTATCCACATTAAACTGCATCTGCCATGCCTCTGCCCACTCACCTAACCTGTCCAGGTCACCCTGTAATCTCCTAACATCCTCATCACATTTCACCCTGCCACCCAGCTTTGTATCATGCGCAAATTTGCTAATGTTATTGCTGATACCATCTTCTCTTTCATTAACATATATTGTAAAAAGCTGCGGTCCCAACACGGATCCCTGTGGTACCCCACTGGTCAATGCCTGCCATTCCGAAATGGAGCCGTTTTTTTTCCTATCAGCCAACCAACTTTCAATCCAACTTAGTGCTTTGCCCCCGATACCATGCACCCTAATTTTGCTCACTAACCTCCTATGTGGGACTTTATCAAACGAGATACTGGTGAGGCCACACCTGGAGTAACTGTGTGCAGTTTTGGTCTCCTTACTTAAGAAAGGATGTACTGGCACTGGACGGTGTGCAGAGGAGGTTCAATAGATTGATTCCTGAGTTGAGGGGGGTTGGCCTATGAGGAGAGACTGAGTAGATTGGAATTCAGAAGATTGAGGGGTGAGGGAATTTATAAAGGTAGAGAGGATGTTTCCACTGGCAGGTGAAGCTAGGACAAGAGGGCATGGCCTCAAGATTAAAGGGAGCAGATTTAGGACTGAATTGAGAAGGAACCTCTTTACCCAGAGGTTTGTGAATGTACAGAATTCGGTTGCCCAGTGAAACAGTTGATGCTACTTCAGTAAACATGTTTAAAGCTATGGTAGATTTCTTTTTGAACAATAAAGGAATTAAGGGATCTGAGCAGTGGATCTGAGTCCACAAAAAGATCAGCCATGATCTTATTGAATGGCAGAGCAGGCTCAAAGGGCCGAACGGCCTACTCCTTGTTCTTAAACCACGATATCCCGGTCATTCTCTTCCTCATATTCCTCCCTGTGATCATTATCTGAGGTGGGTAGCAGCTCCTCAATGTCCTTGAAAGGCAATTTGTTCCCCTTTTTAAGTGCACAAAACTTGCACAGCAAACTACAACAATTCTCGAAATCCTCTGTGCTGCATGTGACAATACTCTGCTGGGCAGCTCAGGATGGTGGAAATGCATTTTGTAATCTAATTAATGAATGCAAGGCAACCAGGATTTTGCCCCATCTAATTCAGTTCTTCTGCTCTTAAGGGCCCCCAGTAAATTCTACCCAATATTCCAGTTGATTCTGAACCGGTGTGTATAGATTCACATCTCTTCCTTGCTTTTGTATTATATGCCTCTACAAATCCTAAGTTCCGTTGTGCCTTTTTAACTATATCCTCAAATTGCCCTTCCTCTGTCAATAAACTATGTTTCTATACTTCCTTCTGTTCCTGTAAATGCTTTAAAACTATATCCTTTATGTTACCACCTCCTTCTCACCAAAATGTGTCATTTTGGCTTCTCTACATTAAATCTCGTTTGCAAACGAGATGAATGCATTGCAATGCGGAAGTCTGTCATTAAGCTCCTCACACTGCAGAATCTTTTCAAATTTTGTTTCTAGGGAAAATTATAGCATTTTTTTGGATATGCTTAGTGATGTGCCGAACTAAAACACATTTAGGTGTCTTCCAGTTTCACAGCTAGGTATTTAAAAAGCATTTGAGATACCTACTATTCCTCCTTATGTGCACTAATATACATTTATCTGTATTAAATTTCACAAACAAATGACATCCTGTGCATAACTGTATTTCAAAGTACCTCCTTATCCCTTTCACCCTGTCTCACAGTTAACTAAACCATGCTTTTTCATCACTTCACAATCTCTGGCTGCTCATTTTGCTCCCACATGTTTACCTCTGGCATTCTTAAGGTACAGATTTTATCTTTGGTCCTTATAGTTCCCAATTAGATGGTGTCTCTCAGTAGCATCCTAATAAATAAACTTTAAGTTCTACCATGATTTATGCCTGTTTTAATTGCTGTTAATGTGGAAACTAAGTTGTTACGGCCTCACAGACTAATGGGTGTATTCGACCGATGGGCATAAACTTCAGCCCATCTCTCTCTTGATTCTTCCACTCTTACTAAACTATCAGACTGCTTATCTGACACCAGCATTGGGCACGCAGAAGCTTCCTCAAATTATGTTATCAGAAAAGCTGCAGCCATTGTTTTGAAATACTGCAACAAACTCCATTCGCTAGCTATCAATTTTGTCTCATTAACTGCTAAGTGTCTGAGATTAAATCAAACTGTTTGCAACTTACATATTTCACCCTGAGGTGAGCATCTGTGAGCATATTTGTATTGGCACTGAGATTGCCTCTGTCTTAGCTCATCAGCTGCTGAAAACCTCATTCATATCTTTTGTTAACTCAGAATTTGGCTGTTCCAACACAGGAGTCCTGATTGTTATCCAACGCTCTGTCCCCTGTAAATTTCAAGTCATACACTCAGCTGTCTACATCTAAACTCTTACTAAGTCTGGTTCATCCATCCAACACCTCTAAGTGCCCTGCTTCTGAATATTACATTACCTTATCCCAGCTCAGTCTCCTTATAACAGATGATAAGTATACAACGAAAAGTCTTTTTGTTTTTAAAGTTCCATTTGTTTCATCCCAAGATGGACAGAATTATAGTTAAGGGGAAAAGGCAGCAAAGTGGAGCTGATTTTGATTTATTGTCACATTGTATTTTCTTGTATTCTTATTATAAAATAAGTCAAAAGCTTTCATTTGTCACCATGACAGGACACCATTTTGAACAATTTAAGGAAAAAAGTTACAGCTTAAAGAGAGCAGCTCATTACCATCAATTATGCCTGCGCTGCGATCTGTATCAGACCCAACCAACATTGAAGTCGCCCGAGCCACCACCTCATCTATTCCATATCCTGCAATTCCTGCCTCACTCCTTCCATCCAATGAGGGATCGCCTCGACTTCAAACTTTCCAGCTTCCAGTCAACAAGTCATCCTCCACAGTTCTGACCACTTCCGGTATGCTGCTACCAACCACATCATCCCTTCCCTCTGAAGGGACAGTTCTCTAGACAACTGGTGACATTTCAAATCACACTCTCCTTCCTATGCCACATCTGCACAATTACCTGTTTCCCACTGTCCAACACTCCAAAATACTGATTCCAGACAAAACAGCAAATCACCTATGCTTCCAACCTCCTCTACACTGGGAAATACAGATTTAATATCCACTTAATGGAACACCCCATCCAGTTTGTGTGTACAGCATTTAACTTCTGGCCAACCATTATTTTAAGTCTTCACAGGAGGCCCAGGTCAGAATGGCAGTACTAACGGTAACTACTGCTCTGAAAATAATAAGCTTGAGAAACAGGATCTCACCTTCCACTTCCCTTCACCAGCCATGCACCATTGAACTCAGTTGAAATGTGCGGTGCTGGAAAAGCATAGCAGGTCAGGCAGCATCTGAGGAGCAGGAGAATCGACATTTCGAGCATAAGCTCTTCATCAGGAATGGCTGAAGTGCTTAAGGGCAGACAACCTGAGGGGGGTTGCAGTGAGAGAGAGACTCGCTGAGATCCTTATAGAGGGAGGAGAACATCTTCAAGGTATCCTTGGAAGAGGCTTCGCAGTAAGGTTATATAACTAGGAGAAAGTGAGGACTGCGGATGCTAGAGATCAGAGTCTGAGTGTGGTGCTGATAAAGCACAGCCAGCCAGGCAGCATCCGAGGAGCAGGAAACTCGACGTTTTGAACATGAGCTCTTCATCAGGAATCGAATGAAAAGCTTACGCTTAAAATGTCAACTCTCCTGCTCCTCAGATGCTGCCTGACTGGCTGTGCTTTTCCAGCACCACACACTCAGACTCTGATCTCTAGTATCCGCAGTCCTCACTTTCTCCATGCACTAAGCTGCCATTTTATACTTGCCTTGCATAGGGCATGAAGCCATGACACACACACACACAGACTCTGGAGAGTTACTGCTGAGTCGAGAGCGGTATTCATGGGTGCTGCTACTGAGTCAAGACTGATTTTAATATTTACTTAAAGATTTAGGCTTTGCTTATATTGATATTAATCACAAACCGCAAACTTGCCAGGGACCTGGATTTGATTCCAGCCTCGGGTGACTGTCTGTGTGCAGTTTGAACATTCTCCCTGTGTCTGCGTGGGTTTCCTTCGGACACGCTGGTTTCCTCCCGCAGTCGAAAGATGTACAGGTCAGGTGAATTGGCCCTGCTAAATTGCCCATAGTGTTAGGTGCATTAGTCAGAGGGAACGGGTCTGGGTGGATTACTCTTTGGAGGGTCAGTGTGGACTTGTTGGGCTGATGGGCCTGTTTGTAGGGAATCTAATCTAATGTTTTGCCACCATTCTCTTTACTCAATCAAATTTATCACAAAGAGAGAAACTTAAATGTTGTATGGTCCATAAAATATTTAGAACCTCCTTGTATATCTGAAACAGAAACACACTCAAGTTCTAAAATATAGCATCACAGAATTCCTACAGTGTGGAAAGGGGCCCTCCAAACAGCAAACCACCCAAATCTCACTCTGTCCCTGTAAACTCACATTTACCATGGCTAATCCAACTGTCCTACACATCCGTGGACACCTGGGGGGAACCCTCCAACTACAAGGGATGAATGCAGATTTCTCCAGCTTCCTCATTTCCACTCTTGCCCCCTCTCCCATCTTATCTCAATCCCAACCCTCACACTCAGCACCACCTTTTTGATCTGCAATCTTCTTCCGACCTCTCACCCTCACCTTAACCTCCTTCCACCTATCGCATTCCCAATGCCCCTCTCCCTCCTCCCTACCTTTTATCTTAGCCTGCTTGGCACACCTTCCTCATTCCTGAAGAAGGGCTTATGCCCGAAACCTCGATTCTCCTGCTCCTTGGATGCTGCCTGACCTGCTGCACCTTTCCAGCAACACATTTTTCAACCTTGGGTAACTTAGCATTCCACCAAACCTGCAATCTTGAGATTGTGGGAAGAAACCGGAGTTAAGTGCAAACTCCACACAAAGTCAATTAAAGCTGGAATCGAACTGAGGTCCTTGGCACTGAAAGGCAGTAGCACTAATCACTGAGCCACCATGCCCATCCTCAACTCCTCTCATTCAAACATTTGGATTTTTGAGACAAAAGGAATACACACCATAGAGAACAGGCAATCAGGAGAAATAATCACAAATTTATTTTTGTTTTAATCAATTATTTACCATTATGGCAAGAACTCTGTACACTGTGTCCCATGATAAACAGCAGCTTTGCAGAATGAAAGAACTTAAGTATCATTTCAATTGTGGTGGAAAATCCAATCACCGCTCCTCAGATCTGGGTGTGGAAGACAGACTTGGTCGTTAATACTACTTGAACACCACACATGGTATTAAAATTTGAAAATAACATAGATAGATTTCAATACACTTACTTTACTACAGCCAGTCACCAAAAAACAAAATGAAGAAATTCCCTATTTTTCATAGATCTTATTGGCATATTAATATGGCCCATAAATATACATGCTTATTTAAACACGATTTCTGAATCCATGTAATGGGTAGACTTTATTGCCATCTATTCAACTAGTAACAGCAGCTAACCGTATTGTTTTGTGGGCAACTAACAAACACAGATTATAAATAAATGAATTCTGCCAAGATTTGACCACTGAATGAGAATCTGATGGTTCTGTACAATCACTGAAAACATTAAATTGAGATTACATGCACTATTCAGCACTGGAGTATAACCCTATAAGTATACAACAGCGAAGAAACAAACATTTTAAAAGAGGGAACACTCCCTCCAAAGAAAAAAGGACATAACTGCTAACTTATTTTTTTACACAAGAACACCTTCACAAATATACAGAAGCAGAAGCAAAAATCATTCTGTTCACAAAGTATTGAGAAACTATTTTTCACAGATGATATTAAAAACATCAATCCCTGTGTCCTTAGGAGAAAAATAAAATGATCTGAGTTTGTTTAATCAGCTGCCTAGGCAAGGAAGTTCTTAAATAAATGTTGCATGTACATCACGATCCACTATATTTGGTGTTTAAATTCCAAGATCTTGTGTTTCTTTGTTAAATTGATACTATGGATAACTACAAACAAGCAGATTAACATAGTTCACAAAACTCTAAACTATTTCCATCAAAGCAATAAGCACTTGACTCAAATCACAATTTGCACATCACCATAATTAAAGCAAGCTTGATTTTTCTGAAACATATTGCACCCAAACTGAGTAAAAATGATTTGTCAACTTAAAAATAATCCTAGATGATGACACATAAGAAATACAACAAATAAAAGACTAGCAGTAGCACTAGCACATCAAAATTTACTTTTCATTTAAAAGATAGTTTCCCATATGTTTCACCTGGAAAAAAAAAATGAAAAAGACTGTTCAGCTACTGTAGTAGGAGTTACTTTCTAGGCTGATACAGCCAGCCCTGACTCGATGATTACAGCTTGTAGAACAAGTTTTGGAACTGCATGTAACAGTGCCCTGCCACTTTAAGGACATCCCCTTCTATATATATTACAAAAGTATTTCAATACTCAAAATTAATATGGGCCACTTACAATGTATTCTCATACAGATTAAGGGGGTACAGTAGCTTTTAAAATTTTTGAAATCCAGAAAAAATACATTTTTATTTCAACTTTTATAATTATAACAAGTTAAGAAACCTGGCGCATATAACGGTTTAAAAAGTACTTTCAATAGTTTTCCTTCCTTTGGTTTCATTCTTCTTGCAACATTTCTTCCGATGAAGTGTAAACAAAAATTTACGGATGGTATAAACAGCAAAGGACATGTCACAAGTGCACTGTCAGAGCTTCATGCATTCAGGAACATGCGTTAAAATAGACTGGAAGTGCTTATAATGTGATCTTGATCTTCCAATCCATAATGAGTGCTGAGAATTCAGCAGTGGCAACAGTTCTTTTAGCTGAAACAGAGAACAGATATAAAATTCAATTTTCTACAACCACCAGTACAGCCAGGAATTGAGCTACAGCAGATTCTTCAAATCCTAAACTTTAAACTTTGCTTGTGCCTATGTAATCACATAGCATACGGAAAGGAATTTGCCTTTATTCTGAAAGTACGTAAAAGGGTATAAAAGGAATTGACTTCCATTGTCCCCTTGTGTTCCCTCATAGTGAATACTTTTAAACTGCCTATTGAGGTTTGGATTTGGCAGAGCAGTTCTCTTCCTTTCATTATGGATCAAGTAGTTTTCCCTTCATCACAGATTGTTTAAATGTCAACTTACATACTGGTCTTTTGTCAACTTTTAATTAAAAGATAATTTGGTAGACTTATTATAGAGTTAAATAAATAACGCTGCAAATTATACCCAAGACAAACTTGTATGTTTAAAGTGTCTTTCATGTCTTTGGAAGGCATTTCACAGCTAATTACTTACTTTTGATAAAGTTACTGCTACTATATGGGAAAAGTCAATATGTGCAAAACAGGAGCTCTCAAATAGCAATAAGATTGAGGAAAAACTAAAATTGCTGGAGAAACTCAGCAGTTTTGGCAGCACCTGTGGGAAGAAAGCAGGGTTAACATTTAGAGTCTAGTTCTGATGAAGAGTCACCAGAGTCACTTAGAGTTAACATTTCGAGTCTGGTGACTCTTCTTCAGAATTGGACTGGAAACCTTAAATCTGCTTTCATCCCAGAGATGCTGCCAGACCTGCTGAGTTTCTCCAGCAACTTCTGTTTTTGTTTCAGGCCTCTAGCATCCGCAGTTCCTTATTAAATAAAATTGAAGATATTGGGAGATGGATAAAACTCAATGGTCACCATGGTGGAACTACAATAGTACACTGAATGGCTCAGATGTGCATAATTTTATAAAACTTCGAGCTGTGCTATCATGGACATTGATTCCCTGAAATAAAAATTACTTTTTTCAGTCTGTCCATTAGATTTTTTAAAAAAACCTATTCCACATGCACTCTAAAGGTGCTACAGGAACTTTAATAAAGAAAAAAAAAGAGATGTGTTTCTGTAAATTGAGAAATTTCTCATTTCATTGTTAGCTAATATTAATCTTTTTTGTGTGTATTTTGCCAATGTAGAAATTCACCTTACTTGACAGGGACAGTTGGGGCTCCTGAGCGGTGAAAGTGAACATTTTGCCACTTTCCATCACGGCGATGCCAGACTCTGGTTTCCTCAGTTTGCATGGTTTTTGGCATGCTACTGCCATCGATATATTGAGTGAGACGGATGTATGCTATGCAAGCAGCATCGTCACCAATTAAATGGACGTGGGGGTTCAATATAATGGTATGTATTGGCTTGTGGTTCTTAGACAAAGCTAAAAAAAAAGAGATGCACATTTATTTATTAATGAAACACATCAAAATTAGAAATTTTGTCTTAGAAGTTTTATCTTACAAAACTAGAAATATGGCAAACATTATTCACCATTTTCAAAGTAAAATCTGTGGAAATCCATTCCTTCAACCAAGTTACCCAGGGCTTCAGGCTCAAAAGCAGTGAGCCCTGGGTCACAAATTTTTCTGCAAAAGAAAAGATACACTTTTCAATTATGAATCTTGTTCAAAACTATTAGAAGCATCAAGTTATCCTTTATTGATACAACAAGACATTCAAAATGGAGAGCAAAAAAAATCAGGAAAATAATAAGAATGAAATAATGCCATGTAATTTGCAGCAAAATTGTTAGTGTTCATTGGCAGCATTCCTCTGAAACTGACAGCAACTCCTGGAATCCACAAATATGCGGCTATTTGTGAAAATCCAGATTTCTCCATAGTGTGCGCTTTTAATCTCCCCTAACTGTAATCAAGTGAAGTCTTTGAATTTTCTGCTATTTTGTATCAGAGTAAAAACTCTTGAAAATGTTACAACTTGCCAAATGAGATGTCTCTGGCTTTTTAAACAAGATATTAAAATTCATAACAACTGATGTACAACTCTGGAAAAACTGAGAAAATCAATTTAATTGTTGCAAAATATAAAATTTCTCAATTGTGATAAAACATACAAAATAATTTTATTTTAGAAAGCTTTGTGGTTTTTCCACTTCTATCTAAATGCCCTGTAAATGTCCGAAGCATATAATTCACTGTCTATAAAATGTTTAATTCAAAATGAAATCCATTTTAATTTATAGATTGCAGCCTGTGTGAATGTATCAATGTAACTGACTGTTCATCGGTTTGTCGCCAGGAATGTTGCTGAATGCCCGGAGACCCCCCTGTAACTTGGTGCCTGATTCAATTCAATGTGAAAGGGGAAATTCATTATATATAGATCACTAGCTTCCTCTGTAGTTAGCACAAAGCACTGTGGCTTTGCCCCTGATTGAAATCTGAGCTTTTAACAAATTATTCAAGAATAGCCAAGATGTAGAATATAGATTATTAGTTTTAGATAACGCAAATCTGTGTGTAAAACAACTGAGTGAATCTGTACCGTTAATGCAGTATAGTAATTATATTAGTATAAGTAATAGGAATATTTATTGTACTTCTGTATGATTTTCCTGCTAATCCAAAGGCTGAAATGTTGTCCCTGCATTAAAAACATTTAATTATATCACAGTGAAAAATATTGTGTCACCAATACAATTTACCTTTTGGCTTCATCCAGTTTAAATTAGAGTGAGCTGATAATAATGCATTTCTTTTCTGTTCTATACTTCTGTGAAGTTACAAACCAGTTTTACATGCACCTCTCTATTGTGGATCCAGCACAGGTAAGAAACTTCCCCATCTCCCTTAAGGATCCATGCTCAGTTGCAAACTCCATGTAAAAACTTCCTCAGTTTAAATTTAGAGAGTTTGTCTTTAAGCAAGGCCTATGCCCCAAAAAAGCTTAGCTCAGTTCTTCGATCTATTAAGTAGAGACAGTTTGTATTGGTAGCTGCAACCTGTATGATCTTAATCATGCACACTTGAAATCGGAATTAATTTCTTAAGTAGTTTTTAAAAATATTTTTATGGCCGCAGATTTCAGATACGCAATGCTAAAATTCAGTAGCAGAATAATCATTGAAGTGTCATATCAAATGTTTTTATGATATTTTATTTTAATATTTTAATATAAGGTCAGAAGTCACACAACACCAGATTATAGTCCAACAGATTTATTTACCATCACAAGTTTTCAGAGCGTCACTTCACCTAATGAAGGAGCAGTGCTCCGAAAGCTTGTGATTTCAAATAGACCTATTGGACTATGACCTGTTGTGCAACTCCTGACTTTGTCCACCCCTGTCCAACACCAGCATCTGCACATCATGGTTTGAAACAAACTTTAAGGCCAAGGAAGATGGAGTACATCTCACAGCAATGACACTCATTATCAGTACCTTCAACAACTGCGGTCAACCTAATCTCAGTTTAGCATTTTCCTTACAGGAGGATATCCAAAGGTCTTCAAATATCCCTTGATTCAAAATGAATAAATGCTGCAAAGACAACAATGGACTTATATAATTGGGAGATTCTGACATTAGCTAAACAAAGGGAGGTCTAGCCACTATTTAATCATGCTTGGTTTCTGCATTTCCACTATTAGGTTCTTCATTGGCCAGAACTTTAGGCCATGACTTTACTACTATAGGGAGAGTCCCTAGAAGTGTCAGTTGGCTGCACAGTACTCCTTTCCAATAAGAATTTTTCTTCTCCTTTAGACCACACTCAAAGAATGTGTTCATAAGCAGTTTCTTGGCAATTTCTTTCCAAAATCTATCAATTTTCTCCTTTTTAAAAGCTAAGCTGAATCACACTCAATTTCACAGCTCAGAGGTGATTGATTACTGTCGACAAATGACTTGAAACCCATTAGTCAAGATGGTTTCTGTTCTACAAGTCAGCAGACTTCCTGTCTTACTAAAAGTCTACTACAAGTGCCTGTCTGATCCACAGAATAAACTACAATTGACCATGACATTACGAAGCATGTGCCATTGATAAAATCTGAAAATATAAAGCATGGAGGTAAATGCAAAATTAATTTATTTCTTAATGATCTTTAGAAAGGAGTTTATTTAGTAAAAGTAAATTGTTAGAAAACACTGAAAAGAATGGAAACTAAGCAGACTAATCGTAAGAGACAACAATGTCACATTATATTTTTTTTTAGCAAACCATAGCATGATGAGAATAAAGACGGCGTAAAAGAAGCACATTGAAGCATTATTATTGACTAGTTAGAAGAGGAAATAAGCAGAACATAAGATGATGATGATAAAATAGGACATAAATTATCAAAATTGAATAAAAATCATCCCAAACGTGGCTCTGGAGGCAATTTTTCAATTGTTTTCTTGTATGCAAATTGTGCCATAGGATTGGGAATACTGACAGACCAGTTAATCTCCGTTCAAAGCTAACACATTAAGATTTCGGAAAAGAAATACGACTGCATGAGCAGCTAAGTGCCACATATGGACTGCAAGCTAACATAATTTGGATAGAAAATCAAAGAACAAAAATATAAAACTAAAGCGATGATATAAAGATATGTGGATCCACAGAATGTTCAAGAACGGCCTCAGTGGTGAATCTATCTTTACCTAATACTCCTCTGCATTCCACTGTTAAGATTTCTAGGTTTGCTGCACTCAAGAAAGAGCCATTTTGAGCTTAATGTATTTACATGGGTTGGGAACATTGGTCTGTTCTGTCTATCCCTTTCAGCCCCTTGAAACAGTTTCATGACATAATTAGATCATATTTGAACTGTATTTAATTGTATTTACCCATCTTTCTTTACCCATCATGTCACTTGGCACACATTTCTAACATAATCTATCAATTTAAGCCTGAAAAATTAATTGACACTGCATAAATAATCTTTTGTGAGAGCAACTTCTATATTTCTAATAACATTATGTGGAAAGGTATTTCTTTTTATTGTTTCTAACTGACCGAATATGAATTTTAAGATTATACCACTTGTTCAGGATTCCTGCATCAGAGGAAACAATTATTTTGCAATTACCATTTATCTTTTTCAAGGTAATTATTTCAAGCAACTTAAACAGATGACCTCAGTGTCATATAAGGTTTAGTGAACATAAGCCAGGTTTATGTAACCTGTTTGGATAATCCTTTAATAATATTTTTCTGACAAATTTGCACTATATCCTCCAAAGCTGAAGTTTAATGAACAAATGTGAAAATCATACTCAAGGAAGTGGCTGACCAAGGCTTGTGCAACTTAAGAACAACTTCTACCCTTTTATTCCAGGTCCCTTGACAGAAAAGCCAACAGCATATTTATGTTTTATACTATTTAACAGCTTTGAATGAGTTTTGTAATGGGCACCCAAATCCCTTTCATTTTCCACAGATCTGAGCTTTACACCAGCAACACAGTATTCTAATCAGTCCTTTTTAGATCCAAAGTACATGACTTTGTTTAAGGAATCACAGAAATTTATTTTAAAGGGGCCGTACTCTTAGAATCTCACAATACTCTTAGTTCTGTTTAGTTGTGGAGTATTCTTTTACAGATGGCTTGTTACCAGTACCTTTCTTGGAAGTAGATACTAAAGACCATTTTAAAACAAGTTTTCAGCTTAAATTCCACTTGAAAAGTCAATTCTTCCTCAATAAACCTTTTGCTGATATAAAAGTGTTATATTTGGCTACTACAGCTCTTTTTTTAATTCCCTTTGCCTCTTTTTTTTGTTTTAGAGGTAGTTTCTTGCATCTTCTCTATGGTTTCTCGTATCTTCCACAAGAGTAATCTGTTTCAAGCAATACTAACATTTAATTTGTCTTTGGGACACATTTTTCTGAATGCTCAGGGACATGGACGAATTGGGTTTGTCAGGGAGTGTGGTTAGATATCGAGTAGCTGGGTCAGCAGGGACAGGGAGTGCAATGAGGGTGGGGTGATTTGGCTAACTAACTGCCAAATTAGACCAGACATTAAGTATCCAGTTAAGTCTGCATATTTGCCTCAAGATTCTGATGTTGAGATCAGTGGGAGAAACTTTTGCAGAGGTTGCAAGAGTCAGTTGATCAGAACCTGGAACTTCCCAAGCAATCTCCATGTAAGTGTATACCATCGGACATCTACAGGGTCCTGATTCTTACCTCCAAAGTACTGCCAATCTCTGACAATCCAGATATTGAAGGTTTTGGCACCTATATTATATATGTGCACAATTAGAGATTTGTACATAGAGTGTTATTAAAAGGCAAAATGTCACTCTTTTTGGACAGGTTATGGAATTTTTCAGTATGAAATACAATACAGTTCCATGGAAGAATAAGTCACCTCATTAGGTGTTTATAATGAGTGGGACTTTAGAATTAGTTCTTTTAGAGTTTGTCTCGGAATCTCAAATGCAATCTGAATGCAACAGCTTGTACATTTGGTGTCTCAGTGTAAGAACATAAGAAATAGCAGTAAAAGTAGGCAGTCAGGCCTCTCGAGCCTGTCCTGCCATTCAATAGGATCAAGACCCAATCATGGCCTGAGCTCCACTTTCTTGTCTTGCCTCATCTGCCTTCCTAACAACTTGCTCTACCTGCATCGTAAGTTGCTGTGCTATGCCATAAGGTTCTTTTGTAAAATCAATAAGTAAAGAATATCATGAACAATCAACACGAAGGGCTGCTCTTCAAGAGCTAATCTCAGGCATCCCTTGGAACTTGACAATGGAATGGGATAGCCAGGAAGTAGATCATTAAGCTATTTATTTGACTGGAAAATGCTGAAACGGGGACTTATGGGAAGTAGAGATCGAAGTTCCAACAAAACAGTTGGAATATGATGGGTCAACAAAATTAGGCTCTCTCATCGGTTGCAAGAACTTGCCACAGTAGCCATTCAAGGCTGTCAGAGACTGAGGGGATACTGAGCTGGGGAGACAATTAAAATGAGGTCAGCTACTTACTCTCTCTGAGCCCGCTGTCTTCCTGCCTACACTAAGTTACTCTTTCCAGCAGTCTTCCCCAGGGAAGCAGTGACTGTCTGGAAAGAGACTGCTGGCCAGAAAAAAGGCATGACATAAAGGTAGAAAAAATGATTGTTTGACGTTGCTTGTGGAGGCTTCTTTGCCCCAAGCTGGAAAGCACTTCCCTCCAGAACACAGATAGAGACTTCTTGTCCCCCACCAATCCCAAGTCAGTGATGACCTTCTGCACTATGACAGCCAAGGACTGTCCCTGTGGATCTCCAGCTGTGACTTCAATCCGTCAACTACCCAAGCAGTGACTGGAGATGTAATAAATTGAGGCATGGATCCAATTGCAATACTCCTTCCCCTTCCTGTGTGTGAAAACTAGTGTCATAGAGATGTACAACAAAAATTGATTCTAAGCAGGAGCGCTAACAATATTGCTAATGCTTAAGATTCTGCTATGACATGATGTCCCCCTCACTGAGTTGCTGGTTATTACAATCATAAACTCTGGATGAAAACGGAATATTTCAGGGATAATTTTCTAGTAGTTATACAATTGAAGGAATGCATAGCAAAAAAAAAGTTTCATATGAATTAACATCGATTCCGTACAAAAATTCAGACTGTACATCCTAGAATGGGATGGAATAGAATAAATTAACTCAATATGGACAATGGAAACAAACAAATACTTACGTATAGGCTTCAAAATCTCCATTGTTAATGGCTTCAATCAGTTGCTCTGTAACTTTAATGATTTCTTGTTTGCGTGCTAAGGATAAACATGGTAGATATTAAAAACAGTAATATATATTTCAAGAACAACACAGATTTCTCCAGTCAGGTCTTCAAATCACAAAGTAATTGTTTTCATTTCCCGCCAGCCCTTGTTTGTCTCTATAATCCTCCTATTGCTCTGGCCCGATTTCCCCACTAATTTCTGATTTCCGAAACCAGGTATTTGATAAAAGACAGTTCACGTAATATTATATGTGCTTTAGATTTACAGTGACCTCTTATTCATTCCGAAGTGTGCGTGTGTGCAGAAAAAACAACTGAAAATGCCACATGTAATGGCCGTCATGCCATTGTGCAAAAATCAGAATAACACACTCGAAAAGCAATTAATATCATCTGTCCTTATAAACAAAGTTAAGACAACGTCTTTTCATCATTACAGTATTGCTTTCAAATTGTGCACTTTGTAAAACACATTGAACAGCATTAATTATTAACATTACCAAAATGTCAAAGGATAAATTAACAACAAAGGCAGCTGTTGAGTATTGATGCTGGTCCTTGCCATTTACAGTTTGTTGGAATCAGTTTTGACCACTAATTTCCTACCTGTTATTGAGCTCATCACTTCCTCAGCAACACTCAGTCATACAATAAAATCCTTTTCTCTCACATTAAATGGATTTCGGGGAAAAAAAATCTTCCAACACTCTTAACAATAACCACAAAGTGCAGCGATGCAATATGTCCTTTTTTTCAGACTACATGGCGCTAACTACACCAGTATCAGGATTGCGATCGTAACATCTTAGAACAAGTAATATTTATTTGCTTGATAAGAGAGAACTGCCTTGAATGCTTGCAGGGATCTACATGAATATCTACATCAGAATGCCACTGAGCAGCTCTCAAGCAAATTACTGCATCCAGCCACACCTGCTCAATGCAAAGTACTGTAATTTGTTAGTGAAATGTCCTATAATTATGGCCAGAGTGTATGGAAATATCTTGTTTACATTCATGTGGTAGGTGAGGCAGCCAGCCTTGTATCAGTGGATATTTAACTACTGACAAGTTCAACAAAAAGTTGGCTACAAGTGTTCTTGTGAGACACTTGCTGAGGATATAGCATGGTCAATGAAGGTTTCAAACCAACCTTATAAATTACTCTGAAAGCCACCTTTGAATTTTGCAACACTATGTTCTACTAATGCAATGTACCATTGATGCATGAAAAGGGTGATTCAGTTAAGAAGCACTTTGATTGGATATTGTGTTGTTCAGTTGATTAAAAGCCAGAGAATTGGGATAACTGGGTCATTTTCGTTATGGCAAATGAGTGGAGAGTGGAGTTATACTACAGAAGACCTCTCCACTGGTTTCAAGCTAAAATTAATAACTTGGACTAGGAGCTGGTGCAGTTGTTTTTAGCAAACTGTTCAGATATGTTCTAACACGGGGTGAAAGTGAGGGTTTTGAGGGAGGAGAAGGTGGATCGAGGACTGATCGAAGTGGGGAGGAGGAGTGAGGACTAGTGGGGGTGGGAAGCAAGGGCTGGAGGAGCTGAGAGGACTGGTGGGAGTGGGGAGCAAGA
>NC_057710.1:132866006-132868439 GCF_004010195.1 Chiloscyllium plagiosum | reverse complement strand
GTGGATGGTAGCGAAGATTGGGGCAAAAACAAGGATGGGGGTTGCAGGGGTCCGGAACAAGATTGGATGGGGAGGAGTGAGTAAGGAGGTGTTGCAGGGGAGAAAGGATGAGGTGCAGGGGAGCGCAGAGGAGCGGGACAGTAGAACTGGTACTGCCCCTCTGGGATAGCTGGGAATTGAACTTTCTGACTGAGGTAAACAATTGCTGCAGGGCGTAGTATGTCCAAAATTGCTGTTGATACAAAAATAGGTAGAAAAGCAATTTTTGAGGACACAAATCTTCTTTGGCCCAGTAGGAGTTGGATCAAGTTTTATTTTCAAGCGGGGTTTTCACCACAACGCCTCATGAGTTCTCTGAACATATCTTACCAAAGATGGCACATTAATTACCCACAACGTCAGTGAGCTATCTCTCATGTCTGATTTCCACTAAATCTTACCACACGCCATTCCCATGACATTCACCACTCAGTGGGTATCCAATAGCATTCTTTGAGACAATGCCATCTTTGAAAGGCCACTGTGCACACAGCCAACTACTGACATTCCAAAGCCATCTGGTTCATTATACTGCAGCTAATGTCCTGCCACTCTCGCTATTGCCTGCAACACCTTCAGTCACTAACTCTGTTTTCCCCAAACCCTCTCAACATTAACCCTTTACAGCCTCTGCAGTGACTTCTCACTCCCTCAGAATATTTAACGCCTATCACCCACCTGTACCAGCCATGCCACCCAATTTACTTCATTGGATTCCTTAGGGTTGGTGTTGCCCAAATGCAGCTCCTCACCCACCAAAAGGAGAGTGTCTTGTCCCTTGAGGGGAAGACTGGGATTGCTCCTACAGGATGTGACGTGGGGAGTCAGTGGTTAGCACTGCTGCCTCACAGCACCAGATACCCAGGTACAAGACCAGCCTTTGGCGACTGTCTGTGCAGAGTTTGCACATTCTCCCAGTGTCTGGTCGGGTTTCCTCCGGGTGCTCTAGTTTGCTTCCGCAGTCCAAAGATGTGCAACTTAGGTGGACTGGCCATGATTAATTGCCCATAGTGTTCAGAGATGTATAAGCTCGGTGGATTAGCCATGCAGGGTTACAGGGATAAGGTCGGTCTGGATGGCATGCTCTTAAGAGGGTCAGTGTGGACTCAATGGGCCAAATAGCCTGCTTCCACACTGAAGGAATTCTATGAAAAAACACAGGCTGCTGCCTCTCAGGGACAGGCAGGAGACCAGGCTCCTGCTCAGGCCCAGGCCGGAGAGCAGCCTGTGGTGTTGTGGTGTCCCCACAAGCACAGGGAGGGACAGGAGCAGGAAGCAAAATGGGAGGCAATGGCTCTTGTTGACCAGCAGTTACAGCAGAGCAGTGTCTGCCTCCATGGATAAGTTGGAGGTTGCTATGAACAGCCAGGCTGGGCACCCTCAGGGTTTGCTGGAGAGGTGCACAGCCCTGCACTCTACTGTACCAGGTATCGGTCCTCAGAACTGAAGGGATGTGAAGGGGTATGGGGAACTTGGCACTCACTCCAGGTGGCCTAGAGGGGCCCAGATTGAGGGGGAACAAGAAGCAGGGCCCTCAGAAATCTGCCCTGAGGACACTGCAGATTTGGTGAGCCCTCTACTCTGCCTCTGACCTTGGAAACTCTCACTGAGAACAGTTACTTTGGCGAGGCGACCCTTGACAATACTTGGGTCTTCCAGACACAAGTGCTTCCCGGTGGGGTGGGAGTGGGGTTACCCAGTCACACCTCCATAATCAACAGACTTTGCTGCACACCAGGCTCGATTCCCTGCACGATGGAAGGTGACAGTGCATGCTGCTCAGACAGCGACTTCCAGCCTCAACCGGAAGATGTCAATGAGAGCCCGAGCCTCCAAGCCCCCTTGCTCTTTGCAGCAGTCCATCCTATCTACATGCACCTTTACACCTCAGCCCTGGTGTATGAGCCCAGGGGTAGTCACTCATTGCCCCACCGAGGAGCCAGGATTCCCCTCACCACAGCCCACCTCATCTGTTATTTACCATATTTCCTCCCTCGCCTTGATAATACTGTTGACTCCCTCCTTCATACGTGCAACCCTCCCCTCCCTGCAGCCCCTCACTCCAAAAGACTAACTTGGCAGGTCTCTCTCCTATGGGGAGAAAGTGAGGTCTGCGGATGCTGGAGATCTGAGCTGAAAATGTGTTGCTGGTAAAGCACAGCAGGTCAGGCAGCATCCAAGGAACAGGAGAATCGACGTTTCGGGCATAAGCCCTTCATCAGGAATGAGGAAAGTGTGTTCAGCAGGCTAAGATAAAAGGTAGGGACTTGGGGAGGGGCGTTGGAAATGTGATAGGTGGAAAGAGGTCTAGGTGAGGGTGATAGGTTAGAGTGGGGTGGGGGCGGAGAGGTCGGGAAGAAGATTGCAGGTTAGGAAGGCGGTGCTGAGTTCGAG
>NC_057710.1:132854650-132865093 GCF_004010195.1 Chiloscyllium plagiosum | reverse complement strand
AGGCAGGCATAGCTGGGGCCCATGCGTGTGCCCATGGCTACTCCTTTCATTTGGAGGAAGTGGGAGGATTGGAAAGAGAAGTTGTTCAGGGTGAGGACCAGTTCCGTCAGTCGGAGGAGGGTGTCAGTGGAAGGGTACGATTCTCCTGTTCCTTGGATGCTGCCTGACCTGCTGTGCTTTACCAGCAACACATTTTCAGGTCTCTCCTCCTATGCCTTGCATCCTACCCCTTCTTTTCACTCACACTGATCATAGCTCTTCTCCTTGGAGTGACTTGACTGGACAGCCCTGACTGAGAAATGCCCTACATGCTGGACTGGCCGCCACTGAACTACAGGATGGTCAGTAACGTACTCCCCAGTCTGCAGATGGACTGACTCCATGATGGGGCTCAGACATCTGATCTGGGCTGCCCTTGACTTACAGTGCCAGCATCCCCCGACTAACTGATGCCTTCATGGACACCAGTGAGAACCATTCTCAAAGCCCTGAAACATGCTCACTCACTTGCTGCACATGTCGTGTGTTCACCATGTAATCTGCTGGCACAGGGCATATTGAGAGATTGATGCAGCACACTCGATGGCTAGATTTCCACCCTCCCTCCCCTTGATCGAGGACTGCTGACTGGCAGAGGGGAGATGCCTGGTAGTGTGACGGTGTTAATTGGCAAGGCAAAGCATTGAATCCTGCAAGCATGTAAATAGATGACAAGTAAGTGAGCACTAAGACAGCAAGTGAGCAGCCTGACCCAATTCAAGAACTGTGTATACAAAGTTCTCCTGCTGCAGAATTTCCATGCTAGTTGGTGGTACACCCAATAATGTGGATCACTGCTTCAGAGGGTACTGCCAGTCCGAGAAGTGCCACAGGGCTGTGCAGAGTTGGAAAATGCTCAGTGCTGGTGTCGGTGCATAAGAGCTGTTTCTGGGGTTACGGATCATGTGCAATTTGATCTTATGCAACATGGAGATTTCTCACTGTCTACCTTGATGAGGAGTTTGGTACTCAACAGTCCCTCACCTAAACTGCTGCCCATCCCCAATAAGCTGAATATTAGTGAGGAGAGACAGGCTGTTAACAAGCAATAAAACCTGCAAATTGGCTGCATAGTGTGATAAAAAAATTGTGCAAATTGCTCCTGACATAGAGGTAGTCGGATTTCTCACCCGATTCCACCACAAATCTTGCCGTAGCCCACACTGGGAGACATTTTACTGGGGTCTAAGCAAAGAGTCTACAAAGGAAAAAATATTAATTGGGTGAAGAATATGATGCAGGAAAATTAGAGCACTTGTGCCAAGTGCGAGGAAGAATAGAAAAAACAGATTAGTGTTTAACGAGAGAGAGAGAGAGACTACAGACTAGTGGGCGGCACGGTGGCACAGTGGTTAGCACTGCTGCCTCACAATTCCCGCCTCAGGCGACTGACTGTGTGGAGTTTGCACGTTCTCCCCGTGTTTGCGTGGGTTTCCTCCGGGTGCTCCGGTTTCCTCCCACAGTCCAAAGATGTGCAGGTCAGGTGAATTGGCCATGCTAAATTGCCCGTAGTGTTAGGTAAGGGGTAAATGTAGGGGTATGGGTGGGTTGCGCTTTGGCGGGGCGTTGTGGACTTGTTGGGCCGAAGGGCCTGTTTCCACACTGTAAGTAATCTAATCTAATCTAATCTAATCTAATCTAATCTAATCTAATCTAATCTAAGTTACTATTGCAGTCCAGAGATCTGGGCACTCTTATTGACAAATTGCAAGAAGCTATCATAGAGGTCGATGAAAGCAAATAGAATGTTGGCCTTCATTGCAAGCGGAATGGAGTATAAAGTCTTGCTCCAAGTGCACCGAACATTGGTGAGACCACAACTAAAGTAGACTACAGTCTTGGTGTTCTTATGTCAGGTTGCATACATTGTATTGGAGGCAGTTCAAAGATAGTGCTCGACTCTTTGGCTGAAGGTCTAGTCTTACAAAGATCAAGAAGCTGGGCATTCAGAGTTTAGACACATGACAGATGATGTTATTGAAATGCCTAAAATTCTGAGTCGTCTTGACAGGGTACTTGGTGAAGGATGCTTGACCCCTAGTTCTAGATTCCCACACACTTTCCTTTAATACTGAAATTCATAGCTGTTAATCATTGGAATTTTCAGCCTTGGTGGCTGGGTTTTTGATCTAAGGTTATGATGAACAGGAAGACAAAGTGAATCAGAGCCATGATTAGATCAGTCAAGCTCTCATTGAATGACAAAGCAGATTAGAAGGGCTGTACAGTCAACTGCAGCTCTGTTCTGTATATTATTCAGTTCTCTAAATTCTCTCCACAATCCTTCACTAATTCAAGCTGTTGTCCTGTGGTTGAAGTTCTCTTTTACCTCTGATTTCACTTAACTTTGTTCCAACCAACTTGTTATCTTCTACCCACAGTTTCCTGAGTACAGTTCCTATTTATACTTCTTAAAGTCAGAATGCCATAAACGTCAGTGCAATTGGCATGCAATTGACTGACTGATTGACTATTCAAGGCAATCCAAAATCCTACCCTTCAGTATAAACCACCTCCACAAATCCCTAATTCCCACATCTCCAACACCAGTTGTGAAGAGTTCATTTTGTGTCTAAGATGGAGGCCATCCATGCAGCTATCTCTGCTGCTTCCTCATTGTTGTCCCCTACATTTGATCACTCAGGAGTCTCCTGGTTATGTTAGGATCATCATTAAAGGGTTTATTACCCAGATCAAACAGGCGTAATGTCAGCAGGACGATGTCAGTTCAGAAGCGTAGCTGGAAAAGAGCTCCAATTCGCCAACCAGGCACACAACAGACTCATCTTATGAGCTTATGTTGGTAGCCCAAAGGCTGTTTTAGTAAGAAGTGTGAATGTGTAGCTCACAGCCAACACCCGAATGACCATTTGGCTTTAAATTCAGTACAAACCTTACCAAAACGGATAAAACCGGAGAGGAGCTTACGGTAAGTGGTTTGTTATTCAAAAATATATATTTAGAAAGTGCATCTGTTATTTATACATCAACAAGAGGAAAGAATATCTTGTAATATTGATCCATGTTCTGTTCATGTAGCTACATGATGAAAACATAAAGCTCCTTGAACTAGAGTCCGCACCTCAAATATGTATTTTCACCCAGCCTTGGAGGTATAGTATCATCCAGTTAATGCAATAAATAAGAGTGTCTCTTGTCTCTGCACTGCTACAGCAACTGGTGCCAAGCACCAATCTGTCTTAAAACACAGACTGGAGTTAAAGTATTTAGAGATTTGCAGATTATACCAAATAAAACCTGCATCGCAAATTTGCCATGACTTCTTTGACAGCATCTCCCAAATTTGCAAGGTCTGCCACCTAGAAAGAAAAGAGCACCCAGATGCAATTAGAACATGACTATCTGCAAGCTTCCCTCCAAGTCAGATACCACGCTGATACCACTCTTCCTTCCCTGTCACTGGGTCAAAGTCCTCGAACTCTCAACACCACCACCCCCAAACCAACAGCAGTGTGGGTTTACCTACAACACACGTAGTACAGCAGTTGATGGAGGTAGCTCATTACCACCTTCTTAAGGGGAATTATGGACTGGTAATAATTGCTGCCCTCTCTGCATTTCTCAAATTGCAGGCATGAATTTTCTTTTAAAAAAAGCAATGGCTGGAATGTGAAAAGAAAATCAAATGATAAAGGAAACTTTCTAATTTAATTGGCAAGAGAATGAAAACATTTGTATTTTTAAAACATGATATTAAGACAGAAAGGTCACTGAAATGATGGTACAGTGGGCTATAAAAGTTCGTAATAATATTTTGGCTTAGTTTTTTTTTAAATCAGGGATGCGCTAAGTAACATCCTTGATCCAGAAAATGAACTGGACTGTGTTACAGAGGGAACATCTGACATTTATTACAACCAGCACAGTTGCCAGAAAATACTGCAAATTATATCAAATTAATGCAGCAAATTGCCACTTTGTAAATCAATGAGTGATCTCACTTGGAATACTGCATACAGTTCTGGTTAGTGCAGTATAAAATTACATAGTGCAGTTATTGCAAGGAAAAGGAAGGGTAATGGTAGAAATGGAGGAGTTGGATTATGTGGAGATGATGATGCAACATTAGCATGTTCTCACTGGAAAAAAGGTTAAGAAGTTATATATCTTCTGATGCTAAAGAGTGGGGTCATGCAATCAACAACGTATGACTTCACTTTAGCCAGAACACGAACTGGATGACGCGGCCTGGCCAAAATTTGCAGAGAGTAAATCAAAATAGACTACAGAAACAATGTGGAGAAATGCAACCAAAGGAATTGCGGCCAATTAATATGAAAAATCTGAATCCCACTTGCAGCTTTTAAGTGCAAATAATGAGAGAGCATGACAGAAGTTTCACTAGATTACTAAATTAGTGTGGAAACAGGCCCTTCGGCCCAACAAGTCCACACCGACCCGCCAAAGCGCAACCCACCCAGACCCATTCCCCTACATTTACCCCTTCACGTAATACTACAGGCAATTTAGCACAGACAATTCACCTAATCTGCACATTTTTGAACTGTGGGAGGAAACCGGAGCACCCAGAGAAAACCCACGCAGACACGGGGAGAATGATTGTGTGGAGTTTGCACAATCGCCTGAGGCGGGAATTGAACCCTGGTCTCTGGCGCTGTGAGGCAACAGTGCTAACCACTGTGCCACCATGCCGCTCACTTTTTAAGAATGAGGCTATGTCTCTCCTGCTTACCCATTGCTTTAAACTCAACTCTCAACACATGGACTTGAGAGACTACTAAATGGAAACACAGATATTAGGTTCAGGAGATTCAGTACTTTTCTGCTTGCCTGCTAAATCCGTCTGTCTGCCTCAGTGTTCAGATATCACTCCCTGATCCTTCTATACTGCTCAGCAGCCTCCAATCTCCCAAATCCCACACCCAACCATGTCAATCTTCTGATCACCTCCACTGAAGTCTTTGTCATAACCATTTCATTGCCTTTGACTTCTTGACCTCCTCAGCTTCTAACCTCTGATCCCTGTCACCATTCCACTCCTGATGTGATTTACTGAATTATTTCAAGTGAGAGGTGGACTTGTTTCTGGTTTGTGGAAAAGGCAGACACTGAGGGGCAAGGAGCGAGACTAGCCTCATGAGCAAGTTCAATCACCCTGGAGAGGTTTGGTGTGGGGTGTGGAGGAGTTGGTGGAGGAAGGCCGGGGGCAGACTGAAATAGGAATTGCCCAGTTTGATTCACGTGTTTAATTTGTTTTATTACCCCAGGAAATCACATGCTTTCAGGAGAAGTGGATAGCTTTTATATGGTCATAGAATGTGTTGTCTGTCTGTCTGTTTGGGACAGGCTCGATAAAGTCATTTACCATCTTAATCTGTTATTATTCCATGTCTGGTACTGTGATAGACAAACAGATGAATCATTATGATTATTCAAAAACTCCATTCTTGTTTCTTGTGACTATTAGGGATAGCAAGGGCAAACCATGTGCACTTTTGTCCATTTTTTGTCTAGAAATCATTTTATTCTTAAAATCAAAATGTTTATTGTATGCCAACATTCTGCACAAAGGAACATATCTTGTGATTGTACAGAACATGAGCAAGACAGAAATAGTAGCAATGTGTAGAATTAGGAAGGGTATAATGGCTTTAGAGAAAGGCATTCATGATGCCCTAGAATTATATCTAAGATAAAGGGATCAGGGTGTGAGGAGATAAAGAGGCCAAAGTCACATTTCTGGCAGATGAATTTAACTGGTGAGTAGACTAACTGGATGAACATAATTAGAGGAAGGTAATGCAGAAAACCTCTTCCCTCTATAAATTTTCCTGAGGAGACAACAATGAAAAAATATTCTTGGACCAAACGACTGCATCTTCGGCACTGAGCTTAAAAACTTCAAACAAGTCCAATAAAGCATTACTTTTGAAGACAACTGTACGAAAGCATATTATCACTAACGTAAATGCAAACACTGGAGTTGAAAGCCGAATCGACACCTCGTGCATTGTTGTTCTGATGGCCAAAGTAACATCAATGCTTTGTAAAACAAAAGCAAAACTGGAGATCTAAATGCTGGAGATCTGAACTATAAATAGAGCATGCTGGAGAAACTCAGCAGGTTTGGCAGCATCTGTGAAACAGAGAGAAACAAATACACCAATTCAAGTCCAAACAAAGCTTTTCATTGTACTTAGGTACATGAGACAACAATAAATCAAATCAAACATGATGCTGTTCTGGAATTCCAAAGACATATTAGATTTAAAACGTTAATTTTTCCTATCCCACAGATGCTACCAGACTTGCCGAGTTTTCAAGCTCTTTCTTGTCTTTGTGAAATGTTACTGGTCTTTAATCTTGTCTAATGCCCCAAATCAGTCATCTCTCGGACCATATGGACTGGTATTTTGTTGACTTACACTGACCAGAAGGAGGTGTGGCCTGTGAGGGCTCTGACTCACACGGATGACTCATTGAGTGCACATTTTGATTAATATTTGCATTTTCTGAGCACTGTGTCACTGAGTTTATGGAAAGAAACACAACATATGAGCAAACAAAAGTGAAAAAGTAGAGTGTGACCAGAATCTTCAGGATGCAGTGACAGCAGGAATTACTGCTGGGACATAACGAGGATGGAGACCAGCAAGATGATGTAGAGAACGAGGAAGAATAGGATGAGTGAATGAAATACAACCTCCCTGTGTTACACTCCTTTACGCAGGCTGTACTTGGGCATCCAAAGATTGAAAAAGGAGAAAAGGCCAAACAATGAAATTATGGAACAAAGCAAAAAAAATCATAAAATCAATTCATTTAAAAATGGTAACATTGCTTTTTAAGCACAAGTTATACTTCCTGTTCAGATGCCAGAATAGAATGCTCTGCTGTCCTCCTCCATACAAAGAAAGACTTGCACTTAAATAATGCTTTCTATTATTTTCAAGACATTCCAAAGCACTTTACAGTGAATTAAATGCAACTGAATGTGGTCACTGATGTAGAAAATGTTGCAATTAAGCTGGACACAGCAAGGGAGTACATACAGCAATGTGATAATAATCAGACTGATTTTTTTTGGGGGGGTGCTGGCTCAGGGTTAAGTATCTGCCATAACGCTGGGTATACTCTTTTTCATAAATAGTATCATGTGATCTTCTGAATTCACTTAAGAGGGCAGCTAAGGGAGTCGCACTTTATCATCAACATCTAGAAGACCTTTCTCTGTCAGTGCAGGACTAACATTCAACTCAGGCTGGGAGTTCAAGTCTCTGAGGTAATATTTAAACCCACAAGAATCTACTCAAGAGATGAGAGTGCGATCAATGAGCCCCTGCCCGTGTCAAAGTTTACTGAGGTTTATGTTGACTTAAAAAATAGACTAAACAGTACTTAGACTTTTGCAGAAAAAAAATGTCCTTTCACTCATTTCTGCATTAACCCAAGACTGTACTAATTTCCAAGACAATTTAATGACAGAATCAGTACTTGGTATAAAAATAGCCACAGCTGAGCTCTTTTTATGAGACCACAGGAGATGCTAATTTTGGACTGGAACATAGATATCAGCTCCCAAAGGAAAGTTCAAATTACAGTAAACTTAGCAAGTCAGTGAAGTCACCCAATTAATAGCACTGCAATGATGTCCTTTCATCAGTTTGGTGGCAGCAAAGGTTGAATTCAAATAATAAAATGTTGAATTCAAATATTAAAGGTTGAATGACAACTCCCTGAAGCTGAAAAACTGCATGGCATATACTAACCATTTCATTAAATTGCTCAGTTATGAAAATTGTAATAAGCCTGACAGTTACCTGCATTATTTAAGGCTTTTCATAAAATGGGAAAGGTCTAATGTCTGGCATTCAAATTCATTGAAATAATTTAATATTCATGTGTTTTAAAATTATAAAGTAAAAAATGTTGATGTCAATCAGGTTTCACGTGCTGCACACAAATTTATAAGAGAGAATAAACATGCTGCTTCATTTAAGGTCTCAAGCGTCACCCCTCTCCATTGGTGAGGAAAATGCCAAGACTGCTTGATAATATCTCCAGATGATCCAACTCTAATGAGAATATCACAAAGGAGATTCAACAGCATACTAATACCACACCAAAGTGTTGTCCATCCTGTTTCAATGTAATATGTTCTTGAAGTTTTGTTTTAAAAAGCAACTCCTTTCCTCTTTATTGAAAGCTGATTGAGCCCTGGGCTTTTACTTACATTTCTAAGGCATTGTTATAGTTGAACAGCTGAGCCATGGAGTATTTTGGCAGAAAATGATAGAAAATTAAACAACAAGGTGGGTAATTTTACATAAGATAAATTACCCATAATCGTTTATGGCCATAATTATGCTAACATTTCAACAGAGTGACTTGTTGGGAAGTCACTCAAAAGGGAAACCACAAGTTGGGAACATGATTAAAGTTTGACTTTTAACAGGGTCAAACAAATATAAAAAATACTGGAAGATATTATTCAAAATGTTTATGGTATACAGATCTGGGAGTATCTGCTTAAAGAAATGGCAATTAGGAATTTAGCACAGAGGGTGAAGAGGGTGATAAGTAATTTAAACAGATTTAGACAGTAAGTACATAATAATAAATAGTTATATTTAAAGGGGATAAAATTAAATCCGAATAGAAGTTAACAAATTAAAGGGATCAGAGAGATTTAAATAAAAATCTGGTGTGGACAAATAATAATAATCACAATGAGTAAGGTGATACAAAATAAAAGGACATAGATGAGCAGGTAGGCTATTCAGTACAATGATCATAAGATATAAGAGCAGAATTAGGCCATTCAGCCCATTAAGTCTGTTCCACCAATTTGATTGTGGATGATTTATTTCTCAACCCCATTCTCCTGCCTTCTGCTCGTAACACTGATCCCCTTACTGATCAAAAACGTATCCATCCCGGACTTAAAAACACTCAATGGCTTGGCCTCCATAGCCCTCTGCAGCAATGAGTTCACAGATTCACTACTCTCTGGCTGAAGAAATTCCTCCTCATCTCAGTTCTAAAGGGTCATCCCTTCACTTTGAGACTGGGATGATGAGATACCAGAGACCCATTGTCTACAACTCCTAGGCCCAATGCCTAAAAACTGGAGAATCAACAATTCAAACAGAGTCATAGAGATGTACAGCATGGAAACAGACCCTTTGGTCCAACCCGTCCATGCTGACCAGATATCCCAACCCAATCTAGTCCCACCTGCTAGCACCTGGCCCATATCCCTCCAAATCCTTCCTATTCATATACCCATCCAAATGCCTCTTAAATGTTGCAATTGTACCAGCCTCCACCACTTCCTCTGGCAGCTCATTCCATATACGTACCACCCTCTGCGTGAAAAGGTTGCCCCTTAGGTCTCTTTTATATCTTTCCCCTCTCACCCTAAACCTATGTGTCTGGGTCAGGTGAATTAGCCATGCTAAATTGCCAATAGGTGCATTAGCCGGGGTAAATATGGAGAGTAGGATAATGGGTCTGGGTGGGTTACTCTTCGGAGGACTTGTTGGGCCGAAGGCCTGTTGCCATGCTGTAGGGAATCTAATGTAATCTAATCTAATCGAAACACCTTGGTGCACAGTACCACTAGCAGGACCAAGGGAATAAATAACTCCCACATTTTTTCAGACATCCATGTTTGACAGAAGGTTTTCCAATTACTTGAATACAAGAATTGAGTTTGTGATTCGAGGTTTGAGGAGTGGCTCTGGTCACTGCTGGGCACATGGGAGGCTGTGAATTTCCTGACCTGCACGTTGCAAGGGGCAGTCATGCCAGAACTGCAGAGGGTTTATGATAGTCGTGGGCATGCAGTGAGTAGGAAGAGTCAGGCAGTGCAAAAACACTCAGAATAGCACTACCCTCAAACCTGCTTTCCATTCTAAATAACTGTGCCAATTAACACACTTTGGGAGAGTACAATTTCAAGCACATGGAAACAACTGAACAGAGTGAAGCAGCAAAGTGGCTGCCAAAGCCAAAGTCTGTCCTGTAAGGTGTGTTGCTACCTGCCTGGTGCCAGGATGTAAGACATCACAGAGGCTACAGAATATTTTGAGGGTGGGTTTTGGGATGAGGCAGGGCAGGGACAACCAGAAATGTCAGTCCTTGTTGGAACGGATGACAAAACTTATTTTCTTTCCTTTAAAGAGTTAAAATTAGAGTTTCAGAAGTTAAGGACACAATTAAACAGCTGTACCTCAACTGTGAGAATTCTTTCATGAGACGGTGGTGGGCAAGTTGTTTGAGGGAATCCTGAGGGACAGGATGTAGATGTATTTGGAAAGGCAAGGACTGATTCGGGATAGTCAACATGGCTTTGTGCGTGGGAAATCATGTCTCACAAACTTGATTGAGTTTTTTGAAGAACTAACAAAGAAGATTGAT
>NC_057710.1:132813285-132853910 GCF_004010195.1 Chiloscyllium plagiosum | reverse complement strand
GGTTTAGGGTGAGAGGGGAAAGATATAAAAGAGACCTAAGGGGCACCTTTTTCATGCAGAGGGTGGTAAGTGTATGGAATGAGCTGCCAGAGGAAGTGGTGGAGGCTGGTACAATTGCAACATTTAAGAGGCATTTGGATGGGTATATGAATAGGAAGGGTTTGGAGGGATATGGGCCGGGTGCTGGCAGGTGGGACTAGATTGGGTTGGGATATCTGGTCGGCATGGACCGAAGGGTCTGTTTCCATGCTGTACATCTCTATGACTGTATGACATGAGCATTGCTGGAAAAGCCTGCATGTGTTGCCCTAATTGCCCTTGAGATGGCAGTAGTGAGTCACCTACTTCAGCCACTGCAGTGCATTATCAGCAGTAGGTACACACAGTGCTGTTACGAAGCAATTTCTAGGTTTTTGATTCAGGAAGAGTGGAACAATAGCAAAACAGTTCCTCTTCAGGTTGGTATGGGACTTGGGAGGAGAATTTGAAGATGGTGGTGCTCCCATATGCCTATTACCCTTGTCCTTCTTGGTAGAGTAAGTTATGGGTTTAGAAGATGTTGTTACAGGAACCTCGGCAAGTTGCAGCAGTGACATCTGTATATGGTACACAACTGCTGCCACTGAGACGGAAAACAAAATGATGGAGAGGTGTCACCAAGTGGACTGCACTGTTCTGGATGGTGTCAAATTTTTTGTTTGCTGTTGGAGCTGCACTCATCCAAGTAAATGTACAGTATTCTATCACACTCCCATCTTAGTAGCTTGATCAAAAGGCTTTAGGGACATGAATTACTAACTGCAAAATTCCTATCCTCTGACCTGCTATTGCAGCCATATCATTTATATGACTAATGTGGGGCTAAAGTTTGTAATGTTTGGTTTATTCTATGTGCTAGTGAGTACAGGAACAGCAGAGGGAGAAAGTGAGGACTGCAGATGCTGGAGATTAGAGCTGAAAAATGTGTTGCTGGAAAAGTGCAGCAGGTCAGGCAGCATCAAAGGAGCAGGAGAATCGACATTTCGGGCATAAGCCCTTCTTCAGGACCCGCAGGAACAGCAGAGTAAAACAAGTTATGCATAGAAGGAAAAATGACACACGTGGGTAGTCTTCAGGTTCCACGGCATTGGAAATTAGTTACTCAGGTTAATTTATGCCTGTGGGGTCTTTATTAATCTGGCAAAGTAACAGGTATCAGGATGAAACGTTAAAGGGGAAAAAACAAAGAAACTGCATGACAAAAAGAGATAAATGCCAGGCAGTTTAAAATTGACATGCAATGCATATGCTTTTTAAAAAAAATTACTTGTGGGACATGGGCGTTGCTGGCTGGCCAGCATTTATTGTCCATTCCTGGTTACCCTTAAGGGTGGCGGTAGTGAGCTGCCTTCTTGAGCCGCTGCAGTCCCGTGCTGTAGATAGACCCACAATAGCCTAAGAGAGGGATTAAATGCATGCAGTATGGTAAATAAAGTTAGTGAGCTGCAGGCATGAGTTGCAACAAAGGGCTGTTATATATTTATAATAACAGAACATGCTAATTCTGGACTGCCACAAAAAATGTGTCTAATTGGGAATATGATATCTCTGGCTACAGGTTAATCAGAATAGATAGGGAAGGTACAATACTGAAAAAAGGAATGGGGGAGTGGTTAGTGGCTGTACTGATCAAATAAATGATTGTAGCACTGGACAGGGGTGATGATGTGTTTGATACGCCAAAAACATGATCCATTTAGTTAGAATTAAGGAAGAAAGGAAACTATTACTGAGCTGGGAACATACCAAATAGTGAGAGGAAGATAGAAAAGCAATTTAGAATCATATTACTGGAAGCGGAGAAAACTACAAAATACTGATAATTGTTAATTTCTGTTATTCTAATACAAGCTGAGATAGCAAAAGTGAAAACAGTAAAAGAGGGAGGAACTTCTCAAGTACTGTATATGCAAGAGACCTTTGTTGTCAGTAATTTTCAGTTCAAACACCAAGGAAGCAGTGCAGCAACTGATTCTAGGGAATGAAGTCAGACAAGTGGATGATGTTTCAGTGGGACAGTGTTTTGAAAGTACAACTTCTAAGTGAAATATGAACAGAACAACAGGACTTCAGAATGACAATGGGTTTGGTCATATAAAAGACATTTCTCGATGGGCGAAAGGTTGGTCTTCCAAAGTCTGGGTTTCCTGCATAACTAAAGATGCTGCAGTTAAAATTAGGCATATGACACATGTAAGATTTACAATAAAGTTGAAGTACAGGATTGACCTAAAAAGGAGCATAAGCAGGATGAGGGTATAGGAGAAAAAAATGGATAGTGGTTAAGGCTACATAAACAATGATGGTTATGTCATTTATTTTACATAGACTTTGAAAAGACATTTCACTGACTACCAAACAAAGGACGCATCAGCAAAATTAAATGGAATGTTCATGTGTAAATCCTGTTTTGGTCCTATTCCTCCTTTTACCAGCCCTTTATTATTGATGGCCTATATAGCAACTAACATAAATGAGAATCCCAAAGCCTAGTCTCTTTCCTTAATCCCTCTTTACCTCACTTATTTGTTTTTTAAACCTACCATCGGAAACCTTTACATTCTGCATAGTTTTCCATTGTGTTTTCTTTCCTGACATCTGTCATAGAACATTAGATATAGAAGATGATGTGTGCCTATCTCCTTGTCTAAGCAGGGATTCTGGATACATTTGTCCTACTTTTGCTTTACGAGGGAATAAACCTCTACTGTGCCTGGATTATTTCTTCTTTGCTTCTCCCAGCAACCTTTGGCTCCAGTCTCTCCAGCTGAATTCGGCATCAAAAGGCACCTTCTCTCTTACCTACAATCAACAATGCCCAGCTCTGCTGGTGGGACTGCCTCAACTGCAATAGAGGGACAGCGTCCTATTCAGCATTCTCAAGCACTCCCGGTGTGCACCTTCCAGTGATTGGCCACCTACTGAAAGACACTTCACATATCGAAGGGTAACATGGTGGCATTTGGGACTTGGAAATCCTCCCAACCTCAGAGTCATAACCCCAGAATGAAAATCTGGGCTCATGGATGCAGTAACTAGAAGGTATATGGCAAGATTGCTCCTCAGTGTCTTTCCTCAGCGTATCTCATGCAGTCCTGGTGTCTTGTCAACTTTAAGTATAGACTGTCTATCCTGCATAACTAAAGATGCTACAGTTAAAATTAGGCTTATAACACATGGAAGGTACACAGTAAGTTTGAACTACAGAATTGACCTAAAAAGGAGTGTAAGCAGGGCAAGGGTATAATAAAAAAATAGATATGGCCACTAATATAAATGAGAATCCCAAAACCTACATAGGCCATCAATAGTGAAGGATAGACTATTCAGATGTATACTGCGTCTATAAGTCTCCCTCATCAGTTTTTACCCCTTCAAATGACTGTTTCCTCTGTCACCATGGCCTGTGTAGCATCAGCTTTCTTGGTAAAGATTGATGCAAAGTATTCAGTGAATACCTCAGTCATTCCCCCTGCTTTCACATGTAAATCCTACCGCCTTCAGGTACTCCCTTCTCCAACTCCTCCCCTGCCAAACACAATCACTACCACTGAAGAGACATTGAGTCACCACAATTCCACTCAGTTCCAGATCCCAGAGTGCTGTTCTTCTTCTCTGATCCTCAAGTCAGCCCTTTGGGACCTCACCCCAAGGTGTCAAACCCTAGAACAGAAAGGACCTCCAATACCACAACTCAGGCACAAACCTAACGTGTTGTTCAGCAACTGGTTCCCTATACAAGTGGAAAAAACGTAGGGGCTTCCAGGCAAGAATCCAATTAATTGCATCTAAACAAGCGTTGAGGAATTAAAACTCGACAAATATACAGGAATCCCCATCTCCAGGTTCTCATGACTCATTAACCCTCCCCTCCCACCCCCTAACAGCTGAGGTAAATCAAAAATTCAAACCTGCCACTTTCTTGGAAATCCAATACATTTTGCCTGAGAAGGAATTCATTGTTTTGGAGTTATTTATCAGTTGTCTAATTTTCAACATTAAGTTAAGCCATTGTACCCAAACTAAAATGGAACCCTCTCAGTTTATGACGACCTATGGAGGAAGATTAGAAACATATAAGCTAACAGCAGGAGGCGGCCATTTGGATGGCCCTTCGAGTCTGCTCCACCATTCATCACAATCATGATTTACCGTCCAACTCAACAGCCTAATCCTGCTTTCTCCCCATAACCTTTGATCCCATATGCCTCAAGTGCTATATCTAGCCATCTTTTGAATCCATTCAATGACTTGGCATCAACTACTTCCTGTGTTAATTAATTCCAAAGGCTCACCACTCTTTGGGTGAAGGAATTCTCAGACTGACCCCTGGTTCTGAATGCGCCAGATTGAAAACATTCTCCCGACATCTACCCCGTCTAGTCCCGTTAGAATTTTATAAGTTTCTATGAGATTCCACCCTCACTCATCTGAACTTCAGTGTGAACAATCCTAACCTCATCAATCTCTCCTCATACGTCAGTCCCAACATCCCCGGAATCAGCCTGGGAAACTTTCACTGCACTCTCGATAGCAAGACCATCCTTCCTCAGGAAAGGAGACCAAAACTGCATTGAATCTGTAAAGGATAGGAAATGAGGCTCTGGACTTTGGGAACAAGATGCGCCAAGTTGATCAAATGTCAGCAGGAGATAATCAAGAGGATTTAGAACTAAGGGGTGTCAAAGTCAGACTAAGATTAGAAGGAAATTTTTTCTCTTGGAGGTAGGGTCTTTTGAGGAGGATCAGTGGGTGTTGTTACTTGGATCCAGAATGTATATATGAAAGCACTCATCTCCTTCCTTTGCTAAATCCCTGCCTCTATGAAGCTGCTGGGTTCCCTGCATCCCTGAGTTTTGGAAAACTCAGCTGAGCAGAGCTAATATTGAAAAAGAGTGAGAATGTCGACTGAAGGTTCATGGTCACATTTCATGCTCCAACTTGCTTCCCTCGAATAGTGGGATCACCTGCTCATCTTTTGGCATCAGTTAAAGCTCAAAATGGGGGCATTTCAAAGGTGAGTTTTTGTTAGCAAACACTTTAACCACCTTGTCACCTCCACACACCATTTTGCCTGTTTATTTAACTTAAAGTTCTACCCATTGATTAGGACTTGAAACACCCAATATGCTGACTTCCCGAGCTGCACATTCATATGTAGTGAAGTGGTTTAGAGCATAAAAGCAAAATTACTTTCATGCAAAGATTGAGGAAGCAGAACCATCAGAGTTGGGTTGATCTGCAGCTCATTCTCACAACCAAACAAGACATTTGTAGAAGTGAGTCATTCAAAGAATGAGGGCCAGCGTTTACTGGCTATTCCGAATTTCCCAGAGGGCAGTTAAGAGTCAATCACATTGCGCTGTGTCTGCAGTCACAAGTGGGCCAGATCAGGTAAAGATAGCAGTTTCCTTCCCTCAACGGCATTAGTGAACCGAAAGGGGTTTCCATGAAATAGTCATCATTAGACTCTTAATTCCAGACTTTTTTCACTAAATCCACATTCCACCATCTGCCATGGCGGGATGCACACCCAGGTCCCCAGAATATTATCTAGGTCTCTGGATTAACACTCCAGCAATAATACCACTTGGCCATTGCCTCACCATAGCTTTGGACATCACACAACACCAGGTTATAGTCAAACAGGTTTATTTGGAAGCATTAGCTTTTGGAGCGCTACTCCTTCATCAGGTGGTTGTTCAGTATAAGATTGTAGGACACAGATTTTATAGCAAAAGTTCACAGTGTGATGTAACTGAAATTATATATTGAAAAAGACCCGGATTGTTTGTTAATCAGAAGCGGAATCCCTACAGTATGGAAACAGGCCCTTCAGCCCAAAGAGTCCAAACTGACCCTCAAAGAACCATTCCACTATCCTATTACTCTATAGTTATCCCTGACTAATGCACCTAACCTACACATCCCTGAACACGATGGGCAATTTAGCATGGCCAATTCACCTAACCTGCATATCTTTGGACTGGGGAGGAAACTGGAGCACCCAGAGGAAACCCACGCAGACTCAAGGAGAATGTGCAAACTCCACACAGACAGTTGCCCAAGGCTGGAATTGAACCCAGATCCCTGGTGCTGCGAGGCAGCAGTGCTAATCACTGAGCCACCAAAGTCTCTCAACTTTTAGAATGGGCATGTTGGTTTCAGTTCTTTCATATTTAAATCCCAGCACTTTCTTAAACTTACCTTCTCAAGTGCACTTTAAAACAGGTACCATGTTGGCCCAGATAATGCATTGAAGGTGTGAGTTGCCCTGTGAGAGGCTGTCTGTGCTCTAATGTTCATATTGATTCTAATCATTAAAAAAGGGATTTACAGAATCTTACATAGATTCATGCAGTTTTGATCAAAATAAAATGTAATTCTGCAAGTACAAATTCACCCCATAAACTTGTGTGTGCGCACATGCTGGAGGCAGGGTAAGGGTATTAGAGAGGGGTGTGTGTGTGTGTGTGAGAGAGCACATAGGAGAGTATGCGAGTGTGTGTGTGCACGCACGTGTAGGAGTGTGCGCATGCGTGCACGCGCATGTAGGAGTGTGTGTGTGTTGTGCCTGTAGTTCAGTGGGGTCACCTGTAGTGTGACATAAACCCAAGGTCCTGGTTGAGGCCATCCTCATGGATACTGAACTTGGCTATCAGCCTCTGCTCGCCCACTTTGCACTGTCACCTGTCCTGAAGTCCGCTTTGGAGGATGGTCACCTGAAGGTCCCAGGTCGAATGTCCCGGACCACTGAAATGTTCTCCAGCTGAGAGGGAACACTCCTGCCTGTTGATTATTGTGCAGTGTCCATCCATCCGTTGCTGTAGCCTTTGCTCAATCTCACCAATGTACCATGCCTCAGGGCACCCTGGCCTGCAGTGAAACTTTAAGTTGTGGGATTTACATATGAAAGAACTGAAACCAACATGCCATTCTAAAAGTTGAGAGAGACTTAAACAATCCAGATCTTCTTCAATATAAATAAGGACGGCATGGTGGCTCAGTGGTTAGTACTGCTGCCTCTCAGCGCCAGGGACCCGGGTTCGATTGCCGCCTCAGGTGATTATCTGTGTGCAGTATGCACATTCTCCCTGTGTCTGTGTGGGTTTCCTCTGGCTGCTCTGGTTTCCTCCCACAATCCAAAGAATTGCAGGTCAGGTGAATTTGCCATGCTCAATTGCCCATCGTGTTAAGTGCATTAGTCAGGGGTAAATATAGGGTAGGGGAATGGGGTCCGGGTGGATTACTCTTCAGAGGGTTGGTGTGGACTTGTTGGGCCAAAGGGCCTGTTTCCAATTTCAGTTACATTACTGTATACTTTCGCAAAAAATTCTGTGTCCTACAATCTTATACTCCACAAACACCTGATGAAGGAGCAGCGTTCCAAAAGCCAGTGCTTCCAAATAAACTTGTTGGACTACAACCTGGTATTGTGTGCTTTTTAACTTTGTATACCCCAGTCCAAAACCAGCACCTCCAAATCAAAATAAGAGGTTATTGTTGCCATTAAAATAACAGTGATGCAGAAATCTGGTTTCCTCGTAAAAGATTTCAATTTCAAGGTCAAAAAGCATAATACTAAACAAATACAATATTGACAGTGATGATGCAAATTAATTTTGTTTTGATTGGATTAAGGTGACTCCATTTGGAAAATTTACTATGCAATATTCATGTCAAAGGGAGAGTAAGCTATTAGACCTGCAAGATGTTTTATAATTTCATTATGCTGGATGCATTGAGAATTAAATAAATTGTTCTCGAGATGTGTGTGGCACTGACAAGGATTCAACACCATGTTAGTGGCTGCCTTGAGAAGTGATCATTAGCATTTCATTGAATTGCTGCAATTCTGACGACGGGGCTCTCAAACTGCTGTGAGGTATAGAATTGCGGGTTACTGTGCAAATAACAATGAAATAATACTTATTTTGTTACTCCAAAAAACTTTAGTAAGAATCTCAAAAGATAGGAATTTTATCAATTTATAAATTTTGGCCTTGCTAGCAACACTCCTCTCCTGAGAATGAATTAATGAAGCAGCAACTATGCAGCTCACTAAACATCAAGCAGGAAGAACGCAAGCAGAAGCAACAATTAAAATAATTTTTTGCAGAAAGTGTAACACGTAGATTGTTTAATTAAAATGCAAGAATTAAGAGTAATGTGCTTCCAATATTCTCAAATGAAATGCATGGGAAGCTTGAAAGCAAAGTTTTTAATTGACATTATGTTCGACATCTTTGAAGTGTAGAGTTTAAACAAGTAAGACTGGCATCTGAACAGAAAAGAAGTGAATTTATAACTAAACAGAATGAATACAACAGGTATGTCAATTATGGCAAAATTAAAAGCGCTACACATCTGCAGGACTAAATGTATTGTTTTGTTACCTTGAATAATAAAGAGCTAAAGTGTTAGAACTTCCAAAAAAAATGCTTTTGACTGCCCTATTTTTAAATCTAACATAATCCATTCTGGACTTATTAATTATTTAGACTATATTTAAGGCCAAATTAACATAACTGCTATTTAATTGTAAAATCACTTCATTGATTTTTAGTACCAAATCAAGTTTCATTATGTTAGTAAATTTGAATGGAACTTCTCTCTTGGGTACTGAATAAAGTAATAATGGCTACTTCAATGGTAATAAAACATTTTAAGACTCAGCTTAAACTCCTCGCTCAGAATAATTTCTATTTCTTTACTTGACTTACCTTTCACATCTTCATCTTCAATGGTGGTGTTGGTACTTTCTGAGGATTCCTAAGAGGAAAATAAGATACATTATATGAAGACATTGTGTCTTTATCAGCATGCAGTCTCTGAAGAATAAACCCATACCTAATGCAGAGATTGAAGTGAAGAACATTGATACAACAAGCATGAGATGTAGGTAACCTTTCACTATTTAATACTTAGTTGGACTTAAAACTAGATGATTCTTATTCAAAACAGTTTTATGCCCATTTAGAAGTTTCAACAGATACCTGCCAATATAAGCAGTCCAAAACAAAAGAATTATCCTTTCTGTAAAATGAATCTGGTAACTTAAGGTCAGTTTCTTCTGTGATTGAAGTCAATTATCATTAAGAAACCTCATTCAAAGATAGCATGGCTTATTAACATACTGCAGACTGTCACAGCACAAAGAAAAAAATAAAAATATAGAAGCACTTTATGGATCTGAAATAAAAGTGATCTGGATCAGTTTGGTGAATCAATGTTACAATAGATACTGCCCCATCCTGAGAGCACAGTGACACTTTCCAATTAGATTGCACCATGAAACAAAATGAGAGCTGACACATACTTCATGCATTTACTTTGAAAACATACACAACTACTTAAATTATTTCCTGTGCACTTTAACATTCTCTACTGCACAACAAACCATCCAGAGGGTGTGCAACAACCATGAAACATGCAATTACCAACAAAAGAAAACTTAAAATTTTTGATGTCTGAAAGCTACAAACATGAATTTTAATATTGGAGCTCTGATGGAACTCAGAAGTACTAACAGATTAAATATTAACAGGCATTTAGTAGTTATTTTAAAACTGAGTAAGGTTTTAAAACCTTATGTCAAATGAGAAATAGCACAATGGTGATCAAAGCCATTTGTAATTTGCTTGAAACATGTAATTTAATCATATTTAGTTGTCAAACTTTCAAAATTCCTATAGTTTGGCACTAATAATAGATGACAAAACATTACACAGGCAAATGATTCTTATACTTGATACTCTAGATATTAGTTAAATTCATAGCAAGTGTACCCACAAAACTGAAGTGCAAGTTTTCTAAATCAACAGAATCCATTAACATTTTAACCGTGGAAGAAAGCAACTTCAGTTCAGCAAGCAGGTCATTACTTTGTGACTCAGTTCAAGTGAATAACCATTAAATGACTTCTCAAGAATGGGAAAAAAAATTACAAAATTTATCTGTATGACTTTGGAATAAAAGAATGACAAGGCATTGCTTTCAAGCAGCCATTTTAAAATGCAACATGTTCTGTGGATAAAACCATTTCACACACTGTAATTGACTAGATGGACCCATAAACCCTGGGGCAAAATGACCATAATCTTTCAACAGCCACAAAAGCTATGCATGTCCTTTATCTCATGCAGTTACATAACACAGATGAAGGTGACAATACTGCATGCTTGTGCCCATCTACAAATCTGCTAAGATGAAGGAGGTTGAACATAGAGAGAATACTAGAAGCTTGCTGAATGGCCATGCATTCCTGTCCCCAACCAAAAACAGAAAACCAAGCCAGAAGTGGAAAGAAGGACAAGCAAAGAACTTTGCAAAACCTAATATGTTGAATATACCAGCTGCATATTCCATAATCTCTTCACAGGATATTTTATGTTGCAAAACTGAAACCGTCACAGCTTGGATACCTAACGTAACAAATCTTTACAAGCTCTGCGATGCTTAAGCCCGTGAGCAAATCTTGGAATACCTTATTTCCATCAGCAGGATTGTGGATTACAGTGGTTTGGGGCTCCTGGGCAAGATAAAAGAAAACGCTCATTGGTCAAGATTATCTTCAGTCATTAAAATGTGCAAGTGCCAATTACTAGAATAGTAAGATGAGAGCAATGATACTACTGCGATGTGGAAAAAAGAAATCATAAACACCTTAAAAAAAAAACAAAAACAAGAATGGGTTTTTACTACTACCAGCAACTCCTGCCTTGACATCGTGCAGGAAAAGACCTAATCACTTTAAATAGCAGCATGCAAGTTCTTAAATTATCTAGAATCACTTCTCTTTGCTCCCTGAAGTCAAAGATGTGTGCAACTAGATCTCAAGCAGTTACTCCTCTTGTACTGTAGCTAACATCAGTAGACGAGCTAAAAGCAACATGCAGGAAGGCAGTGGTCTGCCAGTATAACATGCAAACTGAGAGAGCCAGGTTCAAGGGCATACTAAACAACTATAAATATGCTGCATCACACTGGATTTTCCCACATAACAGATCAAGGTATGTATTCATAATCAGACAGTACTTTGAACAGCAACAGACAAATGAAAAGTTAATATAGAAACAGGAATCAAGATATACCAGCGCTGGGGCAGGTATGGGTTCTTTTGGACTGGTTACTACGTTGGCTTTGTTGTTTATCTGTAGGCAAGTTAAAAATAGAAAAATATAAGCCTCAAAAGTAATGCTACCACTATATAATCGGACTGTATGTACATCCATTGGAAATTAATGTGGGCTGTTAGCAATCTTCTTAAGATAACACTTTAATTTCCATTGACTGCATGAAGTCATAAGAAAAAATGTATTTGGTTACACATTTGACTTGGCTGAATAAGGAGTACAAGAATTAGGAAGAATGTTACATCGAGTCTGTAAGACATCACACACATAAGTAACAGCAGCACAAATATACAAAATAATCAGATATTCCAAACACGTCACATATACACATGCGGTTCCAATTCAACTCTGATGTAGCTGAACTACTGAAGGACAGTAAAAAATATATTTACATTAGACTTCAGCTGCATTCCTTATCCTGTCTTAACCCACTGCTGCTACCTAGCATGAAGTCGTGGAACAGAGAAGTGAACACAAACAATTTTATAACTTTTCCAGTTAATATCAGTTAAGTTTTGGGCAAAACCTGATTTGCACAAATACCTACATTTTAACATTGGAGAATTGAAGGGAAAAGGCAAAATTCATCATCCAACATCATATATAGAAACTCAGAAAAATCCATATGGGGTGGGGCAATTGCAATTCTATTCTCTATTGTTTTCTACATCAACTCATTTGCATCTTAGCAATTCTCTCTAATGCAACCAGGCCGCAGTGTAGCAGATGCTACACTGAATTTATGTACATCTGAACAGAACAGCAGTGAAGTAAAGTAATTGATTTGTACTGGCACTTGTTCAAAAAAAGGTATGTTGGATAAAAAGAGACATGGGAAGATATGCAAAGTTGCCAACTGCGAAACTCAAAGAAACCTAAAGATGGACTCATCATATGAAAACAGATTTTAGACAACTGCCTGAGGTTAAGTAAGTCATGGTCTAGTTAATTTTGTGACCAGTAAATAGGCATACTACAATATTTGCATTAGATTTAAATATGCATTGCTCAATTGCTAAATAAAGAGAAAAATTGACAGGCTTCTCTTGAATTTTTCAGAACAGATCTTCCACCAAATACAACAAATTGTTTTTACAAAGACTTTAACAATTCAAATTAATATTTTTATATCTCTAACATGTCTTTAAATTGCAACTTTGAAAATCAGCACCTCTCTTATAATTCATATGTAGGGAAAAACCCAGAGGCAACCATTTAAAGTCTGTTTCAGAGATATGATTACCTCTGAAATTTGTTGATTAAATTACATTTCAAAAGCTATACCTAGTGGAGATAACTAAAATAAGGTATTTTAGCAGTTAGACAGCAATTCGTTTATGTTGGAGTTTTTTAATTTGATGTAAGAAAACGATGTGCCAAACTAGAGTTGCATAAATAGCTTAAAAATTCTTGGTATAAACCAAAGCTCAACGTGTTCAATAAAATAACTCCATGATGTATCACAGAGATAGTCTTTATAAAAAAACCCAAATCCTTTCTCTTAACCCTGCTTGCTTTGTTACTGAACCATATATGTAATGAAAGCCTAGGAAAACCAAACATATCCTTGTAAGGATCAGAACTCAGTCAGTGCACTGAAATGGTTTACCTACATGCACAGAAATACTTCCAATGTTATTGAAGGTGGTTGTTTTTTTAACAACTGGCATCTGCAACCTTTGAACATTAATGAGACAGGTTTGGAATATATTCTATTGTTTTGAGCTGCAGGTAAATGCGCTGGATAAATAAACATTAACATGCATCATTTTCAAAAATTCTCAGAGAATATTACATCCCCTTAAAGCTAATTTAATTGAAAATTCATACACACACTGGTCCAAATGAGTTTTGGTATCTCTACTTTGATTGCTTTCCTTCTCTGAATTATTCGACTTTGATGGCTCTCTATTGGGCACGGGTGAGGAGGGGTGGGGGGGCGCGGGGGGAGAGAACAAGGGAAGGTTGATGTTCCCCAAGAAGCAATTTAACAAGGATGCAAATTATTCAGGATAGATTGCTTAATTTTTAGAACTCTATAAACTGACAAGTTTAAAACACATTTCTAACTGCAATACATTACAGATATGGAATGTGAGAAGGACATTTGCTCAAGGCTAAAGAGGAATTTTCAGTTTGAGAGAGAGGAAATCGCGGTCCATGTAGGTAACAACAACAGGCAGGAAAGAGGTTCTGCTTCGGGAGTATGAGTATTTGAGGTCTAAATTAAAAAGCAGACTTTCAAAGATGAACCATGAACATTAATCCTATAATTAATAAGGTTAATAGGATTAATAAAATAAGGATTAATAAGATTAGGGAGGTAAAGGTGTTAAATTTAAAGATTGGTGCAAGAAAAATGCATATCAATTCATTGGTCATTGACAGCAGGACTGTTGAAAGTGCAATCTATACTGTTCTGACAGTCTTCACCTACACTACGTTGGGGGCAATGTTCTGGTGGATTGTATAACTAGAATGGTGGAGAGAATTTTATACTAAACAATAGGGGCAAGACACCATGTGAGGTAAATCGTGATAAATTAAAAGGGAAAGTGTGAGGCAAGAGCTCAAGATGGAAATGGGGCAATGATAACCAGAGCATGGCAGGATGAGACAGAATGTAAAGACTTGAGTCAGCCAATAAGAGAGTTTGTAAACATTGTAAAAATACATAACTAAGAGTTGAAACAAGTAGTTGTAACAAAATTATTAAATTGGCAGCTCAACTAGAAGTAAGTATTTTGATGTTATAGCCATTAGAGAGATGTGGCTGTAAGGTTGCCAATGCTAGGACTTGAACACTCAATGGTTCCTGACAGTTCAGAAGGACAGGAGGTACAAATAGGAAGTAGATTAGCTCTGTTAATGAAAGATGATATTGTTCCAATAGCGAGAGATTACCTTAGTTCTAAAGATCCCAATGTAGAATCAGTTTAGGTGAGAATAATAAATAATTTTTAAAAAGGTGAGAATCACTTGTGGCAGTAGCTTATAGGCCTCTTAACAGTACTGGAGAGGGTGTTCGAGAATGAATAATCAGGGCTTTCAAAATGGGACAGCAATAATCATAGGTAATTTTAATCCAATGCAGATTGACAAATCAGATTGATAAAAGTAGCCAAGAGGAGACAGGAGTAACAGCCAATTTTGGCCGGGGCACTGGGCCAAAGGTTGCAGGATTGTTCCAGTGCTGTTGTCACAACACTATATCCTGGCATGTGAGTGTATGGCATGGACAGGCTTGCAGTTGCCATGGAGAGCTTCGTCCAACACCCTCAGGATCTGCTGAATATATGGTGCAGACCTGCAATCCCTCGCTCTAGCCATTGGCTCTCAGCAGTAATATCAAAACACAGGGGGATTGAGGAACCTGGACCTCAATCCAGATGACCCTTCTCACAGGGAGACAGGGTGGTGCCAGTAGGCACTGAGCTGAGGAGGAACCAGGTGCAGCACCCCCCAAGAAGTCTCCTCTTAGGATACACCTTCACTCTGCCTGCCATTCTCAGCCTCATGGGAGGTCGAGACATCTGGAGTAGACACACTCAACATGCCTGGGACCTCTAGATACAAATTCCACCAGACTTTGCCTGATCAAATTTCCGAGGTCAACGAGTTCTGTTGTAGGGCAAGCTCCTTACCCCACCATCGGTCTTTCACTGGGGAAAGGAAAGAAAAGGGATCTTCTCAGGGCACCAAATTGGCAAAGGGAAAAATTACTTGTAAATACATTTCACATTTGTTCATAAATGTTTATGTTCCACCACTAGCTGTGTGAGCAAATGTCTCTCCAGTCAAGTGACTCCCAAGAATACTTAGTCATCTGATGAATTTCTATCATCTTTAATTATACAAATGAAAATGCTCTGCTGACCTTTTTAAAATGGCACATAGCCAGGTAGCTGCTGCATCAGGCTATTAAATCCATTCCTCTCATGTCACACACAGGTAAGTCCTTCGATAATGCGATGGTTGTGTTCTTGTGCAACCCCGCATTATAGAAAAATCACACTTTAAAAACAGTGCTTCAAGTGCTGTCGATGTAATTGCATTACAGCCTATGCATGTTTTAAAAGTTCACACCTCAGTAACAGCGTCCCCAAATCATCAATCACATTACCACAATTTTGTGTTAACGAAACATATGTTAGAGCAGAATGACCTGTACAGGAGATGCTGAATTACTCTTCTGAAATGAAGTTCTGCAATTGTTATCCCTGAATCTAAAACAAGGTTTCTGAATGTTCACTGATGTGTGAGCAGACGAGATAGGTGTTAAGACAATCTGTAACAACTCCATGAAAGAATATTCTGTAAAAGTGCTCTCATTTGTGATTACTTTGCTGGTTGTGTACTCATGTCTTCTCACCCAGGGGAATTTGTATTAAATATTATGCTAGTTTCAACAGTTTGAATATTTCTGAAATTGGGAAGATCTGGATAGTATCCTCCTTCAGGAGTGTCACAGGAGCTAAAATGACATGATCAATTCATGTGTCATTATAAATTACATCTGGAGGAATTTAAGGCTGAAACTGCTAAAAACAAATGGTACATTACTGGAAACCATTTAACCAACTGTGCAAAATAATGTATCAATGCTGTTCTGTGCATAGGTACACATTTCTGTTGAGGAGTCTATCCATTCTGAGACCTGGATGCATCATAAGCAAAATAAACGTTGAGAAAAGTAAAATTTTAATTTGTTTAAGAAAGGTCAGCTAAGTTGTGAATACTTGGGAAGGAAATAAGTATTACAATTAACTTTTTAAATACTTATCCAATATTCTTTTGAAAGGCCAAACTCTGACAGAAATAAACCAAACTTCAACTTTGAATTAAATGTAGAAAAGTTAGTCCTAAATATCAGAAGGTGACTGTAACTGATGTCTGAACCCTGTATATCCGATAACAGTGTTTACTAGACACATTCTCTTCTGTGATTCTGAGTCTGCTTCCACCACACTTTGAAGCAATACATTCTGGATCATTGCAACTTGCTACACAGAATTTTTTTCCCTAACATTCTCTTTAGCTCCTATGACAATTACCTTGAATAAATTATCTCTGATAGAATAAGTGGAAATATAATCAAAAAGTTGTTAATATTTTATCAAGCTTCCCCTTAACTTTTGCTGTTCTATGGAGAACGAGCCAGTTTTGTGGAAAGTTTAAAGAAACTCGAAGTCATGTGTTTCTGGTTAATCCCTTTTTCATCCTCTCAAAACCTTGACATTCTTGCTAACAGGGGGAATTTGGTTATAGATTTGGCCACAATATTCCTGTTGGGTTACATCAGATGTTTGTCAAAGGGAGAAATAGTGGGTCAAAACTTACATTAGTAAGGTGATCCCCAATAAATACAATTGAAGTGCAAAAGTAAGAGAATTCCCAACAGAATCAAAAGCCATTGAGTCAATAAGAGCACACACAGTCTTAAATGGCAATAAGAGTTTGCAGAAGGTGCAAAAAGCAAGGAAGCAAAATAAAGTGATGGCAAATGGCAGAAGTATTGACAATACAGCAAAGCAAACAACTGTCAGAGACTTTAATCTTAATGAAGCTTCAGCAATTACCTTGACATAAAAGTGAAATCTACTGTAAAACGGACATGTTTGTCAATCAAAGTCTTATGGATTTCAATAATTGGAAAATGGCTGGGAATCAGTTTTTAGACAGGTAATAATTTTTTTAAAATTTTGTCTGTTTAAAATGAAGGCTGGAATCCATAATAATTAAAAAGGTATTTTTAAGAAAACCATATAATAAATATTATATTATTTTTAAAATAAAAGATTAATTATCATAGAATCAAGAGAATAAAATCAGGAAAGACAAGGAAAGCAGAAGAAATTAACAGTACTAGTAATCCTTCAGTATTGCACATGGGAATGCAACACTATGAGGCAGATTTTCAGAGATTATGGAAAATTAAAAATGCTGGGTGACCCAGATGCAGAATTGCTGACCCCATTTCCATCTGATCCAATTTTTCCTGACAGGGTAAAGGGGATGGAAAACAGTACAGTTGACAGAGCCATGAGAACTCAGTTCAAACAGATCCTATTTCGGCCTGAACCTACAGACTAGGGGTCAGGAATTGATGAAGTAGATAGGAAATGAATAGTGGATAGGGTCTGAATAATGTCATGACCTAAAGTTTTTAAACATAGAAAAGGCTGCCGCTGTCAGTGAAAGTTTCAAAAGAACTGCGAGTCTACACAAATGGTCAAAGTAACTTTGAAACCAAGTCGTGCCTGGCTGTATAGTTTAAGCGGAACGTGCCGTGAGATTTTACCTAAGGCTATCATCGTGCCAACATAAATACTCATCTGAGTTTCAACTTATTTTTCTAATGGATCTGTTGAGAGATGTTATTCCGCACTTCTGGAACAGGTGGGACTTCCCTCACTGAGGCAGGGACACTGCCACAAGAGGGCCCTCACCCTCTTGAAGTTTCAAAAACTTCAGTGATTTCAGCCATCAATTAAGAGTTCACAGGATGATTGACAATTTATAGAAGGTTAGCTGCCTTTGATGAGAGGACAGAATATAAATATGTTTTTATGAGAGATTAATCACTCAAGATTTAAAACGTTGATTGTGTTTCATGAGTGGGAGTTTTCTTATCAATAAATATACTGAAGAAAAATCTGTATTAGATTACTAGAAATTTCACTTTTTTCATCTTCACATGCCTCCTGAGGTTTGACCATGGAGAATGCAGACTAACTTACTACACAGGTGACATCGAGGGCATGAGGAGCCAAGTTACTGGTATTGCTTCACAGTTCAATATCATCTAAACCGTGGCTCTTGCTAACCTCTATTCAAGTTTGCTGTGTCAGGAGTTTATGTTTCTTTCAAGTTTTAACCATGATCATGGGATTTGAGTGACACTGGCTCAGCCGCCATTTGTAATGCATTCCTCGTGAGATCGTACAAGTTCTAATCTTTCCATTGATAATTTTTGGATGTAACACATGTTGCAGATAAAAATAGGAGAGCTAATTGCAAAACTGAAAGTTTCCAGGTTACGTGCAGATAGATTTTCTTTTACAATATGGGGAGCTCAGATCATGGACATGTCTTGCTCATTATGGGTGATGAGCTGCAAGTTTCAGGTGGACTTGTCAGGGTTTTCATTTTATTTCTAATCTAACTTATTCAGTACACTCTACCAGCTCCAAATAAATACATGTCCCTTCTATTTAATCCACCAAATCATTGCTCCATCTTAGAGGTTAACCTATCCTGAATGATATCATCAAATCCATGAGGCAACCATCTTAAACGTTCGGAATCTTTATATAGCATCAAATCAAAAGATTGCTACAACTGGAAAAATTCTCATCTGTGATGCCAGCAGCCAAAGTGTGACCGGACAGGATAATGTGAAATATGCCATAGGAAGGTTAACATCCATACTACCTCATTATTCATTTACCTACAAACGTTCTTCTGCCTTTAGTTTGCATAGTTTTGCTTCTAAAGTAAATTCTGGTTAACTACTCTCAACATTTAAAACAGAAATGCACTCAAAAATGAAATCCAAGTAGTTAGGAAACTAAAGTGAATTGGTGTATTAGCTTAAGGAAAGAAACAAGCAGAGAAATGGTTAGTAACAATACTGAAAGGCTATGCATGCAAAACAATGACCCTTTGTGGTAACATAGCAAAGGAAAAAAAAGCCCCTAAGAACAGTGAGATAGATCTGCATTTCAATAGGGTCCAACATTTTAAAGATTCAAATGTATTAGATAATGTACAGTCACTTGTTAAATCATTTATGTACAGTTAAATGTAATTTTTGAGGATCCAAATTTCTCTAAAGTTTCTTCTTGATCATGTACTTACTGACTCAGCTCAGTCAGCAATCATGGGATCTAGTCTGGTTCTTCTGTTCTGCTGCTACCAGAAAGCTCGGAGATTGGGAGTGAATTTCCTTCCAATTTCTTCTCACCTTTAAAACATGGCTGGCCCTCACTTCATGTTTCCATACAACAGTCCCTATAGTAAAATTAACCCATGTCCTACCAATCCATTGCATTGCATATCACACTCCAGCACACTGAGCCACAACAGAACCATTACATTTAATCATGTGGTCAGCTCATGAAGATTGCAGACATTTTCTGACCTCACAAAAGCATATAAATCCTGACAACACTTGATGGATATGTTGCTTTACAGAAATCTATTATGCCTTGGCTCAAACTGTTGACATTGATATATGCACATTCTAAAGCTTTAAATCGAAAGTGAGATATGATATCAATTTTAATTTTAAAAAGGTGTTTAAGTATTTCTGATGGATTGAATCTTTCATAAATTTATGTTTTTAAAGATGTATATAGTCGTTCTCTAATAAAATTGTAATTGATCAAGTAGGTTTTTTTAAAAAATTTAACTCTATGCATCTTCTTACTTCTTTAAATCGGTTTTAGGGCATTACATATCCTGACGTCACCTGAAGAATTACAATTCTTTTATTTAAAATTAGCAATGCCAGCTAATTCCATAATGCAAATCAAAAATTATATTGTATTTTATGCTCCACAACAAGTAGAGAAACTATAAGCATTCTAACCTTGAACTGAAGCTCAGCTTTCCTTAGATAGATAAATTTTATATATTGAAGCTTCACATCCAAGTTCATAAGACCCAAAAGTTACATGCAAGTGTGAAATATGGAGTAAATGTTACTGTAAGTTATCACATGGACATTATTGTAATTACATGATATGGCAAGAGGATGTCAATAACGTTATTAACATATTACTGTAACTTGTTGGTAGGACCCAATACAGAATGCAATTATTTTGTATAAGACATTACTTCAGTTAAGCGATAAACCTTCCCTTTCTTTAACTACATGGGGTAAATTTTTAAAACACTTGTAGAAGAATGCAGCAGCAATTTCAGAGCACTGAGTATCTTATATTTTTGCTGTTGGAACTATTGTGCAAGAAAGGAACAAAAGTAACGAGAGAGAAAATATTGACTGTTTTTTAAACTTGTATAGCATTAAGTGCTTTCACTGTAATAAAATAAATTCCCTTTTGTGTTTGGGATGATTTAATAAGTGATAGATTGCTTGAATCAGATGTGCTTCGAATGTAGTATTCACAAGGTAGAACAAATTCAAATAAGACAAATGCCGAACGTAATGGCATCGCAAAATGCAATTGAAAATGAAAAATATAAAATGCACCATTTTCACAAAGTAATACAAAAAACCCAAGAGAAACACATCTGTCAGACAAAAATCCTCACCATCATCTGAACACTCGAACTGGACTTCCTTTTCTGACAAAGAAAAAGAAGATAATTTTGACAGTTTAAAGAAAGGATTTCTTCAGAAGCTGTCTGTGCTGCAGTAAAATATCTGGAAATAAAAAAAAACAATTCCACATATGGGAGGCAAAAAAAAGTGCGAAAAGGTAGATTTTCTCCAAATTAGTATAGGGAAGAGAAAAAGCCGAACTAAACATGGCAGAAACCAGAATATTTAAAAAAGGCAACATAAACAAGGTATAAAGGTTATAGTAGCTGTTGAACAATGCAAAGTCTGTATAAAATTATATATTTGAAAAGGTCAACGATATGGGATTACATATGGCACAACGGGATGACAGAGTTGGAAAGTGAAACACTAAACATTAATTTGTTTATTTTGAATTTTTGGTAAAAATTTTATTTTAACTGGCATAAGTATACCTAAGCATAAAGATAACTACATTATTTCATAACTAGGAATGAAGCAACTGATGCTAATTATCTCAAAAAGGTTTTGTAGCATATGATGCACTAACTAAACTAATGCACTGACTCAGACAAAGCATGAACTTTGGGACCTAATCTTATTACAGAAAGTTTGGAAATCATTATATTAATGTTGGATCAGGTTGGTCTGATTGATGACAATATAATCAATATAAAAAGTTATGATGCTATTGTGACTACTTTAATAAGTCATAGTGGTCTAATCTACAGATTTGTCCTTTCCACACTTTAGCCTTCACTGAAAACACACTATTTTTTGCACAAGAAGGAACTATCCTTCTTCCTTCCAGTAAGAGTGGTTGAATAAATGTTATCAATTAGTAAAGGAATTTCAAACTTGGACTCTAGTTGTGAGCATCGGACAGTTAAAGGTAACACTATGACAGAAGTTGCTTCATATTTTCCCTAAAAATGCTTTATCAACTGTCATTTTCTATTTTAGCAACTGAAGTATCAGAAAGGCAAATTAAGGCTTAACTAAAGTACTACGTAATTTCAAACATGGAATTGTGATTAAATGTATCCATCCAGTGCTGAGTTTAATTTTTTTCCCTAAAACGTAAGAAAAATTAGAGGGAACATTTATTTTAGAAAATTTAAAATTATGTACATGCTTGAAAGAAAATAAATCATGTGTACTTTTAAGCAGTACATAGTGTGAGTAATGAATTAAGTGATCAACTCAAATGTTGCTTGCTGCAGCCTTTGCTCCATGTTTGAAGTATTAACTGTTTATTTTTCCGAGTAGACTGTAGAGTAGTACCTACTGATAATAGGATTATAAATAATGTGCACTTACTTAAGCATAAACCGAATGATCAATTAGAGTAAGTTTTTGAAACAAAAGCACATTCTGTTGAGAAAGAGACTAGGCCAGAATCCTGAAATGGCATGGTTGTGTCAAAGCAATTGGGCATTGGAATTTTGGTACAAGTCGATCTACTGCTTTCTCCAGGCTTGTCAAAATGCCAACTGGGTGAGGAGGAGGAGCAGGAGAACAAGCTTCTTGCAATTTCTTATCCTGATATCAAATAGCTGAGACTGACAGAACAACATCCCTGCCAGAAACTCCATCAATTGTGCCTTCTTGCAATCAGTGGAACAGCAACCACATCAACACCACCATTTTGTTTTTAAAAACTTCTTTAGCAAAACAACCAGATTATTTTTCTCGACACCAGCTCTGCCAAACATTGCAGGATGGTGCCACTCTGCTATAATTGATTACATAGGACAGAGGTCCAAGGGGTGCTGAAAAGGGAACTTTAAAATGGTGTGTGTTCCTGAAATTTGGCCATGGTCCACCCCAAGACCAATTGCTGGCCAGTAGTCCTGCTATAGCTTACTTCTAGGGGGGGGAAACCTATGTCCTGTTTTATTCAATCCAAGTTCTCTTATGCTCATATTTGAAAGCTTCATACAAGAATCTGAATTAGCATCAACTGTTCTTTGTTGCCTATTAGAAAATACAAATAATCCAAATATGTTGAAGGGATGAAGATGCAGAAGAGCTAGAGGGTCAGTGAATGAAACATACAGGAACCAACTACAACATGCAAATTTCAACCTTTCCATGTGAATCCTTGAAAACTTACAAAAGTGCATCTGATCTCTCTCTTTCTCTCCTACCTCAGTCGATACTGAGGCATTCAAGTCCTCTATTATCTCCTACTGCTAACAGACAATGAAAACTTTCCAGTGTTCTCAATCTGCTTAATCTCTACTTCTCCTTCAGAACGACCAAACTACATCAACTATCCCTGCTATATCTCCAAACCTCTACTATTACTGAAATGCAACAGCTACTTGGTGAATGTGCCTAGTAGTAAGTGAAATCCAGTATATCACTTCTTTAGATTTCTAGTAAAACTGGACACAATGGCTCAGAAAAGGCATCATTTGTAATGTCAAAAGGCAAAAACAGGGTGAAAAGCTTCTGGAGTGGATCAAAATATTTGTTTCAATCAGAAGGTTAAAAAATGCAGTTTTAATTAAATGCTGCTTTGAATGAATAAAACCTACTGTTATTTTGGAAGGTAGTTGGACATGGGAATGCATAAAATATGTCTGAAGATTGGAACAAAAACCACATGCAGACCAACATGGGTAGAATGGAAGATTTGTCCATCACACAATTGTGAACAAATGATATTGGGCAAAGGGAGCACAACACTGAAAATACAGGACTCAACATAGGGGAGAGGTCTGAAGATATCAATAAAGTCAACATTACAAAGCAGTCCATGTACTGTGAAGAAAGAAAGACCTCAATCACCTATTTGTTCTGATCACCAGAATATAGATGCGACATTCTGGCTTTGAAGTAGACATAGAGCGTTTTCTTAAGGGGAGCCTCAGAAAAGGGAGTCCGGATTAAGGTTCAAGGTCCTAAAAAGCACAATAAATTTGACATACACCTAATGCTGTGAACCAAGAAAAATGGATCATAAAGATTTATATTGATGACAGTGGAAGTGGACTGAGTTAGCAAATTCACCAGGGACATGCATGATTCATTGTTTCATGAAATATGCAAACATAACTATGTACAGAAATGACTATTGAGTAAGCATTTCATTTTCCTGAAACTTGGCAAATGGTTTATTTGGCTGGATGATCAATATGGATCAGATTGACATGAACAGCGCTGGGGTTCAATTCTCTTTCCAACTGGAGTGGGTTCAAGACCTGCTTCCTTGTTATACCCACATGGTGGAGGCTGTGATCAGAACTGCTTTTGGGACAGACAACTCGAGAAGAAACTATTACCCAAGTCAACATATGTCAAAAAGAACTATGCAGGGCATTATTTTTCACCTTACTTCCAAAACGATTACATTAACTTCTCTAAAGAACTACTGGAAAGAAATCCATCCCTTATTCAAAGCGAGTGCAAAACTCTCTTAAGTCTTTCAGAAAAAACTGATTGCAATAGCACAAAATACTTCACAGCACAACTTCAGCTTTACACCAAAAAGCATTATACCTGCAAGTAGGGCACTCTGATGTAGAATGACATCCATTTTACTCAGAAATGATAAAATACCCAATCTAAAGCATGCACCAGAATCCCAGTGTAATGTATTCCAAATTTTGCTGCTCTCAACAAAGTGTCATGTTTCCATCTGCACCTGATATACTCCTAATGTTAAAAGAGAGGATAATTAAAAAATTATTAGTTAGAGAATGCACTTATGATCAAGCATTTGTGACCTTTCCAACACATTTTTCCATGTGTCAAATCTAAACACGTAACAGATATTATATGACTATGTTTCTAAATAACTGGATGAAAATGACTACGTTTTCCATAGTGTCAATAACATTGAAGCAGCATACAACCAAGATAGACTGACTGCCTGCTTAATAAACTTTATTTGCAACTATACTAAAATTACAATTTTATAAATATAAATGGCAGCTACATTCCCATATTTAAATATTTAGATTTGTTATTGGGTTTGCAGGACAAAATATCACCTGGATTTAAAAACAAATTTGAATTTGAAATTAACATGATTTGGCTACGCACCCACCCAATTTTCGATGCATCAGTATTCAATTTTCCTGGCAGTGTGTAATAAACACACCACCTTGGACTCCCGTGAAGACACACGGAAAGAGATTACCTTGAGTTGTGTACTATGGCAAAGATAAATGCCTCTACTTCCATGTAATACAGTTCCTAGAATGTGTGTCATACCCTTGATTAAATAAAAAAGCCTGCAGATACTGGAATCCAAAATAGACAGGCAGGAGGCTGGAAGAACACTGGAAGCCAGGCAGCATCAAGAGGTGGAGAAGTCGACATTTTGGGCTGTAAATCTTCTTCAGGACTGGTATGAAGAAGGGTTACACCCTGAAATATTGACGTTTCCACCTTCTGATGTTGCCTGGCTTCCAGTGTTCTTCCAGCCTCCTGCCTGTGTATACCTTTATATCAGATGGAGTAGACATACTATCACTTTAGTCTCAGTGCACCATCTTGCAATGTCTCAATGAAGATGGCAGAGCTAGGTATGGATTCAGAAAGTGATTACACGTGGACGAAGCTATTCAGCTCACCAAGCCTGTGCCAGTCATCAGGAATAGCAATTTAGCTAGTCCCAATCCTCTGCAAATTTGTTTCCTCAGCTACTTTCCTAGTGAAGGCCAAGATTAAATCTCTCTCTTCTCTTCAGGCAGCAAAATGCAGACTGTAACCAATTGCTGCATTAAAAATATCCATGCTATCTTTGGTTCTTTTGCAATCACTGAAAAGCTTTGTCCTCTAATTCACATCATTCTGCCAGTGAAACAAGCTCACCACCTGATCTAGGCAAAAGTGAGGACTGCAGATGCTGGAAACCAGAGTTTAGATCAGAGTGGTGCTGGAAAAGCACAGCAGGTCAGCATCCAAGGAGCAGGAAAATCACCACCTGATCTGTATAGATCCCTCACAATTCTGAACATGTCTACCATGTCTCCTGTTAGCCTGAAGAGGACAAACCCAGTTGCTTCAATCTAACCCGGTAACTGAAGGCCCTCATCCATTGCTTCTGTCCCCTCTCTAAAATCTTTAACTTCATTTCTGAAATGTCATGGCCAGAATTCAGCATAATACTCCAGCTGAAGTCAACCTGTTTTCTTCAAAACAGAGAGGAGGGGGGAAAGAGAGAGAGAGAGAGAGAGAGTGGGAAGAGGAAGACGGAGCGGGAAGAGGAAGACGGAGCGGGAAGAGGAAGATGGAGCGGGAAGAGGGAGAAGAAGAGAAAGCGAGAGAACCTCAAGTTGAAGCCATCCTCTCGATACGTCATCTAAACTTTACAGAAATGATTAAGGCCAACCACCACCTTGTCGAGTGAGACCCCTTTCTTTGGGCATTTACTTACAGCAGCTGAAAAAAGGAAGAGGTGGCTGAGATCAAATTGATCATGGAGCCCTGATGACTTAGTTTTCCAACAGAAGCCTGTCTCCAGGTAAGTTGCCCTGCAGGGTTACAGGTCAACTATAAATTAAGCTGTAAACTGAGCTTAACAATGATTTGGAGATGCCGACGTTGGACTGGGGTGTACAAAGTTAAAAATCACACAACACCAGGTTATAGTCCAACAGGTTTAGTTGGAAGCACTAGCTTTCAGAGCGCTGCTCCTTCAACAGGTGGTCCGAAAGTTAGTGCTTCCAATTAAACCTGTTGGACTATAACCTGGTGTTGTATGATTTTTAACTCTGATCTTAATGGGCTTTTAAAATTTTATTAACAAGCTGCACCCTACTAAACCTGCTTTCTTCAGGCGCGTCAAACTCCATGTAAACCTCTTCCTCAGTGCAGTCCTATGTCTCCATTTATCAAATTTAGGATCCTCTAACATCTTGCTGTTTTTACAAATTGTACAATTTCACATTCCACCGAATTAAATTCCATCTTACAACTGCCTGTCTATTGCACCAGCCTAAGTTTTCTTTAGATCGATCACTATCTTGCTCAAAGTACAATTTATATATAAACAAAAGAAGGTGCAATGTTTTAGGATCAACAGATTTATAAATTTAAGACATCAGACCTTTTTAATTTCATGAATTCTCACTTTCATATACTTTGTAAAGCCCAAACATTTCAAGCAACGTTACAAAATGCATCCTTTGTGAGGGAAGCCTTGTTTTAAGACTGTAGTTCATTCTCCCTCAATTGACCTTACCGTCACCCTCTGCTGACCACCAAACCTCTCTCTGCAATGATTTCATCTGTGGTGAACATTTTACAGTCAGTACATTTTCAACAATAATTTTATCATTTTGCAATCTTGGCTTCTTTCTCAAACCCTAATATGAATTTTAAAATACATAGCATAAGACTCCATACTTCAGATTCACAACATTGCCTCTAAATCTCAACCGTTTATATATCATTTTCATTTTCTGCCTACTTTAACACTATTTTTTCAGGCATTCCGCTCAGAGAACAAAGTTTGGGAAACAATAATTGGGAACCATGAAATGGCAGAGTTTACATTTGTCTTCACAGCAGAAGACACTTACAGCATTCCAAAATCGCTAAATATTCAAGAGGGCAAAAAGGAGAAGTGGAAATAAATAATTAACCATCACTGGAGAAAGGCAATAAGGAAACTAACGGCACTAAAGACTGATAGGTTACCCAGACGCAAAAGGATGCATTCTAGGATATTAAAGGAAGTACCTACAGTGGACGCAATTCCAGGAATCTTCTATGAATCCTAAAGGCCAGTTAGGTTAACGTCTGTTATTGGGGAATGTTAGTGTAATATAAGGGATATTATAAGCAGGTCATTGAGAAATACATAATATGATCAAGCAAAGTCAATATAGCTTCATGAAGGTGAAATCATACCTGACAAAATTACTAGAGCTCTGTTGGGAAGAAATAAGCAGTATGAATAAAGGAGAAGCAATTGATGTTATATATTTGGATCATCAGAAGATGTTTGATGGTATTACACATTAGTTTACTTAATAAATGAAACATACAAGATTCTTAGAGGACTTTACAGAGTAGGTAAAGAAAAGGTATTTTCCCTTGCGGTAGAATCTAGGGCCAGATGGCATCATCTCAGAATAAAATGTCGCACATTGAAGACAATGATGAGAAAGAATTTCTTTTCTCAGAGGGTAGCGAATCTATGGATTTCTTTTTAAACACAAAGGACTGTTGAGGCTGGGTATTATGTATAATCAAGGCTGAGACAGATACATTTTCGGGAAAACTGAGAAAAGTGGAGTTGAAGATTATCAGCTCAGCCATGGCCTCATTGGATTGTAGAGCAGTCTTGATGTGCTTAATAGCCTCCATCTGCTCCAACATCTCATGGTATATTCCAACCTGTACATTTTAATATAGCTTTTCCTGATATCTGTTATTTCAGGGTCAAGGGAATGTGCTACAGTCTTGTCATTTGTAGTTCTTCTCTTGCTGATTACATTGGCTTAACCTACAACATTATAGTTAAATTAAATTCTTGGTCTCTCTATAGCCTCGCCTATTTCCACCTCCTGATTCTTACCATTTTTATAAATACCTTCTTCCTCAGCATAGTAGAAGTATTAAAGTCTACCCTGTAGCCATCTCCCAAAATTTTGAATTCTCTCCAACTTGAAAAATATTTCAAAATAAGTGTCTTTGAACATGCAGTAGATCATTCTCATAATCTCTTCTTTGGTAGCTATTTGCTTTGACAAATTTCCAAAAATATTGAAAATATATTTTTTACATTAAAACGAAATATTTAAAAATTGTTTTCGCTTGTCACTCTTAAATGATTGCCTTAACCATTTGTAACAGTTATCAATTATTTTTTAAGGAGCACAACAGAAACAATAGAGGAATTAGAGAGTGGGGAAACCTATTGGTGTTGGTACAACTGAATGAGTGGCCTCTTATGCTGCAAAGTTCAATAGTGTTGAGTTGTAAATGGAATAGTACCAGCGATTAATGTGTGTTACTCATCTATTAAGATTTTTTTTCCTGTATAGAATTAGTTACACTTCTGCAGGTTATGTATAAATTTTTTTTTTTGTCCAAACACAATTGAAAATTGACAGGACATGCCCGAAATGCTTGACAGAATGAATACACCAGAATGAGGTGCTGGTTTGCAATTTAGAGCCTGAGCTTTTAATACAGACATCAACTGAGCAAATCAGAACTTTGTTCTGCTAACACCTTCTAAAGCAAATGATGCGCTGGTGATAACAGTAAACACTATTCAATATTATTTATTTGCCACAAATTCAAAACTTTTTTTTAAGCACTTGACACTATCATCCCATTGTGTATAAGTAACATATAATCATAAAAAATCTTTTTTCCCAGTTAGATGTATGAAAGTAAAGCAACTTAAATCTCGAATATTGTTTACAGGAACCGAAGGCAGTTTTTTAAGCAACTTATCTTTAAAATCACAAAATAGTAAAACCAAAAAAAAACTTAATTGTATCTTAGACTTCAGCAGCACAGCAGAACTATACCATAAATACAGAAGTGAAACCAGTGAAAATACATAAATTTTTGGCTAATGGAGAGGGAAGCAAATGAAATGAAAAAGGAATTCTGAGAGCAGATTTTCAGCAAATAAAATATTACTTAGACATAATTAATCATTTTTCATACTGCATAACATGACCACACTAATGTATTTCAATTTGATATAGACAGTGAGCAGACTTCATATGAAAATCAAGCAGTATTACTTCAGAAAACATTTTAATATATGGTATAATTAGACAAAATGAATAGGTGCAAATGCAACAGGTAGATCAACTATCCAACTTCATGGGAAGCATTTATTTCACTTCAAACAAACTTATTTTTCCCTGTATCAAGAGTAAGGACTGTAAAGACAGCAAATCAATTATTTTGAATGAAGGAGGATCAACAGCATAACAGATTTTAAAATGAATCAGTTTCTGAAAATTGTGGCAATATAAATTTTCACATTGACCTACAATACCCTGTATATTGACCTACAATAATGCTACCATATCAGCAGGGCGCAATGAATGCAAGACACTTGGGACTTTTTGTATAATCTTGAAACCTTTAGGTAAGGTTTTCTCATAACAGAAATCAAAGCTTTGATTAAAATTCAAATTGATCTAGATTTTTCCTGTCCCCCTCACATTTTGCCTTTCCTGGAAAAAACTTGAAACAGGCTTTTTTGGCCTTCTTAAATTTTTGGACCCCTTTAGAATTTTTTTAAACATCAGCTTAACAAAGCAGACAGAGCGTATGGTGGAAAGAATATAGAAAAGGGAAGAGGCACAACTCTTAAATCTTAACTAGAACTATCTTAAGATAACAATTTAATCTGTATTTCACATTGTAAGTTTCAAAACTAATATTTTAGAATATGCTATGACTCAGCAGGTCAGATCCATTATAATGCTCATGTTAACTATGTCAAAACACTGGCAGTAAAATTTGAACAAATATTTGGGGTAAGTGATACTGCAAATTAAAATAATACCCTCAAGGTAAAATGTTGATGCTTCTCCCAAGATGTCTACTTGGCCAATTTCCCAATTCAGGATTTGAGAGTCCAAATGGACAACATAATAATCCAATAATAAACACTGAATGTAACTCTTCGATAGAAGTGCCTCTTTTTTCAGGCATTTGATTTGCAATATACGGGTGAAAAAAATCTGAAATCTTTGTGCTATAGTGTTGCTGGTTGATCATATTGGCCACCTTTCATTAATGGGTATCAACGCACTTTGCGAGCCCAGGGAGTACATTCAATACACACGTCAGCATTAGGCCAGTGTCTTTTGCTATCACCAACTGATCAATCTCTCTTCAATAACTTTCCTCTGCTCCCAGGTGAAATTCTCTGTACCATGCAGACCTTTTTAATCGGAAAGTAGTGAGGACTGCAGATGCTGGAGAATCAGTCGAAAAGTGTGGCGCTGGAAGAGCACAGCAGGTCAGGCAGTATCTGAGAAGCAGGAGAGTCAATGTTGTAGGTGAAGGGCTTATGCCTAAAACAGTGATTCTCCTGCCCCTCAGATGCTTTCTGACCTGCTGTGCTTTTCCAGCGCCACCCTTTTCGACTCAGACTTGCTATGGGTCAGGAGTAGATTAGTCAGGGCCACAGCACTAGAAGGATGGGGACTAACTGGCACAAGGTGGTGAATAAGGTGGACTGATGTTTCTGGATCAAAAGCACCTAGTTGATGGAAAATAGCAGGCCTGAGAAGCAGAAATAGGGAAGGAGGATCAGGGGAAGGACCTACATGGGGTCTCCTCAGGCAGGCAGTTGATCGCAGAACTTGTAAATACGCTCATTTCCCTGAAATCAACTTGAAAGTTCTTGCTTGGATGAATCCCCTCAGTTCCAGCTGCAAAGTGGTTAGCTGAATGTGGAAACCGATTTCTTAGATTGGAGCATTTTGTCCCGCCCCAATCCATTCATTTTAGGTTCATATTTCCCTTGCCCTGGGTAACAGCCTGCCAAAATGTTTTGAGGAAAATGATTGTATATCACAGGTGGCACAGTGGTTAGCATTGCTGCTTTGCAGCGCCAGGGACCCAGATTCGATTCCACCCTCAGGCAACTCTGTGTGGAGTATGCACTTCCTCCCCATGTCTGCGTGGGTTTCCTCTGGGTGCTCTGGTTTTCTCCCACAGTCCAAAGGTGTGTAGGTTAGATGGACTGGTTATGTTAACTTGCCCAGAGTGTCCAGGGATGTGTAGGCTAGGTGGATTAGCCATGGGAAATGCAGGGTATGGGGATGGGTCTGTGTGGGATGCCTTTCAGTGGGTCAGTGTAGACATGATGGGCCGGATGGCCTGGTTCCACACTGTGGGGATTCTATTCTATCATTAACATATTTCAACTTGAAATTCAAAAGTGTGATGAGGTTTCTTTATTCTCCCAAAATTTAGAAGCCCCTCTAAAAATAGAGTATTGATATACGGAGGGCTGATTAGGCAATATCTTAGGGTCACTGGAAAAGCGCAGCAGGTCAGGCAGCATCCAAGGAACAGGAGAATCGACGTTTCGGGCATAAGCCTTTCTTCAGGAATCCTGAAGAAGGGCTTATGCTCGAAACGTCGATTCTCCTGTTCCTTGGATGCTGCCTGACCTGCTGCGCTTTTCCAGCAACACATTTTCAGCTCTGATCTCCAGCATCTGCAGCCCTCACTTTCTCTCGAATATCTTAGGGTCATTCAAGATGAACTGAACTCTAACTATACTTTAGGTTTTTCCTCCGATTAATAATCAATATATTATGATAAAGGAAATGCTTTCCAAATGAGGTATAATTTTCAAATCCAGTTCTTGTTATTGATCAGTCCAAAGAATTACTTTAGCAAAAATTCTCAAGCTTGATCAAATCTTGTAAAACCAGGACCAACATGCAAGATTCCAATGCGAGTAAAGACCATCCAGGATCAAATACACCCACAGCAACACATAGTCCCAGCTGATAACAGAAATCATTGCAATTTTCGTGCTGATTCTCTCGATGGTGCAAAAGATTATGTATGTTTGTGATCATGTTTTTGTATATATTTAGCCAATTCTAGTTTTCAGCTAATTGGTCAGCATACTTTCCCATGTTTGGAAATACAGAAACCAAATAAATTAGAGGATAACTAACTGAATTGCAAAAATTCCAGGAAAAGTCTTTGGAAGCTAATTTTAATGAATTTAAATTGCCAATAAGCAGAACTGGTTAGGTCAATAACTAAGGTATATAATTATATTTGCTATTTCTTAAATCCATCGAAAAAGATTGGCAATTTTTTTTTGTAACTCAGGAGAATTTTCTGAAGCTGATGTTGGCAGTAAGCAGCAGAATGGGTGTATAACTTCCCTCAGTGCTATTTGGCTCCTTGTCTGCAAGCAAAGAGTCAGTTAAAAATAAACTTACATTGGTGTGCAGGCTTGGAAGCTATTTTTGTGGAAGCTACATGGGCCTGCATGTTTGTCAATAGCGATAAAAATGCAGAGGAATAACAGAGTGGAAAAATACCCAATCACAAGAATAAAACAAAACATTACTATGTGACAACAAACTTACCTTAACCCCATCAGTCTTCTTATTCATCAAACTCTTTGCTGCTGTAAGTTAATAAAAAAAATATTTAAACACATATTTCCAAAAGCCACAAGCATGTTCCTTTGGCAAAACCAATGCAGTTTTAACTTGCTGCTGCACCAGTAATAATAGTTAAAGAGCTGCTGCAAGCCAAAACTAATTTTGTTGCAGTTGAAAGCAATCATTCAGCAGAAAAAACCCAAAGCAATTTTATAGACAGCAGGCAAAAGAAAATTATAAATTCACATAGCAAGCATAGATTATTAATCAATCAATCAGGCAGTGATTGCTTCGAGACGCAAAAATGCCCGATTAGTGGCTTAGGGTCTTACCTTACAGGGAACACGTCCCAAATAAAGTGGAAAAGGGTACAAAACGAAACAAAACAAAACAAAGAGGAACAGAAACAAACGTGTTTGATTAGGTCACAATTTTCTCAAGATTTCCTGACACAAATACACATCAAATGTGTAAAACCTACAAAAGAAATGGGACTTTTATCTGGAACCAACTTACACAATAGTTTCAACCAAAAACAGACAAGATATTAACAAAATCGAGGGATTAGTAAACATATACTTCCTCCAGCTGCTATTAGCATATCTAATGATCAAGACCAGCTGCAATATTATCTCTTTTGAGTAGCCGTTGGTATTTGCTTAAAATAGCACAATTAAACCAATCAGGCCGACAGAATTATGAAATCATTATCAGATTTTGTTTGACCAATAGAGAAAAAAATCAGCTTTTAAAAGAGTCGAAATTCATGTTTTTCCAGAAACTTATGTTTGATTTGCAAACCGACTTAAATGAGGACATTGCATTCAGATCAATGCTTAAAATTTAGCAATATTACAGCATTTTATTTTGAAATAAAGTTACAATTAAAACAATCTTTGCCTGTACTACCAATGGGATAAATTTCATTAATTTGTATTTATTGTGTTCAATACTGCTTAAGAGCATGGCCCATACATTCCTCCATTCTCCTGCAGTAACTATAGCATTAGGTAAAACTGAGGTTCATACGAAATCAAAAAAGATTTTAAGTAAATGTGCCATTTCTTCAAGGATTTTGCCAATATTTCAGAGCTAAGGCAAAAGATTGGGATAATCTGCATACATATTCAATGCCATTTTACTCAACATATTTGCCATGTTTGTATCAGAACTTTCCATGACTGGTCCACAAATTTTTCTGTGCTAACCAAATCAAACAATAAAATCGCCATTCACCCAATTTGTCATAAGAGCAAAATTACTGGACCACTGGAACATAAGTAAATCATTCATTGTTAAAGTGTGTGGCTACAAGTGAACTAAATTATGACTGATGTGTATTTTAAATTCATTAAATCAGTCTTTAATATAAACATTCCTAATTTTAAAAATCTTTCACTCTTATTTTTATGAATTTCAACCAACTCAGCATCCACAGCCCTTGGAAGAAAATTCTAGAATTTCCATTTGTCTTTATGTGATGAAGTCCATCTCCAAATTCAAGATTTGCTCTGGACTTCCACCAGAGGGAGCAGTTTCTCTGCAGCTTTCATGATTGTTTTAGGGCAACTTAAACATGACAACTGGATCAGTCCTCAGTCATTTAAACACAAGCAAATGTGAACTATGTTTTATGCAACCAGTCTTCACAAATTAACTCTTCAAGCTGTGAATTACTTTAAGCCCAGTAGGTCCATGAACTATGGTAGTTCACCAGATGCTTTCCCCAAGGCTACGTGCAACTGAGACACCAATTCCTCTCCTTTGCATGAAAGCTCAATGGGTTGGAATGTAATGTTCCACTTGCTTTTGATTACTTTTCGTGTTTACGCATTTTAATGATTTATATACAAGGAGACTCAAACTGCTTTGCGCCACACTAGCAGCTGGTTTCTTGACATTGTTTGCTGTTCGTGATAATTTGACTGGTCCATCCCATATTCAAAATGGATTACTTTTCACACTGAATTCTAGTTTTCCCCATTCTATTGGTCTCCCTCTCCATTCATTATATTTTGCTTTCTTCCCACAGAACACACCATATCTTCTACATTTGCTGCTGATACTAAGCTTAAAGCAAACTTGTACATTCCTTCAGTGAAGTAAATGGATGAAAGATTGGAACACCAGTTTTGATGCCAGGGTGACACCACTCATCATATCTCACTAGGGCATGTTTACTTTTGGTCTTTGCTTCAGTTCCTAACCCCCAAACAAATATTGAGATCATAAGAACTCCTCCAAATCTGTGCTATTATTTTTGTTAAAAATTCCTGTGTAGATTCTTCAACAATTGCCTTTCAGAAGTCCACTTTAGCAGCACATTGCATCCTGTGATTATTTCAACCGATCATGTTGGTACCTTTACCACTGCAGCTAAAACGGCACATTCTGCTTTATTGTAATAGTAATTTCCAACCTTCGCTTCCCTGAATCTTGTAATAAAAAAATGTCGAATGCAATCTGCCATGGAAGTAGACTATCGCATGACTCATCACTACCTACTCATTATTGTGGTCCAGTTTCCACAAATTTTCGAAACTTATCTCCTTCACACAGGAACGCAACATTATCTGCAGCAGGCATATTTTGCTGTTTCTATCTCAAATAATTTCTCTCACTTCCCCATTACCTTGATTTTTTGGTTCTAGCTATCTAATGATATGAAAGACATCATGAGCAATGATAACAGTTAATGGCATCAGAAACTTAAGCTCTGAAAAAGGTGACAAAAGGTGACTTCATTTTCTTTCAAAATGGACGTAAAACTGACCTAATTGATTGTGTATATTTTATAATTGATCATCGTAAATTGTTCATTTTGCATTCTTAGCTGAAAACCCAGAAATCCATTAGTCTGCTGAAACATTTGAGCCCCTGGGTAAAATTGGTTAGGGTTGGAAACTCTGACACTCTGATCTCTTCGGTCAAATGCACAATGTTTATTTCTAATACAAGATCAAAAGGTTTCAATTCCTTGAAATTCCTTGTAATATTGACTATTATATAAAAAAAGGCTTATTAATACAAGGATCAAATTGACATTGAAAATGTGGCAATTGACAAAAATGTCAATTACCACACAGAATTGTTACATAATTAATAAGTAATCCATCATTGATAATTTCAAAATTGGTGGCCCTACTAAACCATAAAATTTCACATCTGCACTGAAGCAAAATTTAAGATATTTGCACATTTATATATAGACCCAGAGGATATACAGACAACACAACCTGAACACATACCCGAGAAGTTTCTTGTGGCCAGCATTGTTGTGAGAATGGCCCCCTGAAATAGTTAAAGAAAATAAAAATGAAAAACAAATTCTGGCAATTCTCTAAATCATCGTTTGGATACAGCTCAACAGGCAGGTGACTGATTTTTCCTGTCAGTATTAGCTTTGATCATGCAATATTTTTAGTAGCTTACCAAATTCAATGAAGTGCATTTAACAAGTGATGTGCTGTATAACTTTTCCACAAATGGAAAATGATGGGTGCATACAGGTGATTAAGAGACATATTTACACAGAAGTCTCATTTATCTCTCCAATGGGTCATTTATTAGTGTAAATCACTGCGAGCCAAGTACAACTTGATAAGGTGGATAGCAGTCTTTAAACAAAGTTCCATCTGCACAATTGAGCAACACACTCGGGGCTAATCAGAAATAAAGGAGCAGTGAATGGCATACCTCCTTGCTTTCCAACTGACTGTGTCTAATTAATCCTTGTTTCTGATATTTCTCCAAAATGTTTAAGACGAGAGCAACTGATGCACACAACTGAACAAAGCAGTATGGTGGAAGACATGAGATGAAGATGCCAATTTTGAAAATGAGGTCTAAAATTTTGCCAAAGAAATTGGCAGGGGACCAACGGAGACTTCTGAGTATTGTTGACAGAAAAGCCCCTCATGCCATCTGAAGGTAGTGGATGCCAACATTCACTTACAAGATTGTGTACCAGTGCTGTAAGAAGATCAATACATCTATCAGTGCAGGGAAGGTAGCAGAGCAGTATTGCACTTTGCCTTCTTTGCCACTTTTGGTGGCATTTTGAAATATTTCATAAGTAACTCTGCACAATGCATTCTTTTCAGGAGGGACTCTAACTTGGAATGTTATACCATGGCTACCCAGTGCTCTTAACAATTACTTATACAAACAACCTTAAAACTGCTTCAATCCACATTTAAAGACTGATATCCTTGTGTGTGTTATTTCAATTGTCCCATACCACTTGCCACACATGTAATTTCTAGATTTCCTCACAATTATTCGATCTTTGTGCAGGCAAAATTGGAGAATCATCTTCACGCAGAAAAAGTAGCCCCAGCTAGTAGCATCACATGGACTGAGATAAAGGTCACAGATTGCATGGGAAGCACTGCATTCTTGTCATGGGAAGCAGCAAAATGTCAGAACATCATTCAAGGTGATAGCAGACTGCCAGTAAACTGCTGCAGTCGTGTAGTCAGTGGAGGCTCCCTACTAGGCACACGCTAGCACTTCAGCCTCAGAACTCTCTAGAAAAGCATGAGCAGCCAATCAGAGATTGGTTCTCAGCTAGGGGTCATATTCCTAAAAGGTCATTAGGCAGCAATTCTCTTCCTTCAATAACATTCAGGATCACTCTTTGCAAAAAGGTTGGTGATTGAAATCTGCTAACTGTTGCAGCTACAATAGGGAACTCAAGACAAGGGCAGCTGGTCTGTGCCTGTCACAATGTCTTTGGTTATTATTTTTTTTGTGTCTGACTCCTTCCAGGCTGCTGCTTACAAACGCTCCCCACAATAAGAAGTGATCTTCTCAGATCCTGAAGGGAACGGACAGAGTGGATGCTGGAAGGATGTTTCCTCTTGTGGAAGGATGAGGACTACGGGACACAGTTTAAAATGAGAGGATCTTCCATTTAAAATGGAAATGAGGAAAATGTTTCTCTCTCGGAAGGTTGAGTGTCTTTGGAATTCTTTACCCCAGAGAGCAGTGAAGCCAGATCACTGGCTTTTCCAATACACATTGTGGTCCTACCCCAAGTCACAATCTGCAGCTGAAAGCAAATTTCATTTCCTGTTGTGAATCCTAAGGCAAGTGCTTTCTTTTCCTGGGTACCACATTTTCTTTTTAAGAGAATAAGCTGCCCTGAATGATTTGCTTGCTATCACAAACCAATTTCTATCGTCTGACCAGTGTGGGTGCTCCCATTGCATACATAAATGGTCTGATGGGTTAAACAATTGTCACACAATGGAGGATGAATGACAGACATTTGCAGCTTTTTTCAGATAAAGTATCTTTCTTTGCTTCAGACCAACCTTTGGGGAACTTCAACTAGGCATCAAGTCTAGGTAACTGTTGCTTGTCAGTTTCTGTAGAAATTTAGACAATAACTCACCTGGCCATTCTAGTGAATTCTGATGTCTCCTTGATGTAATATCTCCAAATGATCCATTTACATTTTAATGACTTCCCCAATACATACCTAGGCGTGACTCAAAAAAACCCTGTCTGTACAGAAAACACGAAAATCACCTAACTTGCATGGAGTACACCTTGACAAAGTAACCTGTCCATTTCCTCCACATGTTCATGAGGGTATATGCAAAAAATATTCTGTGACTACTTGTCTATTCACTTAACCTAACAAAATCCATCTGCCAAGTCTTTAGATAGACTTCTCACCTTAGTCCCTGACAAAATGGCAATACCAATAACAAGGCAGAGAACCTCAAGGATTTAGGAAATAAACTTGGAATGACACTCTCTGATGCCATTGCTATTCTCTGACTTACCCAGCATTATCCTACAGAGCACTCCTCAGAAGAAATCTTCTTGCTGTACTCATTCTTCTCCCATCAGTCACCTCAAATCCCTATTTGAGAAGCTCACACATGCAGCAAGCCGTTGCTAATGCTCACTACTCTCTGCTGACTTCCGTTGCAGGCGAGAAGAGCACACACACCTTGGCGATGGCCCTCCAGTGCTGGGATTCTTGACCATGTCAAGGGAGCTGACCCTCTGCTTGTAAACCTTGTGTTGGCACTTCTTGCAATTGGAACTCTGCATCTATCCCTCTGCGTCTCCTCACTTGGTGAGAGGAAGGTAGTTTTGGTTAGATACAGACATATCTTTTGCCTGTACCAAATCTAACAGCATAAGGTTAGCAGGCTTGAATGTGAAACCAGCTCTTTGTGATGAGTGTGAAGAATGACAGATTACAGGGGAAACTGAGTTTAAATTTGCAAATGCGTACTTGATACAACCTTACGGAATATTTCATGTTGCGGCAGCAATACATACTGACTAGTAAACTTGTTCTTCTTCACCAAACCTTCCTCCACCCAAACCCTCCCCCTTCCACCCGCCCCCCCCCGCCCCAACAATATAATCTCACATGGTACTTGCACCAATGTTTTCCTATTTGAACTCCATACATAAATTGCTGCATTTTGTATGGAAATCTAAAAACAGATTGAGGATTATGTCTTCAGGTTTAGGGGAGAGTGTGAAATAATATCTGACCTTCAGTTTCCTTCTAGCGTTGAATTTCTTCAGGCATTCCACAGTCTCTTGTCTATGCATACAAGAAGCAACAGTTGATCGTTGCTGCAAAGTAAAAACAAAAAAGAGAGAAAGTAACACTGTTTGCATAAGTTCTGACATGTAATACAAGTTTTCTTTTTAAAAACACACACAACAATTTGTATCCATTTACCTCTCTTTAGTTACTTTTAAAATATCTACTGAATAATTCAAGAAATACACAAATAGCTAATTGGGCTCAGTGATGCTTGCACTCTGTCTAAAGAGTCTGCACTACCTTCCTCAACTATTACTAATGATGCTCATGCTTGGCAAAAGCAACAGAAATAGCTGTGGCCAGTTTCAGAGAAACTGTCAGAGTCACATTTGCAATTAAGTTTTGAAAAAATGTCAACGACAATCAGTCCGGATATGGGTGGCCAAAAAAACCCAACTTAATTTGATGTCATAATCCTGTTTTTATTTCTCTTTCAGTACCACCTATCACCTACAAACCACTTAAAAGTACAAAGTTCTGCTTAATATGGAATCCAAGCAAGATTTCTACAAATTCTTCAACATTTACTGAATGTAGAGAATTATACCACATTTTTTAGGAAACTCAATGAAGGGAAAACTGACTGTCAAAATATTGATGTCATAAAATTTGTTTACTATTACTACAATTTGCCTGGAGTTAAATCCTTTGCAATTAAAAATATTTATCTCCTGGTACCTTCTATAGTCCTGTAAACTAATTCTGTTATTTTCAACACCAGATTCCCTTTCTAATGTTAAGCCCACAGTCTTGTAATCCTGGAGCAAACAACCACCAATAACATCCCTCACTTGAGCATTTAGCCATCGTTCAAAATGCAGAGGCTGGGACATCAATATTTTTGATTTAAAAAATGCATCGGGGATATATAAACATAAGGTAATATGATTAGATGTACAAAATATTACCAGTGGGTCCACTCAACCTGCAAATTCCTTTAATCAGACCATTGATTTTTTAGGGAGAAAGTGAGGTCTGCAGATGCTGGAGATCAGACTGAAAATGTGTTGCTGGAAAAGCGCAGGTCAGGCAGCATCCAGGGAACAGGAGAATCGACATTTCGGGCATAAGCCCTTCTTCAGGAATGAGGAAAGTTTGTCCAGCAGGCTAAGATAAAAGGTAGGGAGGAGGGACTTGGGGGAGGGGCATCGGAAATGTGATAGGTGGAAAGAGGTCAAGGTGAGGGTGATAGGTCAGACGGGGGTGGGGGCGGAGAGGTCAGGAAGAAGATTGCAGGTTAGGAAGGCGGTGCTGAATTCGATGGATTTGACTGAGACAAGGTGGGGGGAGGGGAAATACCTTGTCTCAGTCAAATCCATCGAACTCAGCACCGCCTTCCTAACCTGCAATCTTCTTCCCGACCTCTCCGCCCCCACCCCAGTCTCACCTATCACCCTCACCTTGACCTCTTTCCACCGATCACATTTCCGACGCCCCTCCCCCAAGTCCCTCCTCCCCACCTTTTATCTTAGCCTGCTGGACAAACTTTCCTCATTCCTAAAGAAGGGCTTATGCCC
>NC_057710.1:132805515-132812880 GCF_004010195.1 Chiloscyllium plagiosum | reverse complement strand
CAGGATGGGAGGAGGTGTAGTGCAGGTAGCTGTGGGAGTCGGTCGGTTTGTAGTAGATGTCCGTGTTGATTCGGTTGCCTGAGATGGAAATAGAAAGGTCGAGGAAGGGGAGGGAGGAATGTGAGACTGTCCAGGTGAATTTGAGGTCGGGTTGGAAGGTGTTGGTGAAGTGGATGAACTGTTCCACCTCCTCGTGGGAGCACGAGGCGGCGCCGATACAGTCATCGATGTAGCGGAGGAAAAGGTGGGGGGTGGGGCCAGTGTAGTTGCGGAAGATGGATTGTTCCACATATCCTACGAAGAGGCAGGCATAGTTGGGGCCCATGCATGTGCCCATGGCTACTCCTTTCGTTTGGAGGAAGCGGGAGGATTGGAAAGAGAAGTTGTTCAGGGTGAGGACCAGTTCAGTCAGTCGAAGTAGGGTGTCAGTGGAAGGGTACTGGTCGGTACGGCGGGAAAGAAAGAAGCGGAGGGCTTTGAGTCCTTCATGATGGGGGATGGAGGTGATTTTTTACTCTTGTTTGCATTCCAACTGTTTGAACCTTCAATATTACAGAAGTTATCAGATGGCTGTGTTCAAACCAATGCAGGAGTAGCATTTCTGCCTCAGCAATCATTTTTCAGACCTGGAAGGTTTAACAGGACAGAAACAACAAATCGCAAGGTATTTGCGGCAGAGTTGAGTTTTGATTTTGTTTTGCACAAACAGCTCAAATGTTAGTATAGAATTGTTAACTTTTGGTATGAAGGGGTTGGATCTTTAGGCTAGGAGATCTAGAATGTATAATTTAAAGAGGCTGAATTTTATACACAGGAGCATGACATAGAATCCCCACATAGAAACCATTGTGGTAGCATGCCCATCAGCCCATTGAGTCCACACCGACCTGGCAAAGAGCATCCCACTCAGACCCACCACCCTACCATGTAACTCTACGTTTTTCATAGCTAACCCATCCAGCCTGCACGAGCATGCTAACTGGACATTTTAGCATGGCCAATCCATCTAACCTGCACGTTTTTGCACTATGAGAGGAAACCAGAGCAGCTAGTGGAAGCCCACACAGACACAGGGACAAAATGCAAACTCCATACAGACAGTCATCCTGAGGCAGGAATTGAACCCAGGACCCTGGTGCTGTGAGGCAGCTGTGCCAACCACTGAGCCACTTTTCATCATGTATCATCCACTCAAAGGCTGTATTCTGTGAATTTGGTTCTCTGCTCCTTCACCTTGGGAAACAAATAATAAGCCATGCACAGATCCAGACTGGCCAAACACTCAAGTATGTAGAACAACTCTTCGCAGAAGTTCTCAACCTGCACCTCCTCCAACACTAACTGAAACTTCAATCGTATCCTGAGAGAATGTTGCCCTACTGGAGACAATAAACTGAAGTTCCATTTGGCCTTCATGTGGATATAAAAGCTTGTCTGGCACTTTTTGATGATTAAATGAGCTGTGTGCCTTGGTCAATATATTTGAACTAACCCCACAAAAAATAGATTACTTGATCAATTATCTGATTGCATTATAGAGACTTTGCTGTCTGCAAATTGATAGTCACATTCCCTGCATTGTAAAAGTAGCTCACTTCAAAACTAATTCATTACTTTTGAAGTGCTTGGGGGAAGGCTGAGGACTCCATAAAGGAAAGTTCTTTAACAGTAATAGAATTTTTTAAACTGCTAACTCCACACATTCATTATTTAAGACTGTGCTTCCAAATGATGATCCCAGAGCTTTACATATCTGCTAAGTAACGAACCATCAATAATAATGCATTAAGTATGTGTTATTGATGCAAAAAAGGCAGCAACTTACACAAATCCATGGATGTTTCAGGGCTTCTGAGGCTGTGATTCGTTTGGCAGGATTTATTGTTAACATTTTGTTGATAAGATCCTTAGCTTCTGGAGTCACTGTATCCCACTCTGGTGATGGGAACTACAAGTAAAACAATATAGAGTTAATTAAATGATTGTCTGCAACACAAGATTTACCAGTGGAAATAGATGTGCAATGCACATTAACACAATTATAGGGTCAGATTGTTTAATAACCACAAGTGCACTTTTTTTGCTATAAAAGAAATATAAATTGAAAATAATTAAGATTATTTCAACAAAATGCTCAAATAATTTCTAAATCAAGTATAAAGAAAGAACATGGATACTTGATTTCCTCTCTAAATCTGCCTCTGGTAAGATGCTGCCAAAATGTCTCCCAACTTAAGAGGCTGAAAGTTATGTTTGTGTGAATCTTCATACTAAGAATTAACTTGACACAAGACCAATCGATCTCTGGTTCTTATAGGGACTGAAATCAAAAAACAATTTGAATCCAATTAGCTAAATGTTGCACATCAATATAATCCAGCCTTTTAGGTAAGAGCTTTGTTTTCTTTCAATCTACTATTTCTTGGAATGCCAGATTTTCAGAGATGTTAGCAAATTGTTCATCTAAGTAACTTACTTCTTGATCAACCCGCAAGTTAAACTGATTATAACATTACACACTTGCTGAGTATCACAACCTTGCTCCGGATGTGATCATGCCAGTATCATTAGGAGCACTGAAAGTTTAGATTTGGCAGAAGATATTCTAGATCACTGGGTAGTGGAAACCTATCCACCAGGTTAGGTGTTAGGCAGCAGATAAAAAGATGGTTGGCTACAATATTAGGTTGCATGTTTTGCAGAATGGGGAAAAGCAATCCAAATGGAAAGGTATAATTTAGCTGGTATTCATTTCAAAATTTATCTTCATAATAAAAAGTGATGAATAACACATTTCTGCCCGAAAGTCAGAGGATAAAAATCCTTTCATGTATCGATAAAACATTTCAATTGCTTGGAAAGAGTTAGCAGGAGCTATTCAATGTACTTACATCATAAGCACCAGCCTTGATCTGCTGGTACAGCCTGTGCTGATCTTCATCCCAGAAAGGAGGGTAACCAACCAGCAGTATGTACAGAATAACACCTGTTCAAATTAAATAAATACTAAATACTGAATACTGCATTTGTGTGGCTGATGCAGCTAAGCTGTCTGACATGTTAAGACTGCAATAATTAATTCTGAAAAACAGAGACAGAGATATAACTTCCCAAACAAAATATTTTAGCGCAATTACTGATGTCACCTTCTCAAAGCATTTTAGGGTGGAGAGTACATGTAGTCTATCACTAATCTTCAGATCTTTCCAGCATCCCCACTGTGCACTGAAACCAGTAGTTCCTGGGAGCTAAAAAGTCTGTTTCTGAACAGCATTCATCTGAAATAACTTACCTTTTAGTTTTCAAGAAACATAGATTTTCAAGCATACATCGAAGATTTCATAACAAGTTTCTTGCAAATAAAATAAGGGCTCTATCAGCACAGGCAAGACTAAAAATCTCTGCCTTTCAAAATTGAGTTGAAACAGAGACCCAGTAGGAGAAGTCAGCAGTTCTAATAATTCAAGGTTATAAATGTTAATATTCAGCTTGCACACTCCCTAAACAATGAATTCAAACAGTGGAAATGAAATGAAGCGATTATAAAATAAGCAATTAAACATTATTCGAGATAGAACGGATTGTGTAAATAGTGTGACATTTAACAAGACTACATGCTAAATTAATTATCATAAATTTAAGAACATTACTTGCTGAAATGATTACACTCTGATCTAACTTTTGATTATGAAATAGGAGTGGAAACTGATTTAGTTTTACTTGAATTCATAAAAATAATTTCATTTGAGCTTTAGGGCTTCCAGCATGAGTTGAATAGGTTTAAAAGCAGGACTTAATAAATTAGCATCCTCGGAAAATAGCTTCTTAAATTTGCTTAATCAAGTATTGAGCTTTACTCTTACGTTCATTGCCATTCTGAAGCTGCTGATTAGTGGGAAGATTAAAGTCGCTTCAGGAAATGTAGGGGCTTTAGGAAAACAGAGAAAAATGAAAAATTTCACTCACACGTACATGCTACACCAATGAAAATAAAATTTCCACAGCACTTAGATTATCTACATTAACCAGAAGGTGGGCACTATCTATTTCACAATCCTAGTTGGGAACACCACAAAATGTAGCAAGACAATATGACTGGGAGCTCTGACTGAAAAACTATGGAATGAGTGAAGGAACGGCAAGTGAAAACTTAACATAGATAACCCCAAGGTATTCTGATACAGAAGTAGAAAATAAGTTAGTGCAAAACTAGTTCAGGTCCTATAATGTCCTGAAGTGCAGCAGTTTTCTTGCTGCAACTGTAATGTAGGACAAGTAAAGGATACAGTTACAGTTGCTAATTGTAAATTCTATCCAAGAATTCGTGTTACAAGTATTTTTGTATATCAAGGAACTTAAGCACCTTGATTCTAACTTGTAATTGTGACTGAAGTATTCTAAAATTCTGAAGCTATACATTAATCTATACTCGTAGAGGTCAATGATTAAAACCACATGTGGCATAATGAAAAATCTTCAGATCTAAATGACTTTGAAATGAATATTAACGCTGCGACACACAGTTCTAAACATTGAAGACATCGGTGGCCTCTTATTCACGAATATGTAGAGGGAGGGAAGGGAGGGAGGGGAGGGAGGGAAGGGAGGGAAGGGTGTGAGGAAGGGAGAGGAAGGGAGAGGAAGGGAGAGGAAAAAGGAAAGGAAGGGAGGGAGGGAGACTTGTTACTGAAAAAGTAAGTTTTATACTTCTGGATAACAAACAGTACAGACAGTATCAGAATAATAGTGTGAGAGAAACTTTAATTACTTGATGGGATTGGAAAAGTTAGGAAAGTTGAGAAGAGCTTTGATGAAAGTATTCAAAATCATGAGGGGCTCTGGTTAAAGCAGATAGGGAGAAGCTGGTCCTGCTGGTGGTAGCATCAAGAATGAGAGAACATCAGCTTAAGGTAATTGGCAAAAGAAGCAATCGAAATGTAACGGAAATTATTTTTTATTTCACAGAGCATGGTTTTAGAGTTGACCTCCATCAACTGTTGAAGAGGTTGGCAAGGGAGGAAGTACCCCAGATTTTGACTCATTGACACTGAAGGAAAGAAATAGAGTTCCAAGTCAGGTTGGTGCATGGTTTGGAAGGGAACTTTCAGGTGGCGGTGTTTCCAATGTACTGCTGTACTTTCCCTTTTAGATGGGTGTTTGGAAGGCATTGTCGAAGGAGCCTTTGAGAGTTACCATGATGCATCTTGTTGCCACACAGTTGCCACATTGCATCTGTGGTGAAGAGTGTGAATATTGAAGGTGGTGAATGAAGTGCAATCAAGCAGCCTACTTTGTCCTAGATGGTATCAAGGTTCTTTAGTGTTGTTGGGGCTGCCCTTATCCAGGCAATGCAATTACACTTCAGATTTGTGCCTTTCAAATGTTGTACTGGGGCAGGCTGCAAAATAATTGCTACAGGAATCCTAACCTCTGGTTTGCTCTTATAGCAATGTTATTTACATGGCTGGTCCAGTTCCATTTCTGTTCAATGTCAACCACCAGGATTTGGTATTGGGAAATTCTGTGATAATAATGCCTTTGAATGGCAGGAAGGGAAGATGGTCAGGTTCTCTCTTGTTGGAATCTGTCATTAACTGTTGCACATACGATGGAAAAAGGGCGGACTGCAGATGCTGAAGATCAGAGTCGAGAGTGTAGTACTGGAAAAGTACAACAGGTCAGGCAGCATCCAAGGAGCAGGAGAATCGACGTTCCGGGCATATACGATGCCAATCTTACTCGTTACTTGTCAGTCCAAACCTGCACACTGTCCAGGTCCTGTTGCATGTGGGCTGCTTCACTCCTTGCAATATCAACAATGATACTGAAAATTGTACAATCATCAGCTAGCATCCCCATAACTGATCTTATGAGGGAGGAAAGGTCATCAATAAAACAACTGAAGATGGTTGGACTCAGTGTCTGAGTTTACGTTGAGGAAGTCCTAAAATGATGTTCTGGGACTGAGATGATTGGTCTCCAACAACCACAAAATCTTGCTTTGAGTTATTTGTAACTCCAAATAGCAGTGCATTTCCTGCCTGATTCCCACTGACTCCAGTTTTGCTTGGGCTCCTTGATCCGCTATTTGGTCAAATTATTGATGTCAAGTGCACTCTCACCTTATCTCTGGAATTCAATACTTCTGTTCATGTTTGGAACAAGACTGTAATGAGGTCCTGACTCGCCCTGGCAGAACCCAAACATCGAGTCAGTGAGCAGGCTGTTACTTTATAAGTGCTGTTTGATCGCATTGTCAATGACCCCTTGTATCACTTTGTTGATAATCAAGAAGAGACTGACAGGACAGCAATTGGTGGTGTTAAACTAGTCCTGCTTTTTGTGGACTGAGCATAACTTGGCAACCTTCTACATTGATGAATTGATGCTCTTCTTGTCATGAAACTGGGGCAGCTTGGTTGCATTCATGGCAAGCTTTGAAACACACATTCTCAATACTAACACTGCAGTACCAAGGCCCGTAGTCTTAAGAGTATTCAGTGATTTCAGCCATTGCTTGATATCACGTGGAGTGAATCAAATTGCTTGAACTCTGGAAACTACGATGCAGGAGACTTCAGAAGGGGGCTGAGATGAAACATCCACCTAGCACTTCTAGCTAAAGGTGAACACAAATGTTTCAGCCTGGTTTTTCACATTGCTTTGCTGTAATTTTCCATACTTGTTTTTGGTAAGTATGCTGGTCAGTTTGAGATGACGAAAGACAATTAGCAAGGTTTATGCAGGTCAAACAGGCATTTAACATTAAAAAAAAACTCTGACAAGAGCAGTGCACAGGAAGTCAAGCCCCACTGCTGCACAAGTCACATCAAAATTGCAAATGTCTACTTTACCTTATGGTTATGGAGAGAGATAGGTGCGCACAACAAGGTAGATTTTATAATTGGGGGAAGGGAAATTACGATGCTGTAAGGCAGGATTTGAGGAGCATACGTTGGGAGCTTAGGCTGTCAGGGAAGGATGTAGTGGAAATGTGGAACTTTTTCAAAGAGCAGATACGACGTGTCCATGATATGTATGTACCTATCAGGCAGGAAAGAAATGGTCGTGTGAGGGAGCCTTGGTTGACGAGAGAGGTTGAATGTCTGGTAAAGAGGAAGAAGGAGGCTTACATAAGGTTGAGGAAACAGGATTCAGACAGAGCAGTGGAGGGATACAGGATAGCCAGAAGGGACCTGAAGAAAGGGATTAGGAGAGCTAAGAGAGGGCATGAAAAATCGTTGGCGGATAGGATCAAGGATAACCCCAAGGCATTTTATGCGTATGTGAGAAACCTGAGAATGACGAGAACGAGGGTAGGTCCGATCAAGGACAGTAGTGGGAGACTGTATATTGAGTCGGAAG
>NC_057710.1:132764870-132803905 GCF_004010195.1 Chiloscyllium plagiosum | reverse complement strand
GAAGGATGTGGAAGCTTTGGAGAGGGTGCAGAGAAGATTTACCAGGATGTTGCCTGGAATGGAGAGGGAGTCGTACGAGGATAGGTTGAGAGTTCTCGGCCTTTTCTCGTTGGAACGGCGAAGGATGAGGGGTGACTTGATAGGGGTTTATAAGATGATCAGAGGAATAGATAGAGTAGACAGTCAGAATCTTTTTCCCCGGGTACAACAGAGTGTTACAAGGGGACATAAATTTAAGGTGAAGGGTGGAAGGTATAGGGGAGATGTCAGGGGTGGGTTCTTTACCCAGAGAGTGGTGGGGGCATGGAATGCGCAGCCCGTGGGAGTGGTAGAGTCGGAATCATTGGCAACCTTTAAGCGGCATTTGGATAGGTACATGGATGGGTACTTAATCTAGGTTAGAAGTTCGGCACAACATCTTGGCCGAAGGGCCTGTTCTGTGCTGTATTGTTCTATGTTCTATGTACCTTCAAAATAGTCAATTTGTTTCTCTTTAACATTGCTGTCCTGAATTAAAGAGACTTTCACAGGGATCCCTCAATAAATTCAAAAATAACTTGCTCATTGAGAACAAACTTATTCTTTTAACAAATGGCAATTTTTAAAAATTAACTTACTATATGGAATTAAACTATATCCTCCTTAATTCCGGCACACAAAATCATATACAGGCAGAAGGTGACACAGCCCTGCAGAGTGTTATAGATTTGAAAAAAAAGAGAAAAAACACAATCTAGAGACCAAACTATTAGGGTAGAATGAGTTGATGTCTCATAGTTCTTTTGGATTCCTGTTGACAGGATCAAGTTGCTGTTGGTTGTAAAGTAATAGAAGATCTTCAGACCAGGTGTCAGATGCAAATCAGATACAGTTAAGAAACCCTGATATCTGAAATGCTCTCAGTTTCACTTTCCTACTTACTTCAGACAGAAAGCATTTTAGTTGGTTTTGCTTTCATGACTTTTCTCTTACTGACAGAGATCACTTCCTTCTAGCCAGTTTTTTCCCAACTGCCATTTTTCAGGAGAGACAGAATTTGCTATTTCCAGCTTTACAGTCCTACACTTTGGTTGGAAAGAAAGCAACTTCACAGTTCAGGGGCCATTCCTAGGCAAAACCCAACCCTCAGTCTTTAATTGCCAAACAAACAGCTGCATTTTCTATGAAGAAATCTCACATTTATTTTAAACACTTTTCTTTTCAAAATCATTTTTATAAACATTCTTTTGACTTGAGTTCCAAAAAGTCACATGTGGTAAATCATCCAGATATGTTATTTTATTTTACAATTCCCAACAACATCACAATGCACTTTAAGATGGAAAGCAATGTGATAAAAAGCAGTGAATGGAGAAAAAAAAAGGAGTCTACGTTTAGAGAGGAGTTCTAATTAGATGCGTAAAATTTTAAAAGGGAAGAAGGTATTAGATTAGATTAGATTACTTTACAGTGTGGAAACAGGCCCTTCGGCCCAACAAGTCCACACCGACCCGCCGAAGCGCAAACCACCCATACCCCTACATTTACCCCTGACCTAACACTACGGACAATTTAGCATGGCCAATTCACCTGACCTGCACATCTTTGGAACTGTGGGAGGAAACCGGAGCACCCGGAGGAAACCCACGCAGACACGGGGAGAATGTGCAAACTCCACACAGTCAGTCGCCTGAGGCGGGAACTGAACCCGGGTCTCTGGCGCTGTGAGGCAGCAGTGCTAACCACTGTGCCACCGTGCCGCCCACAAACAGGCACGGTGGCACAGGCACGGTATGAGGCAGGAAAAATTGGAATCAAGTTTCAGTCACGAATAGTGATAGTTGTGGGGTTGCCCACAGTTTGAACTGCCCCCAAATTGTTAAAAAGTAAAGCTGTGATAGTCCCAGAGGACTATAGCCCTGCTCTCTCGTTAGAGAAACTGGGCTGGTGGTGGTTTAACCCAAGAGTCACCACACCTCAGGCAAGGGGAGAGATGAAGAAGGTGGGTCCTTCTTGGTTCTCTCAGTGAGTGCAGGAATTGAACCCACACTGTTGGTATCACTCTGGCAAACTAGCCATATAGCCAACTGAGCTAAGCAACACCTGTCTCCAAATATTAAGCATGGGAAACACATCAATATACCCAGGTATACTTGCTGGTTTATGCTTGATTTTGACTATTGCACAGAGAAAGTGCTACAATGGGCTTCAGTGCTCTGTGATAGAAGGGGGAAGTAACTAGGGTTCCTGTTTTACAATATCAATAAAAGATTCCTACCAGTAAGTGTATGTTTGGTTACTTATAAGAAGTATTAATATATGTATTTGATCTGATTATGTTTCATTATATCTGATGAGCAGATTAACAAGTTCCTAAAATGCCCTCTATATCTGATATAATGAATCAAAAACCATGTATTTAACTTACCACAAGCCCACATGTCCACTGGCTTTCCATACGGATCTTTCCTTAATACTTCAGGGGAAAGGTACCCGGGTGTGCCCGCAAAACCTTTGGATTAACACAGCATTATCAGCATGGAAGTTGATTTCAAATAAATCATTTCTTAGTACGAAAAACAGCTTTGCATTAAATGGTTGGATTTCTCTCTTTAATATCTGAGTACTATGATGCAGAAAAAGGAAGGGATTTATTCCAAACTACTGACCCAGATTTTATATTATGAGAAAACTAAATTGACATTTTAAATTAGAAAGAAGGAAAACATTTCTCATTTATCTGTGATAAAATGTAAAAGTATTAGTATCCAGTTTGCAAATGAGACACAGAGAGCAAATAAATTGATCCATAAAATTATTTCATTTGCTTTCCTTGACAATTACTTTTAACTGACAGTTGCAACAGACACATTATTATAAAGTACAACACTTAAGAGTAATGGAGTCAAGTTGAATCCAAAGCCTTTACATACTACTCCAATTCAGATACTATGGGGGTAATTATGTCATAGAACAATCATGTAAAATGGGTGATATCAATTCAGTCACCCATTTTTAGCACCTTCTAACTCTTGTTTATTTTCATGAGAATTGAAAATTAGGACAGATACTTAAGGGCTAATATATTCCACCTCACACTTTTGATCAAAGCCAAATAATAGAGAGCCTAAATTTGTTGTACATTTCTTCTGGCTGGTCAGACAATATTCTTAACTTCATATCAGTGTGCTTGTCATTTTATATTACTTCCACAGGAAAGACAGCATCTGGGGTCCAGGGGGTGTGTTGTAATCTTTCATATTAGCTGACCTTTTTTGTGCGGGTCCTGTTTCTCTTGAAAACAAGGATTAGTGACAAGGTGTCTACTCCAGGGAAAGCAGAGTAAGGAACAGGTTAAAAAGAAAGGATGAATGGGTGGAGTCAGGCTCTCAGATTCCCAGGTTTAAGTTTTTGCTTTCGATTTTTGAAGTTCGGGTTTTGGACAAGCTGCAAAGTACAGCACTTCCTCTGTTACTGCAAAATGCCGCAGGTTTCTCTCTACCGCTAGACTATTTCTTTCGGTACTTTGTTCTGCTAGACTGCATGAGAGAATAACGGATTTGCTGAAATTGCCTTGCCAAGTATGTGTTTATGGGATGCTGCTATATTGGAACAATAGATGAGTAGTCGTTAAAATATATTGTATTAAGTACATGGATAGAATTAAAGTAATGCCAATTGTTTTTTTACTTGTATGTTAACTGTGGAGTTAAGATTTCCTCAATGCTTATTAGCTTGACCAATCAAATCAGATCTGGAACATAGCAGCTGATGTTTGCCTTTAAACAACATAAAAGTTAGGGTCTAGGCTATCTGTTTTATACGTTTTGAGGGGGTTTGGTCTGGTCTAGTCTATAACACTTTCCCGAAATAGTATTTCACTCCTCTATTTTGGCATTTCTGCATTGCCCTTCTATCCAGAAGAGGAGAGCAATGTGCTCAGTCACTTGGCTTGGGAACTGCTATGTAAGGATCACTGACAGCTGCATTGGGTACTTTACAAAATGGCTCTTGGACAAAAAAAGGGGATTATCCCAGCTATCCAAAGTTGCTTTATCAGAAGTCAAAATTATTTTCATTAGGAAGACCCTAAAAGTTTCTTTAAATAATGTCTTAAGATTTAACTTCATTTCTTAAACAACATTAAGGCAAAAGTAATGAAAATTACATTTTACTCACCAAACCATGCTTGCTGGTCTCCTTGGACTTCAATTGCCAAACCAAAATCAGCCAATTTCACAGCAGCTCCTTTCAACTTACTAGCGAGGAGCAAGTTCTCTGGCTTTGGTTCAAAGAAGCGGATGAACAAAAATGGATTAAGTAAATCTCCAAATTATATTTTTTCTTATATCTTCTAAACTATTATTTCCAACCAAATAATCAAACTCAGTAAATCTCCACAAAATAGTTACCAAAGCATTAAAGATCAGAAGTCTCATTAAAAGCATGGAGAAACACTTTTTTTAGATTACTTAGTGTGGAAACAGGCCCTTCGGCCCAACAAGTCCACACTGACCCTCCGAAGAGCAACCCTCCCAGACCCATTCCCTCCATTTACCCCTTCACCTAACACTACAGGCAATTTAGCATGGCCAATTCACCTGACCTGCACATCTTTGGACTGTGGGAGGAAACCGGAGCACCCGGAGGAAACCCACCCAGACACAGGGAGAACGTGTAAACTCCACCCAGACAGCCACCCAAGGCTGGAAATGAACCCAGGTCTCTGGCGCTGTGAGGCAGCAGTGCTGACCACTGTGCCGCCCCATTTTCATTCAATCAATTGTGCCATTCTTTTACAAGGATTAGTAATGGCATATAAAATCTGTTCTCCAACTTCACTTGTAGGTTTATAATTTAATCAAATAGTAACAGAGAGCAGAGAATTAAACATTGTAAGTACACAGATTATTCCCCTAGTTGCTCAATGACAGTCAAACTAAATCACTATTATCAATTTGAGCGAGACCAGTTTTCAGTTGTAGCACTTCATCTAATTTATCTAGAAGGCATTTTCAACTGAAATCCAAGCCATTACAGCTTCACAAATCTATAATACTTTGAAAGGTTTCTCAACTGTTACTGTTTCTCTTGCTCATTTAGCATTCAGAAACAAATAAATCTGAAACACAAATTTATGCAATTAAACAGGCATTAAATAATTCTAGATCAAATAGAATGTTGAAAAGCCTCGAACAAAAGCAAATACCACACACTGATTTGTCTTTTTTTTAAATGGATAAAACAATGTCAATTTAAATTTGGTAAATAGTGGCATACCATCAGAAATGCCAATGAACGGGTTAATACAGACTTTGTCTTTTTGTAATATCTTGTCACCCTACAGAACTGAAGATTGCAGGTGCAATTGTTCTGAATCACCAACTTCAAATCAAAAAGATTGATGCTGTGAAGAATTGCACATTATAAGATGCAGTTACTTTTTGTTTAGATTATATGTATAATTGTTTGCAATTTTAAAATTGGTTTTCACTCACCCAAGTTGTATTACTAAATATAATCTTTATTTTAAAAATATCATGCAACTGACATGCAAAGAGCTTTGAAACACAAATTGTGCTTAATTGCGAATTCAATGGTCAATTGTTCAATCTCAGGAATAAGAGGCAATTTAAACAGTTTATCTAGATTACTTCTCAATGAGTTTATATGGAAACAAATCATTTCCCCAGCAAGAGAAACCAGACATAAACCAGCTTGACTCACTTAAATCTTTGGTTGACTCTCAGAGGGGGCAATTTGTTTGTGCAATGATGTTTCAAAGTGGCAACAAGCAGCCTACGTTGAAATCCCAATGCAGACAATGCCTTCACCTTCATAGCCTGCATGTGATTTCTCTCTTGTTAAAGCCCCGTGTGGGCCATGCAGATAGCAGCTGAAGACATTGTCTGGCCCTGGGAAATTCCGGCAGTCTGCATAATGCTGCTAGAACTGATGGCATGCAAATACATTTTTTTCCCCTATCGTATTATGGGCAGCAGCAACAGATCAATCAAAGGGATGCATTAGAATAAATGAATATATATAGGTGTAAAACAGACTTCAAATATGAAAACCTATGGTTTACAGTTCTTGAATAGTTTAAAATCCTGCTCCATCCAAGAATTAAAATTTTGATTTTACAGAACACCAAAAAAAAAACCTGAAGTTATTTATTGTGATCACTGCTTGAGGTAGCTTATTATAACAGTCTGCAGGTAATATGGTTGCTGGTTAAATGCAATATGAAAGCCACTGAAAGGCCAAGTTAATCAATTTAACAGAACTGTAAAAGGTTGTTGAGGTTGAGCAACACAGTGGCTTGACATTTTAGCAGCAAAATTTATGAATCAAGTACAAGACATGTGGTTCAGGGTGAAGAGTCAGGTATCTGCAGTCATGCATGGAATATGGCAAAACATTTCTGCTTCCAGATGTTTATGCGGGCTTAAATGTATCCCCCATCATAACTGATGCTTCCAATATTTCTCTCTCTGTACTGCAAGTTAAGTCAGTCGTATTAGTACGCTATGTCACGGAAAGATATAGGTGCTACTTGCATTTTGAAACAGTGACTAGTGTAGGCGAGAGGCAAATAATTTGGGGAAAAAAAAGAGTAAATGAAAGAGCAAGAAGTGCATTATAAATACTTCCTACAATGTAACTTTGTTTTAGATCATACTTTCAGGCAAATAATCAAACTAAATTTGAAAATGCACAAGAACATTCTTTTCTGGACATTAACCTTGGCTTTTCAGAATTATTTAATGATATTGTTGGGCTTACTAAAGTAAATGACATGTTGGTTCTGACGGTTAATCACTTTCAAGTAAATTTCTTCAAAGCAGAATCAGGCTTGAGACCTTAAAATTCACTAAAGTTAGACTGTTTGTGGTCTCTGAGCCTACGTGATCAAACAGTTTATCAAACCTTACTGGGGCTGTATCTGAAGAGTGGGTACCATCAGTCGCCACTTTCAAAACTCAGGCAAGAATGACTGAGAAGACGGATAAAAATTAGAATCAGAATTGCTCATAATTTTTTGAGAAATTAAAAAAGAGATGCTCTTGCTTCACAAATACATTTCCATCCTTCAGCCAGTGACATGTTTTGGGGACAGATTTTTGAGTCAAAATAATCATCAGGTACCTACACAAGTTGCCATTCACAGTTAGAAAGTTGGAACGAGTTTTGATTCCACCTCATGCATGACTGCAGAACAGTGTGAACTGTTCAGATCATCTTCAAATCACTCACCTTCAGGTCTCGATGGACCACACCCATCTGATGGCAGTGAAGCACAGCCTCCAGGATCTGCTGAATGCAATGACTGCATGCAAACACCAGGGGTGTGTGTTAGTTCCAAGCTGACACTCACTCTCTGTGTACTGTTGGAGAGACTGGCTTCGTGGTCAATAGCAAACAACTGGTGTTTTGTTGAATTGTCCTTAATGGACCTAAACACAGGTGCTCCAGCAGAATAACCATTGGCACATTAACCAAGACTTCACAGCTTCCCTGCATTGAATTAGACCTCCTTTGAGCTGCTGACTAGACACTCAGTGGTCACCATAAAGATGTAAATCAGCCAATAAGAAAACAGCAGCAGGTAATCACTTAGTTTTTTTTTAAGCAGGTAGCATTTAGCTTGGTAAACATAATGGTTACCATGACACTACCTTTGGAAAATAAGTGATTGTCAAATTGATATTAGTCATTCTCACTTCTTCATTTTTCAATAATACTTTTGTTAAATAATGTAGTTTGTAAACAATGAAGGCAAGAAAGAGCTATTAACTTAGGTTAAGAGTGTTGGACATTTTAAACATTTTATTATTCCTAATTTTTAATGACCGCCTATGCGTATTCCATTGGAGTAACGTGTGCCCAGTTGTATAAATAATTGCTATCACAGTCCAAGTCTCAGAACAGAAGTGGTGTTCATTCACACGCAGCAATGCATCATTAGCAAACCTTTTTTTAAAATTGCTACATATTTACACACCCCACACCCTTCACCATCATAATTCAAACAAGTTAATAAATGTTCATTGTCCTGAACCTTAAAACAAGAGAAAGACTTTGCCCCATTGATTTTCTTCAGCCATGATGCATTGCAGACATGTGGACTCGCAAGTAGGTAAAAGGCACCATGCAGAATATGCTGAGGCAAGGGCGATCTTTAAGATTGTTTTCCCAACCCTATTAACGTATTTCTGCTTGCAGTTCATGGGTAAATACTGACCTTCAGGTCCCTGTGAACTATGCCATTAAGGTGACAATGATTTACACTTTCTAGAATCTGCTGTATACAATGACTGTGAAGAAACAAGGGCAGAATGGAAGGGAGAAGAAATTTAGGGTACATATTCACAGCACACACATAGAAAGTTCACAGTACTGAACAGAAATTCTTCAATTGCAACTTGAAAAAGGAATAAAACAGTGACGGTGAACAAAGCCACACTTAAGTTTTTTTTAAAAGCATCACAGTCATTATTGAGAACAATTTCTAAAAGAAATCTAATCAGCTAAAAAGCAAATTTGATCAAAAGTTTTATCAATAAAGTTTGGACATTACAGATGATTATTTTAAACATTCCAGACAGACAAACACAGCAAGTTGCATTTCATAATTTAATAAAGCCATGATTCACTAGTACTGTGTATGCCAAAGTAAATCTTAGTGTAATTGTCATAAAATATAATTAGCACTATCTTTTCTTTAACTGGCATACACATGTGAGAGAAATGTTCATAAATCCCAACTACATTCATAGGACAGTTTTCTGTAATGAAAGATAAGCTTGGGGAAAAAACATCAACTGTTTTGGATCAAATGGCTGCAGAACAAATTCGATGCAAGTGGGACAAGAACTGATGGTACTGAAATAAGGTCAGTTTTGCAATTTTAAAAATGTTGGATTAACAACTACAGTGCTCATCTCACTCTTCAATGAAAGTGGCATAACCTTGACATACAAAGTGAAAATGGCCATCGTCCTAGATTGGGGAAGGGATGGGGTGAAATGAGGGTGGAGAATTTGGATCCCTATCCTTCGTCATCTCCAAGTTATGTGCAGCTATAAGGTGGATGATTGACCTTTACCTGTGTGTAGAAGCCTTTCCTCAGAATTAAATTCACACACTTTTCTGATCAAAGGCTACAACACTGGGATTTCTAGCACAACAAAAACACCATAAATGCAGCTCCAAATAACATTCAGTCAAACAATAATAAAAAAATTGGTTTCGTTTCTGTAAATCAAATATCTTTCATGGAAAATGAAGATCAATGTCAGTATTACTTAATCTAACATCTTTCTTCAGCAGGCCCACCTCCACAGAGATCAGAGATCACTATAGTAAAGTATATATTGGTGTTGGAAATCTAAGAACCTGAGTATTCAGGGTACTTGGACATGCTCTGGTTAAGAGAATATTGCTTTGTGAAAATTTAATAATTGTTCCAGTAGTGTCCTTGAAGGGAGTTTAAAATAAATAGTTCAAATCTTTGCCAATGAGTGGCACCTGCATAGTGTGCTGTGGGCTCCAAAATGCAACAAAGTAGCACAATTAAATAAGTCTTAATCATTTATCAATTTTTCTAGTCTGTTTTGAGACAAGTTCAGCCAGGAGTTGTTTCAATATGACAACAATGATCGTATTGTACTGCTGTACTGTGAAGTACCTAAAACACCTACCTTCCTTTCATGTGTGGTATTTTCCTAAGAAAAGTTAAACTGATTGAAATTGGACAGAGAAAGAGGTATCACAACTGGTTCGCAGCATTCAAGATAGTCTGCCTTCAAAGCACGCAGTTCACACTAATTGTGTGCCAAAATAGAGCAAGAGTTTAAATGTGAGAAATGTACGTTTATATAAATCTACTGGGCCACAGTTTGAAAGTAAAAACAGAAAAAAAACTCAAGTCTCATTCCTGAAGAAGGGCCTGTGCCCGAAACGTCGAATCTCCTGTTCCCTGGATGCTGCCTGACCTGCTGTGCTGTTCCAGCAATAAAGTTTCAACTCTGCCATTCCACCAATCCCTTCCCCTGTGACCTTTCTTCTCCAAACACACACCTACAGCCTGAGGCCCTAAGCATTTCCAGGCCATGGGTGAATGCATTTGCAGCAACAGAAACTACCTCCCAAGTCATGATTTGGAGATGCCGGTGTTGGACTGGGGTGTACAAAGTTAAAAATCACACAACACCAGGTTATAGTCCAACAGGTTTAATTGGAAGCACACTAGCTTTGTGTTATTGGAAGCACACTGGCTCCGAAAGCTAGTGTGCTTCCAATTAAACCTGTTGGACTATAACCTGGTGTTGTGTGATTTTTAACTTTGTACCGCCCAGGTGGCACTGCTGAGCGATACAGTGCATTTGGCTTCTCATTAGCTGGTAACTTCCAGTGGATGGGATTTCTGCTCATGGGCTACCATGATGCCAAGGGGTCCGAGTAGTCTGGAGTCATTTCCGAGATGTAGGGGAGAGTAGCTGGGGTTTCTGGACATGTTTTGTCTACTTGTTTGGGCAACTGAACAACAAACCCGAACAAGCAGACAAATCACATCCATAAACTCTAGTCACACTTCCCTACACCTAAGACATCTCGGAAATGACTGCCAGACTACTCAGGCCCCATGGCATCATGGTAGCCCACAAACCCACCAACACACTAAAACAGCAACTAATGAACTTGAAAGACTCTATACAGACAACAAGCAAAACTAAGGTCATTTACAAAGTACCATGCAAGAACTGTAACAAACACTACATTGGATAAACAGGCAGAAAAGTAGCCAAGAGGATACATGAACACCAACTAGCCACAAAACAACATGACCCATTCTCACTAGTATCTTTACATTGTCATGTCCTCTACACTTTAGCTAAGGGCAATCAGGAAGCAAACTTATCATATAGATGAGGAAGGACATCATTTCAACTGGGACAACACGTCCATCCTAGGACAAGCCAAACAGGGACATGCACGAGAATTCCTAGAAGCATGGCATTCCAACCAAAACTCTATGAGCAAACATTAACTTGGATCCCATTTACCACTCCCTGAGAAGAACACAAAATCACATCACCATAGGAAATGACGTCACCACAGGAAATGACATCAACCACCCTAGGAAACTCAACATATAAATAGAAAGTGAGCTACACCACCACTGCTTCATTCGGAGGTCACTGAAGATGTTACCTAGTATGGTGACGAAATGTCTGAAAACAGACCTTCCAGCTCAGCAGGAAAATCTTCATCCATATAGTAATCTCTTTGGTTCTTCAAAGCATAGAGATGACCTCTTTTCCTACTTTAAATTATGTCCAGGAAACCCTGCACTGTGAAAATTGCATTCTTTCAGGTGTGCTCTTAAACGGGGCAGGGGGCGGGGTTTGGGGGGTTGGGTCTGGGTGGGTTACTCTTTGGAAGGTCAGTGTGGATTCAATTGGCTGAATGGCCTGCTTTCACACCGGGGAGTCTATGATCTGTGTATTAGCACTACCTTACTCCTCTATCCCACTTAGAATCTTATTTTCCAAGTAATAGGTGGCCTCCTCATTTTTTTCTCAAATGTGGAAACCCACACTTATCTGTTTGGAAAGTAAATTGACAATTACTTGCCTGTCTCAAGTTTTTGATCATATAGACTTGGAGCAGAAGTCGATCATTCTGTCCCTCAAACCTATTCTGGCATGCAGCTAGATCAGGGCTGATACACATTAGCTCTTTGAATCCCACAATCATATATAAACGTGACCACAGTCACGAGTAGAGTCTTGTACTGGATAAGGCCAATCAAACCATAAAACCAAGGCTCCACTTAAACCAAAATTTAGTTTTTGGAATTTACCAAATTATTGTTTTTTCCAGAAAAGAACTAATTGTCCAACCAGGAGGAAAGTTGCATAGCTACATTCACAGCCACGCACTTGACAGTGACAACAAACGACATAAAGCTAATAAAGGCCATTGTTAATTTCCTTCCCTTTGCTCTCCCCTTAGTTCATAGCAACTTTTAGTTTATAGGTAACAAAGAGAAATTAAAAGGAGGAATAAAATTTAGCACAAGTAGTCAGCTGAGTATTTTTGAATAATAACCATGGGAACCCATCAAATTATGTGAACACAAGCTGCTTGGGCTTGTGTGGAGTGTGTAGCAGGCAGGTATCTTTTACCTACATCAACTTTGACACTTTGCTGGTAATTATCACTCTGTATTTCAAGTCCACGCATCTCAAAGAAGAAAACAATAGAAATTACACATTTATACCCATAAATGAATCAGAACGTTTAAAATTCCTTGATTAACACAAGCAATTCTTTCTTATATCCTCCCTTCCAATTATTTTAAATCACCTACTTCAGTAATTATTACACAAATTCCCTTCGCACTTTAGGGCTGAATAAACAGACATCAATTCAGGAACTAATTTACTACAGCACTGTGCATCACTGGACATCCACTCAACAGCAAATAATGTTAAAATGGATCTTTGCATAGTTACCAATTCTGTAAATGGTACATAGAATCACAAAACCCACCAGGGATTTTATCTTTAAGGTAAAGTGAAAGAGGTCATGTGGTCTGTTCTGAGGTCTGCCAGCCAGTAAGCCTGGGTGGTTAGATTGTTACAGATTAAAGGGACCCAGATGTTTTACTTAGAAAAAGGTATAAAATGTTTCCTCTTGGTAACATCATGCTGTGTACTCATAGATGGACAGTCTCCAAGGTCCCAAAAAGTGTGGAAATATTATATTGTAAACAAATGTATTTTAAACTGTCAATTTACATCCAAAATGTAAAGGGCTGAGGTCCCCAAGTTAGCTAATCAGTATTTTTACCTGGGTACGAGGATCATGTCATTCATGTTACCATGGAGATGCGCTTTGAAATGGAAGTGTTTCGAAGATATCCCTGAAAATTACATAGGCAACCTACCAGAGTTTAAGGTTGAAGGTTTCTATGCTTCACCATATCGGGATACATATGGGACCTTACTTACAGATTTGAAAGATGAAATTTAAGAGAAGTTAAAAGAGAGGTAGGTAATTTGCATCACTTCAGATAGAGGGAGAAGTCTTCATGAAAAGTCGCACAGTTAAAAAGTTCTGGAATTCAAAATTTTCAGGCTGGGAATGATAAAACAAAATATCAGAAGTAACTAGTCAATAATTATTTAGAATTATAGAATCCTGGCTGTGTGAAAACCGGCCATTTGGGCCCAACAAGTTCACACCGACCCTCCAAAGTGTATCCCACCCAGACCCATTCCCATACCCTATTACTCAGATTCCTGATGAAGGGCTTTTGTCCGAAACGTCGATCTTCCTCCTCCTCGGATGCTGCCTGACCTGCTGTGCTTTTCCAGCACCACTCTAATCTAGAATCTGGTTTCCAGCATCTGCAGTCCTTGATTTTACCTATTACTCCACATTTCCCCTGACTAATACACCTAAACTACAAATCCCTGAACACAATGGGCAATTTAGCATGGCCAATTCACCTAATTTGCATATCTTTGGACTGTGGGAGCAAACAGGAGCACCCAGAAGAAACCCACGCAGACACGGTGAGAATGTGCAAACTCCACAGAGACAGTCGCCCAAAGCTGGAATCAAACCTGGGTCCCTGGTGCTGAGAGGAGAAAGTGAGGTCTGCAGATGCTGGAGATCAGAAGAAGGGCTTATGCCTGAAACGTCGATTCTCCTGTTCCCTGGATGCTGCCTGAACTGCTGCGCTTTTCCAGCAACACATTTTCATCCCTGGTGCTGAGAGGCAGCAGTACTAACCACTGAGCCATTACGTCTGCTTAAAAGACAGTATGACATACACTTAATAGTAATTTTGTTTCCATTGCATTAAAGGTAGGTTGAAGTACAAGTTAACTACGAAAATAATGTTTAGTCAAAAGAGCTTTTAATATACTTGTTACAATAAACATATTAAGCTGAACTATATTGCCATGTTTTCCATTCAGTTATTAACTAAACAGTTGATTTATTTTTCAACATTCTTGGCCTCTACAAGCCATAAGCAAATAGCCTCATTCAAAGGTGGTCAAACACTAGGTGTATCTTAACAGAGAAGTAGATATATTTAAAGGAGTGAATTTGAGAGCCTACGACCTCAAAAGCTGAAAGCTTGGGAAATCCAGTATGCAAGACAGAATTGGTAACATCATAAGGCTGCGAGAAATTATCGAATCAGGGAAGGGGTGGAGAAATTTAACCATAATGGAGAGAATTTTAAATCTACCATGTGATTTGAATGGGACTTCATACAAGTCAGAATAAGGCCAGCAGAGCTCTTTGCATCTGGTGGACAAATGGAATGTCATTTATTCCTCGATGAATGGAACATAAATGTTGGGATATTTTACTGCAGCTGTACAGGTTGATGTCAAGACTACACCTGGAGTACTATGTACAGCTTTGGTCCCCTTATTTGAAAAGGGATATAATTACTTTAGAAGCAGTTCAGAGAAGATTTACTGAACTCACTGTCGGGATAAAAGACTTATGAAGAACCGTTGAAAATGTTGGATTGATATTCACTGGAGAGTAGAAGAACAAAAGGTAATTTCAATGAAACATAAAAGATCTTGAGGAGATTAGGTAGTGTGGGTTCCTAGATGGTGTTTCCTATTGTTGGGAGACTAAAACTAAGGAAGGTATTTGAAGTTAAGAGTCTCCCCATTAACACAGATGAGGAGAATTTTTTTCCTCCCAGAGATAAAGAGATCAAATTTATTCATGTAGATTTTTAAATGACAATGGAGTCAAGGATCCTGGGGTACAGACAGGAAAGCGAAGCCAAGACCACAAACCAGATCAGCCATGATCTTATTGAATGGTGGAGCAGGCTCAAAGAGCCAAATGGCTGCCTCTTGCTCTTAAGTCCCATGTTTCTCTGCTAATATGAACTCTATGGAGGATGCAGGACAGGAGGCTTGCAAAGAAGAGTACTGGAACAGTTGGGTGTAGTGCTAAACAAACCAAGGGTGAGGATTTTAGCAGCATTGGACTAAGATCTGGGCGGAGATATGGATATGACTAAGGAGGAAGGAAGGAAGGCAGGACCTTGGTGATGGAAAGCGGTTGCTGTCTGACGCTAAGCTTGCTATTAAATAGAACACTGATTGATTGCAATATGTTTAGTTCAGACTAGTGATCAGAAAGGTGTTTAGAATCAGTGACTAAGGGCCAAAGTTTCTGGCTGGAGTTATAGATTATGACTTTAGCCTTCTCAATGTTTCATTGCATTCTTCAATGAATCTCCAGAGGGAAATGTCAGGCTTGATTGAAAAGTTGGTATAAGGAAACTTCCAAAATTAAGAGGCCACTAATTCATGTGATTAGAATTCTGTAACATTTAATCATCCATCCCTAACAGATGAAAAGTAAAAAAAAACTTTACATTTATGCAGTACCTTATAGCATCCTTAAGAATTTTATCATAACCTTTTTCTCCCCCCAAAAGTAATCACTGCAATCTATCCAGTGGGCAATTTTGCATGTAAATTCCCACAAATAGTAATAAGGTAGCTTCAAAGATCCTGCTTGACATTGGCCAAGGCACTGCAGAGAATGTCCCTGTTATTCAGATCCCACTATGGACCTTTTACCTCCAGCTGTGACAAAGGAAAGGACCTCAACTTAATCTAAAATACAGTATCTTTGATTGACTATGCAGAACTCACTTCATACTGAGCTGTCGGCCTAGATTACAAGCTGAAGTCTACAGATTGAAACTTGAATCTCCAACTTTCTAACTGTAGTGCTACCTTTCAGTCAAATTTAACATAATCTTAAACTTGGCAAATTCACAACTACTGTAAAGACTGATTCATAGGTTTGCATCAACGACAAAACGAAAAGCAAAAAGTTTGCAGTTACTGGAAATCTGTAAGCCAAAGTAGAAAAACAGAAATATATTCAGCACATCACGCATCAGTAACATCAATATGCCAGATTTTAATATCCTTCCTTGTGATTGGAAATTATTAAAGATAAACAGGCATTTTTTGCATAACAGGAAAACCAAATTAAAATAAAATAAAACAAAACACAATGAAAGAATTCTGAAATTCTTAGGGCGGCACGGTGGCACAGTGGATAGCACTGCTGCCTCACAGCACCAGAGACCTGGGTTCAAATCCCGCCTCAGGCAACTGACTGTGTGGAGTTTTCACATTCTCCCCGTGTCTGCGTGGGTTTCCTCCGGGTGCTCCGGTTTCCTCCCACAGTCCAAAGATGTGCTGGGCAGGTGAATTGGCCATGCTAAATTGCCTGTAGTGTTAGGTAAGGGGTAAATGTAGGGGTATGGGTGGGTTGCGCTTCGGCGGGTCGGTGTGGACTTGTTGGGCCGAAGGGCCTGTTTCCACACTGTAGGTAATCTAATCTAAAAAAAACAAAAAAATGTCTGGTTAGAGTGTGGGGGGCAATTAAATGGAATAGTGATATTGCTGAGAGATAAACAAAGGAATAACAAGGGACAGAAGAATCTTCCAAGAAACAGAGTATGTACATTAATAGGCCAAAGGGGGACAGGTAGGAAGGAAAGTATGAAAAAAAATCAGGAAGACAAAGCAATTTCCAAGGCCCCAGAGTCTGGCAGAAGACACAAAACAGGTTGAAACAAACGTTGCAGCGTTTTGATAGGTTGGGGAGGTCTACAAAAGCATTCATCAGTTCCCCAAACCCCAGTGCAATAATACATCTGTCCTGCACTGCCCACACCTTCTGTCAAAGAAAATAATGTGAGACACTGCTAAAGTCTGAAGTTGTTAACCTAAAAGCTGAGGGACTGAAAAGCACTGATGAGGAAAATGATTGAAGTTTGCTGAGTTTCCTCAGAGGAATGCAGACACCGAAGTACGGAGACATGAGAATGAGAATGGGATGGAAAACTGTGACAGAACAGAAAAAAATCACTAAAGTGACCATCTAATCATTTACATGCACTTTCACCAATCATTGCTGATGGCACAGTTTCATGAGCACTCCATGGCTCACTGAATTTTCTACTCAAAAGGGTGGGTTCTCCCCTTAATAGGATCGTCATTTAAACTGAACAAGGATGTTTGGTTGTGTGTGATAGCTCTTCCAGATATATGGGGGAAGAAACAGCTGGGTTTCTCCAGGAGGTAATGGCATAATGGTATATTATTGGACTAGGAAACCACACGACAAGGCTCCAGTGACAGGAGTTCAAATCCCGCCATGGCAGATGATAAAATTTGAATTCAATAAAAATCAGGAATTGAAAGATTAGCATAATAGTGAACATGCAATGACTGTGAATTGTTTTAAAACCCATTAAGTCCAGTAATATCCTTCAGGGAAGGAAATCTGCCATCCTTAGTCTGGCCTATTCTAACTCCAGACCCAAAGCAATGCAGTTGATTATTAACTGCCCAGTTTACAGTTATGTTTGAGCAAAAAATGCTGGCCTAGCCAAGGATGCCAACATCCCATAAAAGAAAAAAAGAATTGGTGCAATCCCCCAATGTTTGTCAAAAAGTTGTAAAAGCAAAAAAAAAGGACAGGATTTTTCCCTTACGAGACACTGAAAAAGGGTCCAGAAGGAAAGTAGGAAACTGGTATTTGTAATAAACTACAGACTTATAATAAACTTGCAAATCTCCAAAACATCATCTACTGCCTAATTCAACATATGGAAATCAGTCTGTTCACCACAGTGACAGAAGACAGACCTGATCTCTTCAAGTGGGAAGATAATGAAAGTAGAAGGCAACCGGTTTCTGATCTGAGTAAAGCTCTCGGTAGCATTTTCCAATGAAATTACTAAATCATGTCACGGGTTACAAACTATAATCACCCACCAGAGTTTTCAGGATTGGAGCTTTTTGAGCAATGGAAGAATGAAGTGCAGTTAAGGACTTGGATCACTTCTCGAATAAAGAAGCAGCAAAGGTATAGATTTGACTTTGTCCTAACCACAAAAGAATAACTTTAGAAAGAAAATTCTTTCAGAACTGTAAGTAACTGACTTGGGACACTTGAGGTGGGATTGCAGATTTTAAAACTGTTTATTGACAAATTTTATAAAAAGGATGACTTATTGGGAGTCTTTGAATTGTGGTCAATACTTGATGAATTGATTATGATAGACAATCAATCCATGGAAGAATGCAATGAGAAGTTTGAGGGATTATATAAAAGGCTAAAGAAGTTCATACTTGAAACTCTAGAGTTTGTGTTGGCATTTAAACTGTTAGATCGCACACAAATTTCACACATGGGCAGACTTTAATTTTGAAAGGTATTCAATTTCATGGTAATGACTCTCTGAACAAATGGCTACTGCTCTAAGAATCATTTTAGGAAGACAATCATTTCCAGCTCCCATTGGAAGACATGATGGGAATTCTGCCATAATACAGAGAATAAAAGACTCATGATTGCTGGCAAATCAGCCAAACTGTAAGTTAGTGTATGGCTTGAACCTAAAACTGTCTGGTACTACAATGATGATCCAGAGGAATAAGGATCAGCTCGATTTTGTTTTGCACCTTTTGTTGCATCTAAATGCGTTATACACCACAAGAACAGATTTCATTTCCTGAATTTATGCTCAGTGATCAGGAAAAAAATAAGAGAGCTTTGACACACATCAGTCCATCCAAGGGAGACTTCAGATTCACTATAACAGGGCCAGGAAAAGTTACATGCCAGAAAAACTTTCCTCATACAACATGGGAATCATACTGTAATTGCAAATAAGTTACAACTCTGAGAACACAGGAGAAGGTATTGATGATGAAGTATCAATGAGTTCTACAACTCTCAAACAAAGGAGCAGAATTCAAGAGCTCAAGGAATATGTACCATTGCAGAACATGAAAGCATAATCTCAAGTGTACATTGCTGGCCCAAAATGGGTTCACAGTTCATTTAAGAGCCAGGGGAAGATCAGAGGGTGACCACGATAGTGGAATATGCAGGCAAATCAATGGGAAATTTTTTTAAAATGGCTAAATGTTCCAGATAAAGCACAAGAAGTGAAAGCCATAAGTTGGCAGTAGGGGATACAAGAGTGGAGAAGTAGAAAACACAGATTCAGTACTGTCACAAAAGATACATTTTGGAAGAAAAGTTCACATACAGTAGAGGGGATTTCTAACAGACATCTGAAAGAAAGATTAAAGAGAGATCTCATTGTGAAGCGAGTCTGCTGCTGGACAAGGCAAATAGGCAGCCTGAATAATGGAGAGCTTTATTGGACATGGATAAAAGCAGAAATTACCATGATCAGATGATGTTTATTGCTACTAACTGAGTGGGAGGTAGAGTGATAAAGGCAGCTAAACTAACAGAGTTACAGATCTGAAAAGAATTCGGAGTACATTAAGTAGTTGATGATTGAGGTCAGAGCTGAAAATGTGTTGCTGGAAAAGCGCAGCAGGTCAGGCAGCATCCAGGGAACAGGAGAATCGACGTTTCGGGCATAAGCCCTTCTTCAGGATTTCAACCTACTGCAAATCCTCTTACAAGGATGCCTTCCTTGAAGAAGCTCTCTTCCTCCCTCTACAAAGATTTCAGTGAGTCCCTCTCTCACTGCACCCCCCCAGGTCATCTCCTCTTCAGCCACATTCTCAAACAGACTCGCTACCACAGCCACATCTCCTTCCTCAGCACCTGCCTACGGAACCGACTGATCCCGCACGGACTCCGAACTACATTCCGACCAACAAAACTTGGACCCAACCAGGACAACCAGTACCAACAACAAATCCGAAGCCTCATTCCTGAAGAAGGGATTATGCCCGAAACGTCAATTCTCCTGTTCCCTGGATGCTGCCTGACCTGCTGCGCTTTTCCAGCAACACATTTTCAGCTCTGATCTCCAGCATCTGCAGACCTCACTTTCTCCTCGATGTTTGAGGTCAACCGACTTTGTCACACAGATGGATCTGTCTGGAAGAAAACCTCAGTCCGATACTGACGTACCGGCTCTGGTTTCTGCACTCAAACCCCTGGACAAGAACTCAAAAGTACAGCACAGGAACAGGCTCTTTGGGCCATCATATCTGTGCTGACCATGATGCCATTCTAAATTTATCCTGTACATGTCGTTCTGATTCAGAGGCAAAGCTGTGACTATCTCACCTGATTCTTTTGCATAGATAACTAATAATCTAAACACTACGCTTTCAATCCATGCTAAGACATCATCACCCAGAATCGGTTTCATATTCTCTGTCAGATGTTTGTCTGCATTCAGCGATAACACACTGCTATCACAATCTGTGCATCTTTTCTGATGACTGATGTCCAGAAGATATATTTTGGGAGGGAACATGCAGGTAGTGTTCTTTCCATACGTGTGCTGTCATGCACACAGGCACCCTCCCCCCACACACAACCATGCGCACACAGTATCACACATGCACACAAACACACACGAACACTCCCTCCCACACAGGCAGACACACACTCTCTCCATTACACACATACACACAAGTCTATGGGGTGAATTTGCATTTGCAGAAATGTATTTTAAATACATTCTGTTGTGTTCAAAAAGCACACAATCTGTAGGCATCAATACTTTTTATAATCTATGTGACATTTTACAAATTTCCACGATGGAAATAAAACCCATCTGACTCAAGATTGGAATACATACAGACTCTAAACTCACATCCTTAATGCATTGTCTGAACTGAGATGGGACTTCTTTTTATAAAACCTTAAGTTATTCCGGGAATGTGACTCGAAAGACGACCTGAAATTTACATATTAATGAATCAAAACCTGTAATCCACTCTAAAAGATCAAAGACTTAACAGCAATCTACATTTGTTCAATACATCACATCAGTTGTATGACACTAATGATCATTTGCTATAAATTCTATGTCATATGATCCTACGCCACTAGCTACCTGATGAAGGAGCAGCACTCAAAGCTAGTGCTTCCAAATAAACCTGTTGGGCTATAACTTGGTGTTGTGTGATTTTTAACTTTGTCAATCCCAGTCCAACACCGGCTCCTCCACATCATTACAACAATCAGAACAGTTTACTGCTGGTGTGAATGTAAACTATGCTTTCAAAATTAAAAATCCTGTATAACTAGTAGAGAAAGCAGTACCACATCTGCACAGTTCTTGCCAACTTTTCTAATGTAAAATCTAATATGAATATCCGTGACAGAAACTCCCTGCATTGTCACCCTATAAACTTTCCTTTCAAAGCACCACCACACATGAACGTATAACTATTCTTTGCCAAACTTACACTGACTGCATTCAATATGATCATTTGCATACAAATTTCTAACTCTAATATCAGAGTAAGGAACAGTATATAGCATTAAACTGAGCTGGAACTAAGTCTTACTTTGATCTTGCTATTTAGAGTCATAGAGATGTACAGCATGGAAACAGACCCTTCGATCCAACCCGTTCATGCCGACCAGATATCCCAACCCAATCTAGTCCCATCTGCCAGCACCCGGCCCATATCCCTCCAAAACCTTTCAATTTATATGCCCATCCAAAGCCTTTTAAATGTTGCAATTGTACCAACCTCCACCACATCCTCTGGTAGCTCATTCCATACACGTACCACCCTCTGTGTGGAAAGGTTGCCCCTTAGCTCTCTTTTATATCTTTACCCTCTCACCCTAAACCTATGCCATTTAGTTCTGGACTCCCTGACCCTAAGGAAAAGATTTTTGCCTATTTATCCTATCCATGGCTCTCATGATTTTGTAAACCTCTATAAGGTCACCCCCTCAGCCTCCGACACTCCAAGGAAAACAGTCCCAGCCTGTTCAGTCTCTCCCTATAGCTCAAATCCTCCAACCCTGGCAACATCCTTGTAAATCTTTTCTGAACCCTTTCAAGTTTCACAACATCTTTCCGATAGGAAGGAGACCAGAATTGCACGCAATATTCCAACAGTGGCCTAACCAATGTCCTGTACAGCCGCAACATAACCTCCCAACTCCTGTACTCAATACTCTGACCAATAAAGGAAAGCATACCAAGTGCCTTATTCAATATCCTATCTACCTGCGACTCCACGTTCAAGGAACTATGAACCTGCACTCCAAGATCTCTTTGTATAGCAACACTCTCTAGGACCCTACCATTAAGTCCTAAGATTTGCTTTCCCAAAATACAGCACCTCGCATTTATCTGAATTAAACTCCATCTGTCACTTCTCAGCCCACTGGCCCATCTGACCAAGATCCTGTTGTGATCTGACGTAACCCTTTTCGCTGTCCACTACACCTCCAATTTTGGTGTCATCTGCAAACTTACTAACTATACCTCTTATGCTCGCATCCAAATCATTTATATAAAATAAATGACAAAAAGTAGAGGACCCAGCACCAATCCTTGTGGCACTCCACTGGTCACAGGGCTCCAGACTGAAAAACAACCCTCCACCGCCACCCTCTGTCTTCTACTTTGAGCCAGTTCTGTATCCAAATGGCTAGTTCTCCCTGTATTCAGTGAGATCTAACCTTGCTAAGCAGTCTCCCATGGAGAACCTTGTCGAACGCCTTACTAAAGTCCATATAAATCACATCTACCGCTCTGCCCTCATCAATCCTCTTTGTTACTTCATCAAAAAACTCAATCAAGTTTGTGAGACATGATTTCCCACGCACCAAGCCATGTTGACTATCCCGAATCAGTCCTTGCCTTTCCAAATACATGTACATCCTGTCCCTCAGGATTCCCTCCAACAACTTGCCCACCAACTACATCAGGTTCACTGGTCTGTAGTTCCCTGGCTTCTCTTCTCTTTACCACCCTTCTTAAACAGTGGCACCATGTTAGCCAACCTCCAGTCTTCCAGCATCTCACCTGTGACTATCGATGATAAAAGTAAGTCAACAAGAGTCCCAGCAATCACCTCCCTAGCTTCCCACAGAGTTCTAGGGTACACCTGATCAGGTCCTGGGAATTTATCCACCTTTATGCATTTCAAGACATCCAGCACTTCCTCCTCTGTAATATGGACATTTTTCAAGGTGTCACCGTCTATTTCCCTCCAGTCTATATCTTCCATATCCTTTTCCACAGTAAATACTGATGCAAAATACTAGTTTAGTATCTGCCCCATTTTCTGCAGCTCCACACAAAGGCCGCCTTGCTGATCATTGAGGGGCCCTATTTTCTCCCTAGTTACTCTTTTGTCCTTAATGTATTTGTAAAAACTCTTTGGATTCTCTTGAATTCTATTTACCAAAGCTATCTCATGTCCCCTTTTTGCCCTCCTGATTTCCCTCTTAAGTATAATTCTACTGCCTTTATACTCCTAGGATTCACTCGATCTATCCTGTCTATACCTGATACCTCAACCAAACTCTCAATTTCTTTAGTCATCCAGCATTCCCTACACCTACCAGCCTTTCCTTTCACCCTGACAGGAATATGTTTTCTCCGGATTCCCGTTATCTCATTTCTGAAGGCTTCCCATTTTCCAGCCGTCCCTTTACCTGCAAAAATCTGCCACCGATCAGCTTTTGAAAGTTCTTGACTAATACCGCCAAAATTGGGCTTTCTCCAATTTAGAACTTCAACTTTTAGATCTGGTCTATCCTTTTCCATCACTATTTTAAAACTAATATAATTATGGTCGCTGGCCCCAAAGTGCTCCCCCACTGACACCTGAGTCATTTGCCCTGCCTTATTTCCCAAGAGTAGGTCAAGCTTTACACCTTCTCTAATATGTACATCAACATACTGAATCAAAAATCTTCTTGTACACACATTACAAATTCCTCTCCATCTAAACCCTTCACACTATGGCAGTCCCAGTCTATATTCGGAAAGTTAAAATTCCCCTACCATAACCACCCTATTATTCTTACAGATAGCTGAGATTTCCTTACAAGTTTGTAGGGGGGTCTATAATACAATCCCAATAAGATGATCATCCCTTTCTTATTTCTCAGTTCCACCCAAATAACTTCCCTGGATGTATTTTTGGGAATATCCTCCCTCAGCACAGTTGTAATGCTATCCCTTATCAAAAATGCCATTCCCCCTCCTCTCTTGCCTCCTTTTCTAACCTTCCTGTAGCATTTGTATCCTGGAACATTAAGCTGCCAGTCCTGCCCATCCCTGAGCCATGTTTCTGTAATTGCTATGATATCCCAGTCCCATGTTCCGAACCATGCCCTGAGTTGATCTGCCTTCCAAGTTAGGCCCCTTCCATTGAAATAAATACAGTTTAATTTATTAGACCTACCTTGTCCCTACCTGCCCTGACTGTTTGACTCGCTTCTGTTCTTAACTGTACCAGTCTCAGATTGATCTCTTTCCACACTATCTGCCTGGGTTTCTCCCCCCCACCCCCCCACTTACTAGTTTAAACCCTCTCGAGCAGTTCTAGCAAATCTCCCTGCCAGTATGTTAGTCGCCTTCCACTTTAGGTGCAATCTGTTCTTCTTGTACAGGTCACTTCTACCCCAAAATAGATTCCAATGATCCAAAAATGTGAATCCTTCTCCCGTACACCAGCTCCTCAGCCGTGCATTCATCTGCTCTATCCTCCTAATCTTGCCCTCACTAGCTTGTAGCACCGGGAGTAATCCAGATATTACTACTCTCAATTATCTCTCTTCAGAATCTCAACCTTTTCCCTTCCTATGTCATTGGTTCCCATGTGGACAATGACCTCTTGCTGGCCCCTCTTCCCATTGAGAATATTCTGTACCCTCTCAAGGTTTCCCATGGAGGACTGGTTAGCAAGGTTAGATCTCATGGAATACAGGGAGAACTAGCCATTTGGATACAGAACTGGCTTAAAGGTAGAAGACAGAGGGTGTTGGTGGAGGGTTGTTTTTCAGACTGGAGGCCTGTGACCAGTGGAGTGCCACAAGAATCGGTGCTGGGCCCTCTACTTTTTGTCGTTTACATAAATGATTTGGATGTGAGCATAAGAGGTACACAGTTAGTAAGTTTGCAGATGACACCAAAATTGGAGGTGTAGTGGACAGCGAAGAGGGTTATCTCAGATTACAACAGGATCTGGACCAGATGGGCGAATGGCCTGAGAAGTGGCAGATGGAGTTTAACTCCGATAAATGCGAGGTGCTGCATTTTGGGAAAGCAAATCTTAGCAGGACTTATAAACTTAATGGTAAGGTCCTAGGGAGTGTTGCTGAACAAAGAGACCTTGGAATGCAGGTTCATAGCTCCTTGAAAGTGGAGTCACAGGTAGATTAGGATAGTGAAGGCAGCGTTTGGTATGCTTTATTTTATTGGTCAGAGTATGGAGTACAGGAGTTGGGAGGTTATGTTGCAGCTGTACAATACATTGGTTAGGCCACTGTTGGAATATTGCGTGCAATTCTGGTCTCCTTCCTATCGGAAAGATGTTGTGAAACCTGAAAGGGTTCAGAAAAGATTTACAAGGATGTTCCCAGGGTTGGAGGATCTGAGCTACAGGGAGAGGCTGAACAGGCTGGGACTGATTTCCCTGGAGCGTCGGAGGCTGAGGGGTGACCTTATAGAGGTTTACAAAATTATGAGGGGCATGGATAGGATAAATAGACAATGTCTTTTCCCTGGGGTTGGACAGTCCAGAGTTAGACGGCATAGGTTTAAGGTGAGAGGGTAAAGATATAAAAGAGACCTAAGGGGCAACTTTTTCCACACAGAGGGTGGTACGTGTATGGAATGAGCTGCCAGAGGATGTGGTGGAGGCTGGTACAATTGCAACATTTAAGATGCATTTGGATGGGTATATGAATAGGATTGGTTTGGAGGGATATGGGCCGGGTGCTGGCAGGTGGTACTAGATTGGGTTGGGATATCTGGTTGACATGAACGGGTTGGACCGAAGGGTCTGTTTCCATGCTATACATCTCTATGACTACATCCCTGATCCTGACACCAGGGAAGCAACATACCATTCTGATTTTTCGCTGCTGGCCACAGAAACGTCTGTCTGTACCTCGGAGTAGAGTATCCCCTAACACAATTGATCTCTTGGAACCCAAGGTACCCCTCACTGCATTAGAGCTAGTCTCAATACCAGAAACTTGCCTGTTCGTGCTACATTCCCCTGTGAATCGATCACCCGCTATATTTTCCAAAACAGCATGCTTGTTTGAAATGGAAATTTTTAGTCCTTGAAAACTAATTCATCTGAAGACTACATTTGATGTTAACTCCTGGTATGTAACTCCACACATGGCTTACTATTATAATACTCAGAGAAATCTTAAAGCTGGAAATGTTGACGTGGGTTTCCCCAGTTTGAATGATGGCATTTTCATTAATATGTAAAGGGTTAACAAAAAGTGGCACAACCTCAATTCAATAAACTAGTTCTAAGCTTAAAGAACAAATGATGGATGTCCCCTCTAAATGGATATTTAGAAGTTAGATATTTAGAAAGAGGATTAAAAGAAATGGAAGATGAATCCTCCATGAAGAAATTATGCCCTCCTGGACTGAATTACAACAAATTTCATTATTCATTATCTATAATTTCAATATAAACTATAAAACTAAAAGGCACAAATTCTAGAATATATAAACAGCAGGAATGCAATATGTTGACGTTCTCAAGAAAGTTGAAGTAGTTTCCATTTCTGAAATGTTTGCCATAACTTATCAAACAGGTAAAAATGTTTGAAGATTTGATTTCTAATGTTTACTCATCTCATGTTAATACAACCACAGATTCAATGTGAAGATTGGGGACGTGAGTTAGAACATTACCAAATGGATGTTATCCTGTGGGCAAGGGAGAACTTACATATTACCTGATGGTGTGAAAAATATTAAATGAGATTAAATGGATTCAAAAACAAGGCTGCACAATATTGTCTACCATTTAGGGCTATTTTAAAATTGTTGACTTTATGCCAATATAGCATATCTCCATGTGTGGGGGCGTGGGGCCTGAGTGAGAGAGCGCAAGAGCGAGAGTGAGAGTGTGAGGGAGAGAGCAAGTGCAAGAGAGTGAGAGCGCGCGCACGAGGGAGTGAGTGCACGAGATAATGTGTGAGAGTGTGTATGTGCATGTGTACGGTGTGCAGTCTGAAATGAAAGCAGGGATGAGGATGGAGAAGGCAGCAAGCAAAGGGGGAAGAGTGGAGGAGGTGAGTGAGAACAAGGAGCAATTGTGAGGGCGAGAGTGAGAACGGCAAGTGGGCAAGAGAGAATGGAAACAAGCTGGAGCAGGGACAGGGGAGTTGGAATCAGTGAGCTGGAGCAAAGAGGGAGAGTGGGAGTCAATGAGGAACTGTAGAACAGGGAGGCCAGTGGAAGCAGGGTCTATGGTGAGAGAGCACATTGAGGGGAGAGCGCGAATGAGAGGGAACATGAGGAGAGAAGAGAGAGAGAGAGCGAGAGGGGGAACATGAGGAGGGGAGAGAGAGTGAGGAGGGGAACAGCAGAAGGGGAGAGCGCGAGGGGGTAACTGGAGCGGGTGGGGGGAAAGAGACAGAGTGTGACGGAGAACAGGAGATGCAGCAGGACAGAGGGGAGTGAATGTCAGTAAGAGGGAGTGGGAGAGGAGGGAGTGGGTGACAGTCACAGGGAGCAGCGATCTGTGTGTGGATGGGGAGACAGAGACACACAAACACAGACAGGCAAGGAGAAACAGCCAGGCTAAATGCAAATAGCTTCTTTTCCCGTTTGTGTATGCATTAATATTAAGGCCACATTGGATGTTGCATCACTTGAGGGTACTTCAAGATGGGTTCAGCCCAACTACACAGATTGGCCCCAGACCCTCTCACCAATTCAGAGGTGATCTAGACTTAGTCTCTCTCTTGGCTTCCTAAACTTTTATTGGTTAGCTGTCTAACTTGCCCCCTTTAATGGTCATCTCTATTAATCAGACATTTGTTTAAAAAAATCAATTTATTGCATTGACTTATTTTTTGGCTTAACATTTTGGAAAAATGCATTCTTTACACCTCACCTTTCAGTTGAAGTTCATGCTTGATGTTGCACCAAGACTCACCATCCTACCCCCTTGAGTGAGAAAAGACTGAAATGTGGCACCTCATCCAAAGAGGTTGATCAACCATAATCTAGAATGCTAACTTGAACCTGTTTTCCCCCTATTGATTGCTGAATTTTGGGAGCAAATTGCAATAATTAAAAAAATATGTTTCTGCAATCACTTAAACTTGTTTTAAAACCATGCTGCTAGCAGATGATCCTATCCATAAGATCAGGTACGGCCCCTAAACACTATTGGGATTTTCTAAAAATTATTTGTGAGCTACTGACAAGGCTTGAAATTTTAAAAATGGTGCTTTGATGGCGAGGATTTCAAAAAAACATACTTAAATATTTAGGATGTATTTTTTCAAGATAATAAGTTTAACTGATTACTGTACATGAATGTAACGAGAACCCAGCTTAGCATATCGTTTAAAGCTCATTTGTAGTAAGTTAAAATTAGGTTACTTACAGATGGTGCGCTGACAACTATGATTAAACTGCTGATTTTTTGTGACATAGCTATTTTCAGCTGCCTTAATCAAACTGCTTCCAGTTACCATGGTTAATCTTATCTAAAAATATTTTTAAACCAATTATTTTGAAAATATACTCAAAACAATGCATGATTCTATTGATACACAGCAGATTTTGCGTTCAGTAACATGCAAATGATTTGAATGGAAAGTTAGGTGGGGTGAAACCTTTATCAAGATGGATACAATTTGCATTCAGATCATTAAATGTGATCAAAGCAGAAAATCTACCCTATATCAACAGAACATTTCAGAAAACATCACTCAGGAACATTATGCATTTACATTAATTGTTAGACCAGAGTTTATTTGCCATCCCATTTTTAAATGCACTTTTGTTTTTCGCCAACTATCAATTTCAAGTGCAACATTATATATTAGTAAATCATTTAGTTTACCACAATTTTTATAGCTTTTAATTTTCTCCCCTAGATGTGAATTTTTAAAAATTGTTTTTGTTATTATTGTTTCTGATTTCTGAAATAAAAGTTCAAAACCCAAACACATACAAAATCAGCATCATTTCTAAATGTGCTTTGGCTTCCCCTGTCACCGCTTTAAAAAAATTCAGAAATGGAAAATATTCAATTTTTTTCAAAAAACACAGGCATATGTGCCGCAAAGCCTGGAGAACTAGATTGTTTTTACCTTAGAAAAAACGAATAAATTGGTGCTATGTCATAGCAACAATGTTTCACAGCATTTACATACAACGATGTTGTATTAAAGAGTAATAAAAGTTTTTGTTGTGTTAAATTTGACTTCAACAGGATTGATCACTGGTCACTGAAGAGAAAGGTTCACACGCAACTGAGTAGATATCATGTCACAACCTGGGCCAAGAAACTCCTCTGAGCAAATCTAAGGAATTTCCAGGCTGGTTACTCTCACAATAAAATGGAAACACTTACCTGGCATCTGCTTCACTATAGTATTCTCTGGCCACAATATCTTCAAATAATTCTCCTCCAGTCACTCTAATAAGACAACAAACATTGCATACAACTGATCAGTATTGCTTCCAAAAGAGGAAAACAAAACTGTTCGGCTTACATCAGCTTACTCTGTCTATTAAGCAATAAAATAAACAGGCATTCTTCTTCAAACATTTCTCTGTAGTTTATCATTCAAAGGGTTTAAGGATAAAGATATTCGACCAAAAACTTCATTTTATATTCATTTGAGATCTTTTATGTGTAATAAGCATGGTCAAAATGTTTTATGTTTAATCAAGCATTGCTTTAGTAAAATACAACTGGTATCAGATATGAAATTGTTATTGTGAGTATTTATTTACTTCTATGCAGTTTTACACCATATAACATAACTGTGGCTCAACTAATAGCAAAAGTAAAAATTGCTGATGAAACTCAGTTGGTTTGGCAGTATCTGTGGGAAGAAAGTAGAATTACCAGTGACTTTGGTGAACATAGTTATGTTGAACAGTTACCGGACTATAAATATTAACTCTGCTTTCTTACCACAACTGTTGAGAGGCCTGCTAGATTTTGCCAGCAATTTTAGCTTTTGATTCAGATCTCCAGCATCTTCTGAATCCTTATTTGATTTTGACTCAATTAATCGATTGAATTAGAGGGTGTGGTTCTCATCTAAGTTGCATAGCTCAATGGAATACAGTGGCTGCTGTGAACATTCCCCAAACAATAAAGGATATTTATGTCAATATCATGAGAAGACAGCGAGAGGAATACCAGAACAAAAAATGTTGCCAATGACTAGCTGCTATAAATTTCTTTATGAGATTAAGGATGCTATGTACCGGAACAAACTCATCACTCAAAGTAGCTATAATTGGAAGTGTTTTGCTTATCCTTTCTAGATTGTTAAGGACAGAAAATTCTTCATGAATGTTATGGGAATTAACATTTAACAATCATTATACATGCTTGGATAAGTTGCATTGACAATTTACTTGACTTCTAAGTGGGTGAGCTAGTTTTATTACAGAAGTAAAAGCTGCCTAGAATAGATACACAATCTGTGTAAGATTCATTTGCAGTTTACAAAACAAATAGTCTGAGCAAGGAGGTGGAAGTATAATTAAACAAAAACTCAGGAAAATCATTAAGAAGGTTTAATAGAGAATTGGAATGATGATATCAAGGTGATGGTGTAACGTGGTTGACAGGCTATTGCTTACACAATTCTTGGAATGATTTGCTGATGTAAGGTGAACCATTGTCCAACACCACCACTGTCAAGGAACCAAAAAGACTAAATATGATGCCAGCAATTCTGGCAGCTGCTGCTGCATTTAATTCATCCCTAAGCTACTGAAAAATTGGAAATTTGGAGTGCCGGTCAGTCACGAGCAGATTCTAACAGATATTTAAAATCAACCTGCTCAGATGTGTTATAACACACTTATGAAGTAGACAGGACTTGAAACTAGGCTGTCTGGCTCAGAGGTAGGGACATTACCAGAAGTGGACAACTAGGAGATTGTATGCTATGTGGTTGTCGAGCGATTAGCTTGGTGTTCCTGGTTCACACTGCAAATATTTTAAGTACTAAGTTGACATCCTTGCTGAGGCTGGGCTAATGTGAAAATTCATCTTGCCGCCTTTATTCTGATATGTTTCTGATGGAGCTGATCAGGTACATCAGGCTGAAGTGTTGTCTGCAGGAATGCTTGGTGTCCTTTGAAGAGTACTCCACTGGACAAATCCATCTCATCTTGTTCTCCCATCCACTGGATAGTCTTGGGCCAACCATCTTTAATGATCTACCATAGTGCTTGGGATATGGGGTCTTGAGAAGCTGCCCTCTGGAGTTCCTCTCTCTTGTTTTGACTGAAGCACATGGAGTAGGTATCCTTCGAGCTAGACTTCATTTACGGGACATTGAATGTTTTGCCTCACAATATCCCAAAATGAGCAACCTACTTTGAGTGCCTGATAGGAATCTTGATGAGTAACCTCTGGGGTCAAGGGAGGCATACTTGTAAGAGATTTTGTTGTTGTGGTTCTGTTCGCCGAGCTGGAAGTTTTTGTTGCAAACGTTTCATCCCCTGTCTAGGTGACATCCTCAGTGCTTGGGAGCCTCCTGTGAAGCGCTTCTGTGGTGTTTCCTCCGGCACTTATAGTGGCCTGTCCCTGCCGCTTCCGGTTGTCAGTTTCAGCTGTCCGCTGTAGTGGCCGGTATATTGGGTCCAGGTCGATGTGTTTGTTGATGGAGTTTGTGGATGAGTGCCATGTTTCTAGGAATTCCCTGGCTGTTCTTTGTTTGGCTTGCCCTATAATGGTAGTGTTGTCCCATTGTAAGAGATTTTCTCCAGTTTCTGATCTGTCTCAACCATGAACTCAATCCCAAATAAGCTGGTGTGAAATCTGGGCAGCAAAGGGGACAGCTTCTCATTCCATATGGGACTAATTCCTTTTTTCTAGTGACTGACCCTTTAAACTAAATCTAACTGGCTTAGGCCACATCCACTTCTAATGCCGTTGCCTTCTGAGGTCACAGTGCTGATAACAAAATATTCTGACATCCCTTGCTTCAACATAATGAGCGTATGTTGCTGACCATCCTGCTACTGGATTATTTTTTAAAAAACTTTCTTCAGCAATTCACTTACAGAAAATGCCAACTTCAATGGGACAAGAAATGGAGCTGGGCCAGATAGACTGAAATGGTAGAATGGTGGGAAAAACAGTTAGAGTAGTTATGACTAGATTAGATTAGATTACTTAGAGTGTGGAAACAGGCCCTTCGGCCCAACAAGTCCACACCGACCCGCCGAAGCACAACCCACCCAGACCCATTCCCCTACATTTACCCCTTACCTAACACTACGGGCAATTTAGCATGGCCAATTCACCTAACCTGCACATTTTTGGATTGTGGGAGGAAACCGGAGCACCTGGAGGAAACTCACGCAGACACGGGGAGAATGTGCAAACTCCACACATTCCTGAGGCAGGAATTGAACCCGGGTCTCTGGCGCTGTGAGGCTGCAGTGCTAACCACTGTGCCACCATGCCACCCATCTGGTTTGGGCACATTTCCTTGAATTCTGAGTTCACTGGATAATGGAGACTGACAATAAGTTAAAGAAGAAGTAATGTGTTCATGATAGGTGTCAAGACAAATTGCAATGGAGAATCATACTGAATACAGAGGGAGGTGAAAAATCAAATCAGAGAAAGGAGGATAGATGAAAAAAGATTTAACAGTGAAATCCCCAAATCCTCTCCAGGTACATAAATAGTAATTGTGATAAAAGGACAAATAGTGCCCATTTGTAATAGTAATAGGGATTCACACATGAAGGCAGGAGACATGTCAGAAGTGTGGAATGAATACTTTGTATCTTTACTTATAAGGCAGCTCCTTTCAGGACACGGAGACAAAGGAAACATAACCATTAGAACGGTTTAAAATTATAAAGAAGAACACTGAATAAGTTGCCAGTACTTAAAATTGACAAGACGTCACGGCTAGATGAGATACATCCAAGCACCTATATATTCTAGGAACAGGAACTTGTAGATGCACTGATCAAATCTCTCAATCTTTTCTGGACTGAAGACTGGCAACAGAGGGCTTGAGAATTGCAAGAATTATGTCCTTGTTTAAAAACAGTTGTAAAGATAAGCCCAGTAATTACAGACCAGTCAGCTTAAGTTCAGACGTGAGGAAACTTCTCAAAATAATTCTTCTTGTGATAGAAACAATAATCATACAAAACCATGCCTAAATAACCTGCAGCAGCTTTAATTAGAGGCACCAAAGACTGAGGAGTGCAATGTTGTTGATGTGGTGTCCATGTACTTCTCATATGTATTGGACATAAAATTACATGAGATCTCTCTGAGGAAACTTACAGTGTATGGGATAAAATGTACAGGAGCCACATGGAATCAAAATTGGCAGAGGGATCAGAAACAGCGACTAACAGTGAATGGTTATTTTTTAGGCTTGAGGCAAGATTGCAATAGAGCTCCCCTTAGAAGACTGTTGGGAGTTTTGTCTTTTCCGACATATAAATAATTGCTATCTTGATGTGCATAGGACAATCTCAAAGATGGCAGACGATGTAAAACTTGGGCGCTTTGTAAACAGTGAGGAGGGCAATGTGAAACTTCAAAAGGGAAACTGACAAACTGGAAAAGTTGATGAATAGGTGGCAGCTTAAATTCATTGCAGAAAAGTGTGATGTGATGCACTCCAGAGACTGTGTAAAATGAAGCACTCAAATCTAAAAGCTGTGGGCAGGAGCAGAGGCCTGGGGATATAGATTGAGAAATCATTTCAAACAGCAGGACAGGGAGAGAGTGTTAATAAAGCACATGTTACTCTAGGCTTTATAAATATGGGTGGAGACCAGGGAGATGATATTAAATGTATATGGAATGATCAGCTGGAGTATTGTGTAAAGTTCTGGATGCCACACTTTAAGAAGAATGTGGATACACTAGAGAACGTTCAGAAGAGTTTTACAAAAATGGTTCCAGGGATGAGTCAGTTGAAGATGGATGGGAGAAGGCTTAGAGGAGATCTTATAGAAGTTTTCAAAATGAGGAGGAGTCTGGACAGAATGGATAGGGAGGAACGGTCTACTCTGGTAAGAGGATGAGAACTAGAGACGACAGATATAAAGTATGTTGCAAAAGAAGCAAGCACAAAATGAGAAAACACTTTTTCACACAGACAAGTAGTCAGGATCTGGAATGCACTACCTGGAAATAAGGTGGAATCAGGTTAAATTGAGGCATTCAAAAGGGCAATGGATGATTACTTAAATAGAAATAATATACAGGATGAAGGGAAAATGCAGACGATTGACATTAAGCCAAAATTCTCAGTCAACTGGGGCATGTTCAAATAGTATCCTTCTGCACCATAACAACATTGAGACTCTTCTTAAATCTGGTAGCAATTGAATTCTTAACATATGGTTTAACATTGCAACCACTAAATTATATCTTATGTTTGCATTACATCTAGTTACATCTTCTGAAAATATACAATTTATTTCTACAGCAGGCTGATTGCTAACTTTGCACTTTTTTAGAAATAAAGTGTAGAATTGTGTTCCTGCGTAAATTCCCAGCTTGGTCAAATCAGTAAAGGTACATTCTCTGGAGGTCTTTTACCAATCAAATGGGCGCACACCAGTTTTGAATGCTGTGATATCGTGACTGATTCAGCACATGGGTGCTGACCATTCTGAATTGGCAACAGGCTGGGACTCTGCTTCTTCTGGTACTGATGCATTCACTATGTGGTACATCTAAGTGGACCATTTTACTCACTGTACCTGCATTCAATACAACCATAAGACCATAAGGTAGATCAGAACTGGCCCATTTGGTCCATCAAGTCTGCTCTGGCATTTAATCATGGCTGACCTGTTTCTCAATCCCCTTTGATCACATCACCAATCAAGAACCTATCTATGTCTTAAATACACGCAATGATTTGGCCTCCACAGCTTTCTGCAGCAATGAGTACTACAGATTCACTACACTATCCTGAAGAAATTCCTCCTCAACTTAGTTCTAAAGGGTCATCCCTTCATTCTGAGGTAATGCCCTTGTCTCTCCTATTAGTGGAAACATCTTCTCCATGTTCACTCCATCCAGGTCTCTCAGTATTCTGTAAGAGCCAGGAGATCCCCATCATCCTTCTAAACTCCACTATATACAGGTCCAGAGTCCTTGACCGCTCATATGACGAGCCCTTCATCACTGGGATCATTCTTGTAAACTCTTCTGGACGTCGTCCAATGCCAGCACATCCTTCTTTAGATATGGGACCCAAAACAGCTTTCAATATTTCAAATGAGGTCTGACCAGAGTTTTGTACAGCCTCAGCTGCACATTTCTGTACTTACATTCTAGCCCTCCTGAAATGCATGTTAACATTGTGTTTCCCTTCCTAATTACCAACTGAGACTGCACATTACCCCGAAGAGAATTAGCGAGTTTTGAGAATCTCCAATATCAGGGTTCTCAGCAGAGGCAGTAACGCAGAGACTTGAGCAAACAGCTCTGCCAACCATCCAAACTCCGGGTCCGCTGCGTGGATGACACCTTTGTCATCACTTAACAAAACAAGTTAGAGGAAACCTTCAAGACCATCAATAATACCCTTACTGGCATAAAATTCACTAAAGATGAGGAAAACAACAACAAACTGCCATTCCTAGATGCTACATTAGAGCGAACAGCCAATGGGGAACTTCAAACCAGCATCTACAGGAAAACAACACATACAGACCAAATATCGAACTACAGAAGCAATCATCCCCAACACCCACAAACAAAGCTACATCAGAACATTATATCAATGATCCAACACACACTGCAGCACAGAGGTACTATGCAGAGCAGAGGAAAATCGCCTATACCATGTATTCAAAAATAATGGGCACCCAATGAACACAGTCTGCCAATTTCTCAGCAACAAATTCAAGCAAGCAGACAAAACACATCCAGAAACCCTAGCCACTCTCCTCTACAAAGACATCACGGAAATGACTGCCAGACTACTCAGATCCCTTGGCATCATGGTAGCCCACAAATCCACCAACACACTAAAACAGCAGTTAATGAACTTGAAAGACCCTATACAGACAATGAGCAAAACTAACGTCATTTACAAAATACAGTGCAAGGACTTTAACAAACACTACATTGGACACACAGGCAGAAAACTAGCCACCAGGATACATGAACACCAACTCACCACAAAAAGACATGACCCTCTCTCACTAGTATCCTCACATACGGATGAGGAAGGACACCACTTCGACTGGGACAATACATCCATCCTAGGACAAGCCAAACAAAGACATGCACGAGAATTCCTAGAAGCATGGCATTCCAAATGGAACTCAATTAACAAACACATCAAGTTAGACCCCATCTACCATCCACTGAGAAAAAGGAACAGGAAGTGACTTCACCACAGAAAATGTCATCACCAACCCAAAGAAACCCAAACATATAAATAGAAAGCAGGAATTTTCCGCATTGCTTTGCATGAGGCCCACTGAAGATGTTACCTAGTAAGGTAACGAATCATCTGGAAATGAACCTTTCAGCGCAGCAAGCAAACCTATATCCCTAAGAAAATCCTGCACTAAATATTCCTAAGTCTCTCTATGCTTTAGATTTCCAAAGCCTTTCCCCATTTAGAAAATAGTCTATGCCTCTATTCTTCTTACCAAAGTGCCTCGCACCTTCTCACATTGCATTCCATCTGCTACTTCTTTGCCCATTTACTTAGCCTGTCCAAGTTCTTCTGCGGCCTTCTCACCTCCTCAACACTACCAGCCTCTCCACCTATCCTATTCTAGACACATTCTTTGGTGTCTAGAATGTAAGTCATCTGCAAACTTAGCAACAATGCCCTCAGTTCCACATTGTTCATGTATAACAGGAATAGTTCTGGTCCCACAAGGACCCCTGTGGAACGTCACTAGTCACTGGCTGCATTATCCGTTCTCTCTGCCTCCTGCTAATCAGCCAATCTGGTATCCATGCCAGTCCCACACCCCTAACACCATGGCTCTTAGATTACTTAGCAGCCTTCTGAGTCACCTTGCTAAAGGCCTTTTGGAAATGCAAATAGATCTCGTCCACTGGATCTCCTTTGACTAACTTGGTTGTTATGTCCTCAAAGAATTCTAACAGATTTGTCAGGCATGACCTCACTTTGATGAAGTTGTGCTGACTCAGCCCTATTTTATCATGAAGTTTCAAGTACTCTACAATCTCACTCTTAATAATTGACTCTCAAATCTTACCAATGCACTGAGGTCAGGCTAACCCACCTAGAATTCCCTGTCTTCTGCTTCTCTCCCTTCTTAAACGGGGGTGTTACATCAACCATTTTTCAGTCCTCCATTACTTCTGACTCATAATTCTTGTAAGATCACCATCACTTCTACAGTCTCCTCAGCTATCTCCTTCTGATGTTTGGAGTGCAGACCATCTGTTCCAGGTGATTTATCTGCCTTCAGATTTTCAACTTCCCAGTACCTTCTCCTTAGTGACAGCAACTACACTCAGTTCCCACCCTGACTCTCTGGTAAACTGCTGGTATCTTCTACTGCAAAGACAGAGTCAATGAGTCATACAGAATACAGCACAGAAACAGGCCCTTTGGTGTCTATGCTGACTACATGTCCTACATTAATCTAGTCCCATTTGCCAGCATTTGGCCCATATCATTCTAAATCTTTCCTTTTCACGTACCCACCCTAACGCCTTTGAAATGTTGCAATTGTACCAGCTTCCACCGCTTCTGCTGGCAGTTCATTCCAAACGCGTTCACTCTGCATGAAAAGGTGACCCTCAGGTCCCTCAGATCTCTATTAACTCTTTTCCCTCATCTTAAGCCCATACCCTCTAGTTTTGGACTCCCCTACCCTAGGAAAAAGAACTTGGCTATTCACCCTATCCATTCCCCTCATGACTTTACAAACCTTTATAAGCCTCAGCCTCTGATGCTCCAGGGAAAATAGTCCCAGCGTCTCCCTAGAAATACACTTGACAGATTGCCAGGATGAAGTAGGTATCTTAGGTGGGAAAACTGAATCTACACCCAGTTGGAATGTGAAGGAACAAGAAGTGATCTTATTGAAATACAGGACAGCCTGGGATGACTTGATAGGATGGAAATTGAGCAGCCATTCACCACTGAGGAATCGAGTATGAAAGGATTCAGTTTGTGAAAAAAAAAGGACTCCCACCAAAGACTAAGATGAGAATTTTTTTTCCTCTTACAGGTCATTAGCCTCTAAATTTTCTTCCCCAGAGAGCAACAGAGACAATGCCTTTGAATATATTCAAGGCTGAGTTAGAAGCATTCTCCTTTGACAAGGTAGACAGAGGAAAATGGAGTGTAGGCCATAATCAGATCAGCTGTGCAGAACAGGATTGAGGGGCCAAATGGCCTCCACTTGCTCCTTGTTCTTGTATGATATGCATTTCACTGTTGTATCAAGACTTTACTCTTTTTCCATGCTTGGAAATCTAGGAGTCCTCATGTCTCCCATTATATATATTATAATCTCACTTTCTAAAAAATATTACAGCCTATATTGTTGCTTTGCAAATTCAGTGTCTATTACCAGGGAGATATTTGTTTAAAATGTTTCTGTTCTGTATCAGAATTTTACTGCATATACTAATATAGGTATCATTTAGGTCATCCACTGATCACCAGTTCTTCATTCTGCTAGTTGACCCTTTTCACAGAATCATGCAGCCGAACATGAAAGCCATTCAGCATGGTATGCCATATCTTTGAAAGGGAGAAAGTGAGGACTGCAGATGCTGGAGACCAGAGTTGAAAAGTGTGGTACTGGAAAAGCGCAGCAGGCCAGGCAGCATCCGAGGGGCAGGTGAATCGACGTTTCGGACATAAGCCCTTGTTCAAGAATGAAGCTGGTGTGCCAAGCGGGCTGAGATAAAAGGTGGCGGGGGGGGCTGGGAATACGATAGGTGGAAGGAGGTGAGGGTGATAGGCCGGAGAGGGGGTGGGGGCGGAGAGGTCGGCAAGAAGATTGCAAG